>NC_138776.1:107960896-108420896 GCF_965119305.1 Pelophylax lessonae
GACCGATTCACAGGAACCAGATACATTTCGAGCCATGCATGGCCAGCTTTAGGCATCAACATGTTCTTACTAAAAAGTTATTTACTCCAAGCCACCAATCAGAATAAACTTTTTTTGTAGATCTTATGCTGACCAATGGCTGAGAAGAATAAACTCCACATCTTTGAAGTACACATGAATACATAAGTCTCCAGTTCTGCTGTCTATCGGGCAGCTAGGTTGGAGCTCACCCGGCCAGTATCAAATATTGCATATGTTCAAAGACCACATCGCACTTCTAAACTTGGATACCACTACCTAACATCCGGGCTGTGAGCAGAAAAGCAGGAGTCATACAAGGAAAGCACACATGGGTAAGTTCGCCTATCATACCTCCATACAGGGGCGTAACTACAGGGGTTGCAGGGGTTGCAATTGCAACCGGGCCCCATGCTCCAGGGGGCCTCTACGGCTCCCCTGTATACCTGGATAGGAGGGGCGGCAGGGGCAGCATGTAGAGAAATCACTGTCCTCCTTTTTCCTCCAGTAGCTGCAGGAGGCAAATGGAGGAGATTGGTTCCTCTGTATGCTGCCCCCGCCACTCCTCCTATCCAGTTTACTTGTGTTCTGCTGGCTCTGGGCGCCCTGTGTGCTATCTTGTCCCCCCACTGTGCTCCCTCCCCTCTCCTGCCGTTTGCTGCAGGGGATGTGTCACAATAGAGAACCAGGAAGGGGTCGCTTAATATGTAATTTACCAGCTCCTTCCTTTTCTGAATGGACAGAGTCATAGTCAGTGACATTGTAAAAAATAAAATGAAATGATAAAAAATAATACAATTAAAATACCAAAAAATAAAAACTACTGACACCTTGTGACCGAGCCCTGGCATTCCACTACCATGGGGAGGCCCCAAGATGGCAGGAAGGGGGCCCACTGCTGAATTTGTGAAAGGGGGCCCACTGCTGGACCCTAATAAAGGGCCCCACAACGAGGATCAGTGGGAAGAGCCCGAGGCTTGAAGGTAAGGGCCCCGGCCAGGGGCCCAGGGGGCCCTTCACGGTTTCTTGCACCGGGGCCCTGAAGGTTCTAGTTACGCCTCTGCCTCCATATTTCATGTATTGGGTAGCCACTAAGCTATCTACTGACGCTAAAGGTGTCTGAACCATATAATGTAAGGTAACTTCTTGCGCTAGCCTGAAAATTGATCAGAAAATATACACCCTATTTTTATTATGAATCTATAAGGTTTATATAAAACCAATTGTTTTTATAATTTCGGATAGGGTAGGGAAAAGACAAAGCCCCTGTAGGTTTTTGCTGCTGTGTGGGTCTTCACTAGGTGGACATTCCCTATCTAACTGTCCTGGTCACCAATATCGCTGTCATTTAAAGTGGTGAGAAATACAAATGGTATAGTTGTCGCCAGAACAGAAATAGGGAAAATCTTAGCAAGCAAACACCTAAGGGCTCTTTCACACGAGCTTTCCGTATGTCCGCAAATCATCCTATTTTTTTGCGGATGATTTGCGGACATAATGTAAGTCTATGGCATTGCGGATGTCAGCGGAATACCATCCGCTGACATCCAATTTCCTTCCTTTCAGTTCTGTTCCGTTTTTTGGAACGGAACAGAACCCTATTTTTCCTCCGTTCAAAAAACGGAAAGGAAGGAAAATCGGATGTCAGCGGTGTCATCCGCTGACATCCGCAATCCCCATAGACTTACATTAGGTCCGCATATCATCCGCAAACGGATGGGATGATATGCGGACACACGGAGCGGATGACAGAAATGTCATCCGCTCCGTGAAAAAAAAAAAAGGACAGCAGCGGAGCTCTCACGCGGAGCGGCCGTGTGAAAGAGCCCTAACTGCAAAAAAGGGGATGTCCCTCGATTTGGAATATTTCTTCTCACTTCCTATTGTATCTCTGGGACAGGAAGTGAAGGTAAATCTCTCCCAAAAAACAGGCAATACCGATGTCTCCTCAATACTTTTATGACAAACAGTCTTTATGTGTATACCAAGCTGCAAACACCAGCCTACCAATTGCCATGGCAGCACAGTTCCATTCATCTGTTTGAAAGCAGAACTGTCTGCTAAACGCAGCAGAGGGTATACCCTTTTCCATGGCATGTATACAACCCCCTCCAGCTGCCTAAGAGGGGCAGTAAAATTGTGGCTTGAACTCCTATTTTTAACTGCCATATCACCCCCCACCCTAGACCGTAAATGTGTAAACTAGACCTTACTAGAAGAGCTTCTTTTTAGTTTATAACAAAATAAAGAAATTCAAGCTTTATAGGTTGTTCTTCTACTTACATATTCTTTCACATTTTTCGTCTTCACAGCCTTGTAAGAGTTATACGCTGGGTACATTATCCCAAACACCAGCCTAAAGAAGGAATGGAGGAAACAGTGATAAGTACAACACCAAGAAAATAAAGTGAAGGCACATCATATACATTAACAATGACATACAGTTAATAAACTGTGTCCCTGTAACCCAGGTCTGGATGACGTGTCATTTGATTAAAGCTGCCCATACATTCAAATTTCATTTTCAATTATCTAATGGTTATTGGCAGTAGAATGGAAATTTCTTCCCGAATAAACACATTTTTAGTGTATGTAATTTTCACGTTAATAATTCCATGCATATACAAAATTGAACGTTAAAAGTAAACACTTTCTAACGACATGTCTTTGTTGGCATTATTATAGTAGAACTATAGGCAAAACTTTTTTTTTCATTTTTCATTTTGGATAGAGCAAATTAGGGCAGAGCTTAGTAAATGACGTAAAGTGTCACTTTGCAAAGAATACCCAATTACATGCAAAAAAAAAAAAAAAAAAGAAAAAAAACAGCATTTTTGCTCGCGTGTACTCGTGGACATCGCTGGATCCAGATGAGGCTTAGGTAAGTATTAGAGGGGCTGAAGGGGGGCTGCTGCACACAGAAGGTTTTTTATCTTAATGCATAAAATGTATTAGGATAAAAAAAAACCTTCTGCCTTTACAATTACTTTAAAGTGACACTAAACAATATATTTATTCTCCAAACATGATCCATACAGATCCACTACCTAATGGTCCTGTAATCTCTTTTTTTCAAAATCATTTCTTACTGTGTTTTTCTGCCCCCCCCCCCCCCCACCCCGTCACATTCTCCCTGAGCTCCCGTACCTCTCATTTTTTCCCCCTAAGCCAATGGCTCCTGCTGCTATCAATCTGTCTAAGCAGCTGGAGCTCCTGCACTCATGCACATCACTGGATCGGATGTGGCTCAGGTAAGAAAAAGAGGGAGCTGGGGAGGCACTGCAGCACAAAAGGTTTTTCACTTAATGCATAGAATGCATTAGGCTCGGTTCACATATATGCGATGCGGGAAGGCTGTGAATTCACAGCCTTTTCCCGCATCGCACACGCAACCCCGGCAGTTCACACTGCCATATGCGATACGCTGGGGGTGTCAATGTAATCTTAACGACAGCCCCAGTTTGATCGCATATCGCAGTGCGATCGTGCAGTTCGCACAGGATCGAATCGCACAAGTGTGAACCGCTGTGCGATCCGATCCTGATGCGGCTGCAAAAATGCCTCCTGTGCGTGTTTGCTGCGGGAGCGATGCAAATTTAGCCATACAGTTTGTATGGCTAAACTCGCACCGCACAGCTGATCGCATGTAATGTCGGAGCAGTGCGCTCCGACATTACATGCGAACCCCGCACACGCACAAGTGTGAACCGGGGCTGAAGGTGAAAAACCTTAAAGAGGTTGTAAACCCATTAAAATTTTTTTTTTTTCAACCTGAAAGAGAAACACATAATGAGCTAGTATGCATCGCATACTAGCTCATTATGAAATACTTACCTTAGAACGAGCCCCCACCGTGCCGCCTGCTTACCTGTATGACGGGCGACATGTTCAGTCGCCCGTCTTCTGGGATCGCGGCATCCGGCCATCTGATTGGCCGGAGCCGCGGTGACGTCACTCACGTGCACGCGCGCGGGAGCCGACGGTCACGGCACGGGGGTCTCTGAAGGAACGGCACCACCGGCCGTTCCTACAGAGCGCATGTGCCAGTGATGTCACTGGATGCATGTAAGGTAAATATCTCCTAAACGGTACACGTTTAGGAGATATCTACAGTACCTATAGGTAAGCCTTATCATAGGCTTACCTATAGGTATAAGTTGCAGAGGAGGGTTTACTTCCTCTTTAAGGCTTTACGACCAACAGGAAGTCAGCAGGCAGCAAGAAAAAAAAGGAAAAAGGAATGGGGAGATTTGGAGGCTGAGAGTACTAGAGTACTTTTTTGAGTTAAGAACACATACCTGCATATATTGTTTTTGTAAACCAGAGTTTAATGACACTTTAAAGACTAAAGCTGGCCATACACTAGCCGAAAAATCATTCAAACTCATTTTCGAAAAATGAAAAATCGGCCGTGAGAGCAGACGATCATGTCATCATGTAATGACCGAATTTCTAACGATAAATCGTTCAATGGACATTTTCCGTTCAGTTTGTCACATATGCCTAGTGCAAACAGTTCGGCCGAGAAACACATTAACCTTTCAATTTTCGGCGGAATTTTCCAAACTGTTCCTTAGATTTTTCTGCTCTGAAAAGTTAAAAACGATTTTCTATATGTGCCCATTAACTAGATGAAAAACAAACGATCGGTCCCAAATGACAGATTTTCAAACGATTTTTCGGCTAGTGTATGGCCAGCATTACTCAAGCCAACAACAATTCTCCTTTTGGTTAGGGTGGGGAAGAGTTATTTTTTTTCTGTCATTTTTTTCTGGCTGTGACCCATTTAGGGATAATTTCCCTCACTTCCTCTCCCTGTGTCACCTGCTGGGTGTTGTTAAACCCCAAAGACTGAGGATATCTTGTGGTGAAAATAAAGTATTGTGAGGGGCAGCTCTGATTTGATAGTAGGTATTGCAGCCTGAGCTTTTTTTATGTTGTCCTTTGTCTGAGGGCCCATTATATTAGGGGTACAATGCAGTGATGTATTTAGGTTTTGTGCTGCCCTTGGCCTTACTAAACTTGGGCACCCCTATTTAAATATGACCCACCCCTTCCTGTAAAGGCCACAACCTTTCCTGTTTATGACCCGTCCTGTAATCTGTAAACCACAGACCACAACCACAGTCTATCAGTGCCCATCAGTGCAGCCTCAGCAGTTCCCATAAGTTCAGCTTCCTCAGTTGCCATCAGTGCTCATCAGTGCAACCTCATTACTGCCCATCAGTGCAGCATATCAGTGCATCCTCATCAGTGGCCATCAGTACAGCCCCATCAGTGGCCACCTGTGCAGCCTCTCAGTGCCCATTAGTGCAGCCTATCAGTGCATCATATCATTGCCCATCAGTGCTGCGTTATCAGTGCAGCTTATCAGTCCTGCCTCATCAGTGGCCATCAGTGCAGTCTATTAGTGCCCATCAGTGCAACATATCAGTGCCCATCAGGGCAGCATATCAGTGCAGCCCTATCAGCTTTTTTGCTGCCCCCCCTGCAAAGTGCTGCCCTAGGCCTGGGCCTTATTGGCCTAGGCCAAGATACAGCACTGGTACGATGGTTTCCTGCTAAACAGAGCTGTAAGAGAAAACAACCCCATCTAATGTATTGGTATCATTTTTCCTTTTCGCTGCTATAATTTATGGATCCCTATCTAGTAAGCACCGAAAAAGGAGAAGGAAAAGGAACAGTCACACTCTTAGCCACCACCAGACATGCCAGACCAGGAAGGAAGGAAATGGCTATAATCTGAATCGTAAACCTTGTTTTTCAGAGCTCTGAAATATATTCACCACATAAGGATCCAACATAAAGCAACACACATGAAATAAAGCTACACTGCGAATGTACTATAATGCACTGCAAATCATTACTGGGAATGTTAGCTGAACATCTTACTGTAGTCTGACAATAGCTGTGCATGGATTTTATATACCGACTGGAACAAAGCAACTTTTTTTTTTTTAATCTAGAAGCTGGTTTCAGCTGAATCTAATTTATTATGTTCCGCACTGTGAGATTTATGGCTGGTCTTGCTTAGCCATGTCTGGCAGTAAAATGCCCTGCTTTCAGCTTCCCGGCTGCACACAGCAATTAATGTAGCATTCTTCCACTGCAGTCTAACCTTAAAAAACCTTGACAGCGTGTTCTTACAGAAATGTGCAGGGAATTGGTTTCTAGAGCGTCACTTTTATAAATGACTCAAGGCTAACACATTTATGATTGTTCTTCATGGAAATGCGTTACGGTACAATAAAAAAGCCAAAAAAAAAAAAAATTTGCAATAATTCAGATTTATATTAATGTGATATTAATACTGGTGTCTGGAGAGTGCGAGGGAATGAAATCTTGTTCTGACACCTGAGGGGTAGTCAGAGACTTGTCGGCGTTCGACACGACCAGGGAGTAAAGTGGGATGGGAGCCAACGGGATTGCTGGACTGGTTAGACAAGTGGTGGGCAGTTTTCTTGATATAGGGGGTCTCAAGTGCACAAAAAGTACACATATAATATTAACTGAAAGCAAAAAAATTACTTGTGTCACATCTGAAATTCCTTTAATAAGATGCATGATAAGAAGATGAGAGAAAAAATAAAAAAACATAAAGAGAAAGGTGTGGACAGCACAGAGAAAAGGAAGATGGTGCGAGAAAACCCAAACATTTTCACTATAAACCAGTCTAAAGAAGATTTATTTTTCATTGACTTATTCAAGTACTTAGGAAAGGAAAACACAAGCTGCTGTCTGCAGGGGCTTGAGGGACACACAATAGGTGACAAAGGGCTGTATGCGGCCCCCCAGGCCTCAAGTTGGGCATGAAGGGTGTGTCAATGCCTAGAGTAGTAGTATACTGGCACAGAAGAGTGGGGAATGGTCATTGTAAAGTTGGGCTACCCTTGTCTCATCATACCGCTGTAACTGGGGGGTGAAAGTGTCCTGTGTGTTTTGGGTGTCAACAGCCTCCTTCACTTGTGCCTGGGGAGGACATTGCAACTTTGGATGATACATGGAGGTCTGTGCTGGATGATGGAGGCAGCTGGGGTAACTCAATGGAATTAGTGCAGGAGTCTCCAAAGGTTCTAAAGAAAGAACCAGATTACTGTCCTTCAGATTTTAGGGGGGCCTTTAAGACTATGGCCAGTGGGAGCACAAAATGCCCCTTCATCAGCAGAAGTAAACAATACCTTGGCTTGGTTTTTAGTAGGAGTTAAACATTTACATTGCACCTGTGGTCAGTAGGAGAAGAAATAGCACCCCATTACTAGTATTAGTGGGAGAAATAGTGCCCATTGTTTGTATTAGAGGGAGGAAAAGTGCCCCATCATTGGTGTCAGTGGGAGGAATAGTGCCCCATCGTTGGTATCAGAGGCAGGAAAAGTGCTCCATTATTGGTATCAGTGGGAGGAATAGTGCCCATTTGTTTGTATCAAAGGGAGGAAAAGTGCCCCATCATTGGTGTCAGTGGGAGGAATAGTGCCCCATCGTTGGTATCAGAGGCAGGAAAAGTGCCCTATCATTGGTGTCAGTGGGAGGAATAGTGCCCCATCGCTGGTATCAGAGGCAGGAAAAGTGCCCTATCATTGGTGTCAATGGGAGGAATAGTGTCCCATCGTTGGTATCAGAGGCAGGAAAAGTGCCCTATCATTGGTGTCAGTGGGAGGAATAGTGCCCCATCGTTGGTATCAGAGGCAGGAAAAGTGCCCTATCATTGGTGTCAGTGCGAGGAATAGTGCCCCATCGCTGGTATCAGAGGCAGGAAAAGTGCCCTATCATTGGTGTCAGTGGGATGAATAGTGTCCCACCGTTGGTATCAGAGGCAGGAAAAGTGCCCTATCATTGGTGTCAATGGGAGGAATAGTGCCCCATCGCTGGTATCAGAGGCAGGAAAAATGCCCTATCATTGGTGTCAATGGGAGGAATAGTGTCCCATCGCTGGTATCAGAGGCAGGAAAAGTGCCCTATCATTGGTGTCAGTGGGAGGAATAGTGTCCCATCGTTGGTATCAGAGGCAGGAAAAGTGCCCTATCATTGGTGTCAGTGGGATGAATAGTGTCCCATCGTTGGTATCAGTGAAAGAAATGTTGCCTCATCACTGGTTTCAGTGGGAGGAATAGCGCCCCATCGTTGGTGTCAGTGGAAAGAATAGTGCACTATAGTTGGTGTCATTAGAACTCGCCTTACATACCGGAAAATTTCAATATCCTTATCATTTCCTGCAATCACACTTACACATTTTTGTCTCTGCAACATTCATATTTGGGCTTTTGTTAATCTGACAAAATTGCATATTTGTAACTCTGAAACCTTATTCCCCACAGCCAAAAGCTTTTCCCTATCCCGTGCAGTGTAGGATCTACTGTTCTATTGAGTCATTGCAACTTAAATTTTAATTTCCATTGCCTAAATACTGGTTATCAGAATCGTATTTTATAAACCTACAAATGTTTCTCAGCCTCTGGCATACTGTACACAGGGCTGCCGATGGGGGGTACAGGTTTGGCCCCCACCAATACAGCTGGGGGGAGGGGGTTTGTTGGACAGGCTGTATGGAGCCACATGATTTCTAAATGCTGCCCTGACTGCTGGAGAGGAGGCAGGAGCTAAAATGCTGGGGTTATTGTTGGGTAAAGCCAGCACTGCATGAGAATTAAGCAGCTGATGTGACTGTACTGAAACCTGTTGTTCCGTGATGCAGACTGAGCTAGGTCCTGCTGACATGTGAGAAAGGTGAACTTAGCACAACGTCAACTGCCAATATAATCATAGCTGCTACGATCTCATGCAGAGCCAGTTTTTCCTAACAATAACGGGTGCCTCCCCACTGGCAATGACTTTATCAGAATGTGGAGGAAAACCCCATGCCAAAATGCTTCCCCCCCCCCCCCCCCCACTCTCAAGCCAACATAGAGCATAGATCATTTGTTTTCTTGTTAAAACATTTTATTGAGATAAGTTGAGTACAGAACAAGCATACAGGTATTTTTTGTGGCTAGGACAAGTTTTCAACAAGGTATTATGTACATCAAGAAGGAGGCATGGAAACATAAGTAACATGTAACATTTTGTATGGGAGGACAATCTTCATTAAAGGCATTTAGAAGTTGGTAACAATCCAAGCACACGTAGAACTCATAGACTAGGAGAGGGATAAACAAGGGAGGGGTGGTATAACAGATTGAATGTACATGGGCATCCCAACTGGTGCCCAAAAAGGGGTAGTGGCTGCATTTTGATAGATGATTAGTTAAACAAAGCGATTCTTCCATCCACACAAACAAGGTAAATAGAGGTTCTGCTCATCAGCAGTGGCTGTCCTGCAGGTAGCAGGTGATCAGGAGACGGTATGCCACTTCCAGCATATCTATCTATCTACAGGCCTTATCGCCTACCAAACACAACAACATGCCCTATTTCTGTTTCAAGGAAGGCTGCTCAAACTTGTTTTGGAAAAAAGACAGAAATCTCTTCAGTAAAGTAGCAAATATGCCTGCAGCATTTGTATGTGGCTCCATATAAAGGCCCGTGGACTCCTCCAGTGGCCTGTCAAGCCACTAAATCCACCTTCCATGACCATTTAAGGCATCCATGAACCATGAGATTCTACCAATCAAATCAACGTAACCAACCATTTGATTAACAGGTTTGGCCCATATACATATCCTCAAATGTGCAAAAAGTCATGTACAACAAATAGAGATGGTATTGGGATGATAGTATTCTCTAAGATACTGTCATTATACAAGCCAATTCAATCAGTTCTTGTTCTGAACAAAACAATATTGATCAGCTATAGGTGTCTCTTTCAAGCCATAGCTTAACCAATTATACACAACTGAGGCCTAAAACAGACTAATCTCACCATCCACCTCTACATGGACAATGTCAGAAAAGATGTTCAGGTACAATTCAACCTCCCTCAGGTATCTGAATTTTTGGGGTGGAGCTCCACCCAATAGGGGAAGCTCTGGTTATTTGCCTCCTCCCCTCCCTCTTCTGCCACATTTGGCACCCTTCGGGAGGGAGTGGGTACCTGGTTTTGACAGGTATCCACTCCTACTTCCGGCTGACTTCATCGATAAGTTCGGCCCCCCCTTCCTCCTTCCCCCACCGCTGGGCCATTCAAAAAGCGCAGCGCACTTCGCAAGGCTTCACTGCGAGTTTCCTTTACCCAAGATGGTGGCGGCAGCACCTGAGAGACGACTGAAAAATCAGCTTGGGTGAAGACACAGCTGGACTCGTGGACAGGTAAGTGTCCTACTATTAAAAGTCAGCAACTACAGGATTTGTAGCTGCTGGCTTTTATTTTATTTTTTTAAGGAGCCGGAGCTCCATTTTAAAGTGGTTGTATACCCCCCATGTAATGTTTGTACCTATAGGTAAGCATATAATAGGGCTTACCTATAGGTACTGTAAATATCTCCTAAACTTGCCCTGTTTAGGAGATATTTACAGAGCATGCAGCCGATAATGTCATCAGCGCATGCGCTCTGAAGGAACGGCCCTGTGCCATGACCAGCGGCTCCCGCAGAAGGAAGACGGGCGAAGATGGATGCAGCAACCAGTGGGGACAGGTAAGGTGTCACATAATGTGCTAGTATGTGTTGCATACTAGCACATTATGCAATTACTTTGAAGGTAACCAAAAAGAAAAAAAAAATTCCAGGCTTTACTTCCTCTTTAAGTAATTCTCTAAACTTGTACAGCCACAATGTGCAATCATTTTGTTTTAGCTTTTGAAGAGATGCAATGCGCGCTGTAGACATCTCTGTCACTGGGTTTTTAGAAGCAAACGACCTGCAATATGACAAGGATTTCCATGCTGTCTAAATGGTGGTGCCCAGCCAGGCCCCATAAATATTTTATTATCTTCTGATCTGGCTATTTAGGCTACTCAAAAAAATAGTATTAGAAATGAGTTCATCTAAGAAAGATCTTCTATACAAAAGATCATTGGTAGACAGGTTGCTCTCAGGAAAGTTCAATGTGCAGAGCTGGATATTTCCAGACATTTTTGCCAGTGGAAATATAATCTTTTTTAATGGCCATTTTATAATTTAATATAATTCAATGCTGTATAATTAAAGCATAACTAAAGACAAAACATTTTTTTTTTTTAAGTTTTGGATACAGTGGAGAGGAATTAGGACACCTGTCAGGTTTTAATTGCTGTCTGTGTACTTATCAGGTAGATTAATCGTCTCTAGTTGTCCTGTTTATTATTATCATTAAAAATGAAAGTAAAAGAAAACCCCAAATTTCGGGTTGTCCCCAGAAAAGTAATAGAGGGAAAATCTTCCAATGGGGACACTAGTTCTGGTGACCCGGGGGTCCCCAAGGAATTCCCTTAATTTGTATGGATTTCCTCTCATTTCCTCTCAACCTACTGGGTTGAACGAAAAAAAACTGACAGCTCAGGTCGGAGCCGCTGTACTAACAATCCAATGTTAGTACAGTGATCTCCACTGCTGAGCTATTGTGTTCTGACAGGGGGATGGGGGATGCTCCTTCAACTGAACTGTCGAACCAGCTGCTATAAACACGGGCCGAATATCGGCTGGTTTCTATTGAACAGGCCGATGCCATCCGACATTCAGCTCGTTTGTACTATGCTTAACCACTTAAGCCCAGGAAGATTTTACCCCCTTCCTGACCAGGGCCTATTTTGCGATTCGGCACTGCGTTGCTTTAACGGACAACTGCGCGATCGTGCGACACTGTACCTAAACGAATTTCACATACTTTTTTTCCCACAATTAGAGCTTTCTTTTGGTGGTATTTGATCATGCGCTATAAACAAAAAAAGAGCGTCAGTTTTGCAAAAATAACAATATTTTTCTCATTTTTTATATGAAATTCCCCAAAAAAATGTAAAAATCAAAATGTTTTAACATTTTAGGCCAATTTGTTTTCTGCTACATATGTTTGGTAAAAAAAAATGGCAAAAAGCGTATTTTGATTGGTTTGCGCAAAAGTTATTGCATTTACAAACTAAGGAAAAGATTTTTGTAATTTTGGTTGTTTTTTTTTTTTTTAACGAGTAATGGCGGCGATCTGCGATTTTTTTTTTGCGGGACTTCGACATTGCGGCGGACAGATCGGACCCTTGACTGACATTTTTGACACTTTTGGGGTTACCAGTGACATTACTACAGTAATCAGTGCTATACATATGCACTGTTATTGTAAAAATGACACTGGGAGGGGTTAATTTTATTGGAGAGGGAGGGGTTAAGTGTGTACCTAGGGGCGTGTTTCTAACTGTGATTGGATGTGGCTACTTGTGTAAGAAAAGAGATCAACGGTCCTACATAGTAGAACCGTGTGATCTCCATTCTTACACAGGGGACTCCATTCTTACACAGGGGAGAATGACAGGCGGCTGTGTTTACATTAGCCGCCTGCCTTTCTCCCGCTCTAATGGACGATCGCGAGTGCCCGGCGGACATCGGGTCCCCTGGCAACACGCACGGGGGGGGGGTCCGTGAGCGAGCGGGAGCGGTGCTCGCTCCCCAGAGCCTCACAGGCTAGCGACGTAGACCTACGTCGCTTTGCCTGTGAGGGGCTGACTGCCAACGTAGATTTACGTTAGGCAGTCGGCAAGTGGTTAAAGTAGAACTATAGGCAATTTTTTTTTTCATTTTGGATAGAGCAAGGGAGGGTTATAACCCCTGTCAGATTTTTTTTCACCATCTGTGTCCCATTTTGGAGATTTACTTTAACTTCCTGTCCCGAAGCCAAACAGGAAGTGAGAGAAAATACCTGCAAATTAAGGGAATTCCTTGGGGACCCCCCAAGCCACCAGAACTAGTGTGTTCATTGGAAGATTTCCCCTCTATTACTTTTCTGGGGACAACCGAAAATTTGGGATTTTGTTTTACTTTCAATGATCATGGTAAACAGGACAAATAGAGAGGGAGAATCCCCCCCTAAACGGGGACACAGACAGCTATAAAAACTGACAAGCGTTCTAATCTCTCTACACTCTATCCAAAGAAAAAAAAAAGTTTTGTCTTTAGTTATGCTTTAAGAATGAGGGTTGTCCTCACATTGCAGTATAAACACAATCAGCACAGACACTGGTAAATACATACCTCCCAACTTTTTGAGATGGGAATGAGGGACACCTATTAGCAAAAGTTTGTAGGTTTAAGACACACCCCTTGCCACACCCCCTTAACCTTCTTAGCGGTATTCCAGAGCGTGGCTCGGGGTAAAATTCCAGAGCCAAAAGCGGTAACCCCGAGCCACACTCGGGGTACCGCCAGAAGCATCGCTGGATCCTGTAAAAGAGGTTACTTACCGTGATCCAGCGATGTGTCTCGCGGCGGATCTTCCTCCCGATCGTTTCCTCCCCCCGGCTTCTGTCTCCTGCGACATGACGTTCGCAAGGGGGTGGAACCGGCAGCAAATTCAAATGTAAAAACACACCAAACACACTGATACCATTCAAAATAAAAAAAATCACATTAGTTTGCCCCCCAGTGCCCTTTCCTGCAGTTTTACTGTACTTTTTATGTATATATATACGTAATTCTTGTGAATGAGCAGCCCAAACCAACTGTATACATTATATATACCCATATATATATATATATATATATATATATATATATATATATAAATAAATATATATATATATACATAATATATGTATACATACATATATATATATATATATATATATATATATATATATATATAATATATATAATAAATGTATACAGTTGGTTTGTGCTGCTCATTCACAAGAATTACATGCAAAATAATGGTACCGCTTTCAGCACCTAAAATCCAAAAGAATCATACCGCCAGGGAGGTTAAAGGAGATTTAAACAAAAATAAAAGATAAGTTAAACCCACAAGTGCTTTTTTTTCAGGACTACTATTCCTTTATGTTGGCTTTTGACATTTACAAGTGCAGCAATTTAGAAATTAGAAATTGGATGAAAGGTTTAGCACTGGGAAACACTTTTTGAAAGAAAAATAGTGCATTTTATATACAACTATATAGATCAGACCAAAATGAGGAACAAATGAAAAGGAAATAGGGACAGAGGGACATTGTTCTAAATCAGGGACAATCCCTGGAAATCAGAGACAGTTGGGAGCTATGGGTAAATAGAACTTACAGTAAATAATCTATTTAAAAAGGGTCACCCCTCTTCCCAACAATAAGCTAAACATGACCTCTTCATTGAGATGCAGTTCCAAGCCTTTGCTTCCAGTGCAGAAGCAATGCTGTGATCAACATTTGGGAACCAGTCCAAGCAAAAGGCAATATCCAAACAAAAATGTAAAAACACATAATTATCCCCCATCAAAAATGTACGCACAGTTTGTAAATACACCCGACTTCCTAATTGAATCTCAGCACACTGATGTCACGTGTTCTTTATACCCTTGTAACCTGATTTTCATTTAGTCTCTAGCGGCTTAGACAAGGAGGTCCACCCAACCCTTAATTCTCCTTTCTGCTGTTGCTTTGGCAACCTGAAGAACAGCACTGCAACACCAGATAGTAATTCACAGCACAGAGCATGAAGTTGGACAGACTCCAGGCTTTCTGTTTGTCAAGGTTTTGTCGACGTGGGGGAATGGCAAATGGAAAAAAAGGAGGAAAATGAAAAGTACAGCACTGAATTTAAAAGATCATTCTTTTTCCTAAAAAGGCAGCTATTTGTGCTGTTTTTTAAACTAAAACTTTACAACATTATAAAATCGCTTATCACAGTATTTTTTCTTGTATTGTGTACTATTAAACGGGAACTTCAGTCCCCTTGAGTTTCAAACTCCCTTCCCCATCCCCAGGGCAAACATCTCTTTTAGCCTGGCTTGTGCACAGATGTGCCAAAGGGCTCTGCCCAGCCTTCAGGTCCCGGCATAGTCATGCAGCACATCTACCCACAAGTGTGGGGTTTTCCCGCAGTCTTCCTGCATGCCATGGAAAACCACATGTGCACAGATGTGTCGCAGGGCCCTGCCAGGACACGAAGACCTTTAGCACATCTGCGCACATGCAGAATAAGGGGGCAAACATCATTTAGCATGGCTTGTGCACAGATGTGCCAAAGGGCTCTGCCCAGCCTTCAGGTCCCGGCACAGCCATGCAGCACATCTACCCACAAGTGTGGGGTTTTCCCGCAGTCTTCCTGCATGCCTGGGAAAACCACATGTGCACAGATGTGCCGCAGGGCCCTGCCAGGACACGAAGACCTTTAGCACATCTGTGCACATGAAGAATAAGGGGGCAAACATCATTCTTGATTAGACGCAAAAGGCAAAAGTGCTGAATTGCAGAACAAAACAAATCCAAATATGAGCAAGACAAGGGGGGGAAACAAGTTTTTCAGTTTGAAAGTATGTTTTATTAATCATTGCTTCTCTGCTTTATTGCCAACTCCCCAATCTTATACCCCAACATAAAGCTTTCAGTTAGCAAAGACAAAAACTGTATGTATGTATGTATAGACTAAGAATGGGCACAAAATAGACCCTAAAGACTGGGGTGCTAGGTCATGCATGATCTAGAAAACAAACAATCCTGGAAGCAAACAATTACGGTACAAACACACATTAGGAAAACATACACGCTTGTGGTGATTGCGTAAGCATGGATCTGGCCTTGGACCAAGCTCTCTGCACAGTATTCTATAAACCTCTCCAGTCAGCTCTCTTGGCCTAACCAGTTAATGTAAATAGGGAAGCAAAAGCTTTGGAGCAAAGATCAGAAAGCCAACACCTGAGAAGAACTTCAGCCATTAGAACCCACAAATATGCATTTATTTCTGTATCTGACCGATTATCATCTCCTGTCTATTGGTTCCGTAAACAAAACATAATTACTTAGCTTGGTTTATCCTGTAAGCAAAGATCTTATAAAACAACTGTCAGATATCTAAAAATACAGAAAAATAAGATACTAGGGTAGGTTGTATCCATCTAGATCAGGGGACTCCAAACTTTCTAATCAAAGGACCATATTACTGTCCGGACTTTAGGGGGGCCAGACTGTGACCAGTGGGAGAAGAAATTGTCTTGGCATCAGTAGGAGGAACAGTGCCCCGTCTTTGGTGTTAGGGGGAGGAATAGTGTTCCATCATTGGTATCAGTGGGAGGAATAGTGCCCCATCTTTGGTATTGATGGGAGAAATAGTGCCCCTCTTTGGTGTTAAGGGGAGGAATAATGCCCCATCATTGGTGTCAATGGAAAGAATAGTGTCCAATCATTGGTATCAATAGGAGGTATAGTGTCCCATCTTTGGTATCAGTAGAAGGAATAGTGCCACATTATTGGTATCAGTGGAAGGAATAATGCCCCATTATTGGTATCAGTGGAAGTAATAGTGCCCCATCATTGGTATCAGTGGAAGGAAATGTGCCCCATCATTGGTATCAGTGGAAGGAAATGTGCCCCATCATTGGTATCAGTGGAAGGAAATGTGCCCCATCATTGGTATCAGTGGGAGGAATAGTGCCCTATCTTTGGTGAGAAATAGTGTCCTGTATCAGTGGAAGGAATAGTGCCCCAGTACTATGTAAAGTAAGTAAAGGGCCACACTTTGGAGACCACTGTTCTAGATCATCAAGCAGCATAGTGTTTTCTGTAATTGTATTCTACTACTCTTGAATAATAACTGACTGATTTTTTTCATAAGAGCAAGGGAGGACCGATTCAAGTACAATTCTGGAATTGACTATCTTAGCTTAGAGAACATGTTTTTAGGAACCAGGGAACATGTACTTCAACCTAAAGTGTTACTAAACCCAGGACCCTGCATTCACTATATCTGGTATCCCACAGTACACAGAACATGGAAATACAATTATTTTAGTAAATATAAACTGCTAAATACGTTTTCTCATCAGCAGTATATAGCAGTCTTGTGACTTCTATCAGCGTCTGGTTAAAGCCTGTAGGAGATTTAATTCTCCTCTGACTGTCCTTTGAAGCTGCATGACCCCTGACCCTCTGTTTGGACATTGCTGATTAGCCCTGTGCTGATCACATGCACCCTCCCAAAAAAAAAACCCTCTAGCAATACACACCAAACTGAGCATGAGCATAGTGCCTCCTAGGGCTCTGTACTATCAGCAGATGGGTTCGGGACAGTAAAAGAAGGGGGGATCAGAAAAGACAGTATCAAACTGCCTTTTTACACAATGCAGAGGATTAACCCCTTAGGTTCCACAGTGAGTATAACAAGCATGCTTTACTGCATATACAGACTGATTTTACTGTTGTGGATTTATTAATACTTTAAAGTAGATAGTGCTCAAGAAAGTTGAGCACAAGCTGTATTTATTTTTTAGAGAGCTGATTAATTGGTTCTTGAGATCTGTCTAGACCTGCAAATAAATTTTGATATCCAATCTCATTCTATTATATTTTCCAAAAATAATGAGTTATCCTTTATGTTTTAGAAGGGGAAAACAATTTTGAAATCTATTTAAAAAGGTCTCTAATTTGGATTCTCTAAAAGACTCCTCTACATAGAAGCATTAAAGTGCATGCAATTCCAAAACTATTTATTTTAGGGTAGAATGGTGAATATTTCATTTTTTTTATTTATTTTTTGTTTTTTACTATGTACATCTGGGGAGGTTGCTCTTCATTTTCTGTCTCAGAGATGCAACAGGAAGTTACAGGAAATCTATGGGAAATTCCACCCGTAACAGTTGTCCCTATTGGGACAATATATATATATAACACTTTCATTCTTGGTGACAATAGTCACCAGTACAAATAGCTGGGGAAAATCTCCTCAAGGAAAGAAGTATTAAAAAAAAAAAACAACAGCTCTGAGGAAGGGGGCCTGACCCCCGAAACGCGTTAGCGGTCCTGACTGAAGGACTTGTTCCAGTTTACATATGGTGGATTCTTGTAACATGTTTTTATCTCTATGTCTGTGAGTATGCATTTGGCATTTTTTATTAAATAATTTGCAATATTGACCACGGGTAATGCACTAGGTGTTTGCGCCTCCTCTTCCTTTCTTTTCTATATTAAAAAAAAAACCTTGGAGAGAGTCTAAAAACCTCTTCTCTATCCCCCACCCCCAAAAAAAAATTTTTCCTAGAGATCTTCAAGAGATCACTTCACCCAGTAGTTCATGTTGTAGTCATAACTTAACTGACTACACCAGCTGCAAAATAAATATGTTACTCATTGTCCATACAGATGTGTAAAACAGGACATTTTCCATTGTAAGCCCATTTTAATTACCAGACCCAAGCCTCAAAAGATCACATGCCGTTTAGGATAGGCCAGACACCCCAGATACAATAACTGTAAAAACAATGTGGAAGCGCCACAATGCTGTATGCAGAATGATTAATATGGCAATGAAGAATGCTAAACACTACATATTACCATCTATTATGTATGCATAATGCATCACCAGCACAGAATCCTCACTAGTAGTCATTACACGACTTGTCATTTATCTTCACGGCACAGTCCATGTGCTCTGCATACCAGATTTATTCAATACATCAGACGGCTCATAAAATGTGCCATTCAACAAAAAGTTATAATAGAGTTCCTAGGCCAGCTGTTAGGAAATATGTATTTTAAAAGATTACAGATAAAAATACATCACTTTTTGGAATATTAGATCTTATTTAGGTCTAAAATAAGAACCCGATTATTTTTTCCTTCCCTGTTGAAATCCAACCATGTCTTAACCACTTAAGCCCCGGAAGATTTTACCCCCTTCCTGACCAGGGTTTTTTTTGCGATTCGGCACTGCGTGACTTTAACGGACAATTGCGCAGTCGTGCGAAGCTGTACCTAAACAAATTTGACGTCCTTTTTTTCCCACAAACAGAGCTTTCTTTTGGTGGTATTTGATCACCTGTGCGATTTTTACTTTTTGCGCTATAAACAAAAAAAGAGCGTCAATTTTGCAAAAATAACAATATTTTTCACATTTTTTTATATGAGATTTCCCCAAAAAAAAATGTAAAAATCTAAATTTTTTAACATTTTAGGCCAATTTGTTTTATGCTACATATGTTTGGTAAAAAAAATCGCAAAAAGCGTATTTTGATTGGTTTGCGCAAAAGTTATCGCGTTTACTAACAAAGGGAAAGATTTTTGTCATTTTTGTTGTTTTTTTTTTTAACGCGTAATGGGCGGCGATCTGCGATTTTTTTTTTTTTTCCGGTACTGCGACATTGCGGCGGACAGATCGGACCCTTGACTGACATTTTTTACACTTTTGGGGTTACCAGTGACATTACTACAGTAATCAGTGCTATATATATGCACTGTTACTGCAAAATGACACTGGCAGGGAAGGGGTTAACTTTATTGGGGAAGGAGGGGTTAAGTGTGTCCCTAGGGGCGTGCTTCTAACTGTGATTGGACATGGCTACTGGTGTAGGAACAGTGATCAACGGTCCTACATAGTAGAACCATGTGATCACTATTCCTACACAGGGGAGAATGACAGGCGGCTTGTTTACATTAGCCGCTTGCCTTTCTCCCTCTCCACCGACGATCGCGAGTGACCGGCGGACATCGGGTCTGCCGGTCACACGCACGGACTTCCAAGGGAATGAGCCGGGACGGGCGCGTGCCTCAGCGGGCGCTCGCCTGCTATTGGCTCACAAACTAGTGACGTACCGGTATGTCACTTTGCCTGGCCGGGGCTGACCGCCGCAGTATATGTACTTGCGGCTGTCGGCAACCGGTTAAAAGTATGCAAACAGCCATCGTTTTTGGACTGAGGCCACTAACCTAAAAACAAGGTAAAAATCCTTGGTGGCCTACATCTTTCTTTTTATGATATCAGTCATTCGGGAGCTTCTGGCTCATCATATCCACCAAGAACCCACTGTGCCTACAAACATCTTTCCTGTTGCTTGGGGGTTGGGGGTGAAAATAATCAGGTAAACTTCGGTGTAGATGATACAAGCAGCAGATTTATTTAAATTGGATCTAAACTCCAAAAGTGGATGTCTGCTAAATTGTACAGAACATCTCAACAAGTTTACCTTTTGCCACCCTTAATCCTGAAAACACTTTCTGTTCCTACAGCAGTCTCTCAACCTTTTTTACATGGAGGAACCCTTGGAAAAAATCTCTCAGAGAACCCCTGCTTCTAATCATTATCTGTACATATTATGGCACATTAGCATCAACAGTAATCTGAGATAAAAGTAAATGAATAAGGCATATCACTTACTAAGCTTCTTTGACACCACTTCTATGAGAAAACAATTTTAGATAATAATCAAAAAATTAAACAAACCAGTAATAATGGCTATCTCTATGCACATCTCTCCCAGTAAGGAGTAAGTATCTCCAATGGTTAAGAGGCTGGATTCATCCTTCTTTTTATGGATAGTGTAGGACCCACTGACAATGGGGTACTTTGACGTAGTGGTGGGCTTGAGCACG
The DNA here is from genome assembly GCF_965119305.1 of Pelophylax lessonae. Taxonomy (NCBI): domain Eukaryota; kingdom Metazoa; phylum Chordata; class Amphibia; order Anura; family Ranidae; genus Pelophylax; species Pelophylax lessonae. Next base: position 107,981,313 of record NC_138776.1, read on the forward strand.
ATATGGCCATATGGTGGGACCAAATCCCCATTTTTATTTATTGATTGCCTTTATATTTGATAGTCATTTCTTTTGCATATGTGCACTATTTTTTGTAAATATGCATGTTGCTTGGTTCATAGCTGCCCCAGCTTTAGAAATGCATGTTCAGGGTGTGCCCCCCCCCCCAGCTCAGGGTGTGCCCCCCCAGCTCCTTGTTGTTTGTAATGTATTCGGTCTGATCAGACTCTGGGGTTGAACACCCCACCCTCCCACACCTGTACTCTATCAGTGTCCACTAGCTAGCAGATATAGGAGGAGTACCTTATTGTGCAGTTGCACATCTCTCCCAGTAAGGAGTAGTATCTCCAATGGTTTAGAGGCTGGATTAATTCTTCTTTTTATGAATAGTGTAGGACCCACTGACAATGGGGTACTTTGACATAGTGGTGGGCTTGAGCACGCTATGGCCATATGGTGGGACTAAATCCCCATTTTTATTTATTGATTGCCTTTATATTTGACAGTCATTTCTTTTGCATGTGTGCGCTATTTTTTGTAAATATGCATGTTGCTTGGTTCATAGCTGCACCAGCTTTAGAAATGCATGTTCAGGGTGTGCCCTCCCCCAGCTCCTTGTTGTTAGTAATAATGGCTAGGAACAAGAAGAAGGCAGTATCAATGGTATTGTTCCCTTTCTGGAGAAATGCACCGTCATATTATTGATCAGTGTATAAGAGCCTTCTTCCATTGATGGTCAATAAAGTACCCTTTTCCATTAGTGGAAATAATGCCCCTTACAGATACATTAACGATTGTGGTTTCTTATTTGCGAGTTAGACAGTCCCCATTGCTCAAGGAGCTTCTAGGAACCTCTGGAATAATGTGTGGCTTCCTAAGAGGGCATGACCATGTCTGTGAAAGCCTCCCAGCATTCAAACATGACAGGGAATTTGGTATTCCAGCTGGGCCTTTAGCTACACCAAACCTGCCGACCACTTGGTTGCAACCCTACCTTTACACGCAGCTTTTTGCCAAAGCACATTATTCCCTTTGTTTATAAAGAGACTGGGAAATTTCAGATACATAGGGGGAGATTTACTAAAACTGCACCATGTAAAACCTGGTGCAGCTCTGCATATAAACCAATTAGCTTACAGGTTTTATTGTCAAAGCTTAATTGAACGAGCTGAAGCTAGAAGCTGATTAGCTACCATGCACAGCTGCACTACATTCTAAGTGCTCCAGTGTTAATAAATCTCCCCCTGTGTCTGAAGGGGTTCTTGTACAGTGTACTTACATGATATAGTATGTGTTTGGACTTTATGAACCTTACAGTGGTGTGATTAAGATATCAGGTCTGAATATTCAATTTGCACAGCACTTCATTATGAATACAATTGCTATGTACTTCTCATTACTTCATGCGTATTTACTGATGTTGGTTTTAGAGAAAAGGTGTAGCTGTTTGTAATTGATATAGCCATTGTGACTGCTTCTCTTTTCCTCCAGATGCCCCCTCAGCAAGCCAAGTGCTGAGGGGGGCACCAGCGCTTTCACAAGCAGGGCTGTGTGCATTTATAGACACACACAGAGCAGCATGGCCACGCCCTCCTCTCCCTCCCGCTGCCCTCTAAGCTCCCTTCTTTGGTGGCTTCTTGAAATCAAAGCTTTCATAAACACTGACCATGTTTTAAAAATAATGGAAATATAAAGCTGCTTTTCAAGTTCCACTTTAACTCCACACAGATTCAATCCAAAAAATAGCATAGTTAAACCTAATCTCCAGGCAAAATGTTTTAAAATGTAAAAAACCTTCCATAAAGGTTTAAAAATAAAAAAAGCTTTAAAAAAAAAAAAGCTCTTCTGTCACTAAATGCACATTGTAAAAAACTATTAATACATTCTGTATTAAGTGCTGTTCACTCAGTTACTATGAGATTTGTTTTCTGTATTCTGCAAAAAACCTGGTTGATCCTGCTGCTCTCTTTCTCCCCTTCTGTCCAAGTCCCCAATACAGCTAGGGATTTTGCAGAACAGTGTTGGCAGCTCTGCACATGCTCAGTTTTCAGTGAGTGTCTGTGCCAAGCATTTCCTCTCTATCACATCTGAGCAGCCCATGTGACTCTACAGTCACACATGTGGGCGAATACACAGTGGTAATTACACTCCAATCCCTCCCTCCTCCTCCATGCCCACTAACCAGCTAAACACAATGGGGGTGGGATATTATAAGTAGCTTGATGGAGGCTTCACCTCCCTCTAATTCTAAGACACAGGCTGGAGAGGCGTGACACAGCCTGTGACTGGCAGAAATCCGCCCACACCATGTTATCGCCAAAAAATATGAAAGACTTGATTTCAAATATATATTTGTATGACAATTTGAAACAGTTTATTTGATATTATTTATTTTTACTCGGTATTCCAAACATGTATTTTGGAATATTGTATGCAGGGCTTGACAAATTTGCTTTGGATCTAGGAGCCAGCTTAAAAAAGTTACAAGCCAGTTTTTTTTTTTCAAAGTTTTACTTTCTGTGACAGAACAGCCAGGGTGGCGGGTGCACGTGCCCCCTATCAGAAGTACCAGATCGCTGCTTGCCTGCAGCAGGGCTATATTAAAAAAAAAAAAAACACCTGCCTGGCACCCGGAACTGCATGTCCTGAACGCTAGGTGATAGAATTTGCGCATCCCTGTGACAGGAATGGCAGGCACAGCACTTCCAGCCCCCAGCCACAAACCAAATGCAGCGGGAAGCATGCGGACCATCTCCCATAGGACAAAGGCCCAAGGCAGAAAAGCAGCATCACAGCCTGTCTGTCACCTGGCCACCATATGCATGTGACTGGCGGTGGCTCGCTAGGCAGGGACAATGCAGTAAGGTGTGGGCAGGGCGATAGGAAAAAGTGTCTTTGCAGCTGTTGTGCCCCATTAGACATGAATAGCACGGGGATACAATGGGCACCTATGCAGGTAAACACGGCCCTGCAAAGGTGTACGGTGTTGTGAAGGAGCGCCTAAATCTATGGGGAGGGAGGTATTGCATTGATTTTATCTGATTAAATCTGAAAATAACTGATGTATGACCACCAATGTATTTGATTGTACATACAGTAAACCCCCGCTCCATCGCGGTTCAGTTTTTGCGGTCCCGGTATATTGCGTTTTTTTTTGTAATGTTATTTTACTATATAAATCATTAAAAATGAAATATTTTTGTGGTTTCCATAGCTCTTGCTATGTCTCTCAGTATCTTTTATGTGTTTAAATGAGTTTCTATTGTTTTAAAAGTGTGTTTTAAGACCTTAAAATGCTTTTACACGTACAGTGACAGTAAAAAAAACATGCCTACAATGCATTTTAATAGGGTTTTTCTATTTCGCGGATTTTCACTTTTCGCGGCTGGGTCCGGAACATAACCCCCGCAATGGAGGGGGGTTTACTGTACTTCTTGTATGTTGTAGCAATCTCTGTCCATGTCTGCCTACAAATATCAATATAAACACATCGCCCATTAGAAGGGCTCCCTGAAGTCTGATTTCAGCGTTCATCGTGTGTAGGAGCCTCCACTGACGGTGCCCAAGTGGGCAGTGTTTCCATGTCATGAGCACACGCACAGCATGCTGGGAGTTGTAGTGTGTGGAGTCCCAGGCCCTCCTCGGTTACCTTCACCCTTCTCAGCAACTCTGGGCTCCTATCTATAGCCGTGCCGTTATGTGCTTAGTGCGGGCACACTGCAGCATCAGTCAGGCATCCCATGCTGTTACCTCGGATGCGCGCCTCAATGCCGTCTAAGGAGACGGCCAATAGGGTCGATGGAGGAGGAACTTGATGGAAGATTACCAGCGATTGGCGTGTGTTGCGGCCAATCATTGGCAACTCCTGTGCTCTGGCAAGCTATGCTCATGGCTGGTGCCAACAGTGAATAGGCTGACAAAAACTCAGGCGCCAGGCCACAATTTCTAGTCGCAATCCCGACCTGGCGCCTGAAATTTGTTGAGCCCTGTTGTATGTTCTGTATTTTGAACATGTGAGTAGCAGCAGAGGACTAAAAGGTCCTCCTGCTTATGTTTCCCTGCAGACAGGCTTGGAAAAAGCTGGGTCATGTGACAGCTGTATATCGAGGAGGAAAAAGGTACTTGGACGTTTTTTTTTTATTATTATTAAAATAATTACAATGATAATAACAATAGTAAAAATACAATACAATCATTACAGTGCCATCATCCTTATACCCTTAGAAGGGACAATGTAAATTAAACTGTGTGTTTAGTATCACTTTGAGCAGCAATACTCACCTTTAGTCTCTTTTAGTCCACCAGGCAGCCTCAGTATTCCAGGTTTAATGTCACACAGCGTCACTCAAACCAGAAGACAAGGAAGTACTGTGACTGCAGGACATCATTGGCCTTCCAGGCTGTGCCTTAATTCACATTATATCCAGCCAGATGCAGAGATTGGTGCTGATGTTATGGTGTCAGCGCTTCTCTTTGCACCTGGTATAGGATCTAGAATAATACATGGCTGTACAGAAATAAAAAACCCGTATAACATACAAAAGGGGGACTCTGAGAGGGAAGAGAGGGGTGATCTATTTTTAGGGGCTGTGAGCAGACTGCCTCAAAATAAAAAAAAATTCACCAAGTAGTTCCTTACTTGAAGTGGCTGTAAACCCTTACATATACCCAGTAAAGTGACTTGGATTCAGGTGATACACAAAGATGAAACTAATTCTCCTACATAAGTTGTACCTGTCTGTCTGCAACCCTTCCATCTATACACCCATTTAAAGTGCTAAATTGTAAAGATTGAGAGTTCAGAATAAAAGGGGTTGAGAGTTGTAGTTGCATTTAGAGCTGATTGGAGGGAAGGGACACACACCCCTCCACACAGCACACAGGAACACAGCTTGAGGCTGTCAATCAGCTGGAGCTGGAGCTCCCTCCCCTGTCACCTTCTTTCTCTTGGTGTCAGGAAAACTTGTCAGAAGTGATTAATGCTGATAGCAGAGGAGCAAAGCAGCAAACAAAAGCGTCACATGCTTTGTTCATATTTCATGTGTGAGGTTTACAACCAATTTAATAATATCTTTCCCTAAGACAAGACATCCTAGCACTCCACTGTAATCAATGTATTATAGTCCAATTTGTCTTCTTCCCATGTTTTTCACCCATTTTCAGGGAAGCTGTTAACATTTGCTCTCTCATAGCTAAATATCTCAACACATACCGGCTTAAAAGCTGGAAAATATCACCCAATCTTCTTGCCAAATACCACACAGTTCTGATGTCAGCAAAAAGCTAATGGTAAATACAACCCTATCAAATGTCCAAGCCAAAATCATTTATTTGTGTTCTTCACCTTACTGTCTTCTGCCTTTTCTGTTTTAACATTTTACACAGTTTTAAGAAAGAAAAAGCACACTGGCCGGCCAGCAGACGTGGGACTTTGCTGTTCAGACAGAAAACATAACATAGAGTTCTGCCTATTTAGAAAGGGTAAAAAAATCATCATTTTATTTTCTGCTAAAGTAAAAGAAAACCAAGAACCAGACAACCATCCAGACGGAATTTACAAATCATAGCCTATCCGTATTCCTCCTAAACCACTAAACAAGTCTACTTTTTATATAGGGAAAGACAAAGAAAGCGCGACTAGAGGACAATGAATGAACACATTAGGCCTATTTATAGCACTTGCTCTTTAAAGAGATGTATAGCCAGCACTATTTTGGCAGCAGAATTTTTTTGCACTCCTGTGATCCATTTTCAGCTGACAGCGGGCTGTCACAGAGCTGGTCCAGGCTCTGGAAAGATCCTGACCATATGGTCGGGATCCATCCAGAATTCAGGACCAAGCAGCTGGCTCAGTCTCAAGGTGATCCGCTCAGAGCCTGAGCCCATCCTCTCCAAACCCAGCTCAGAGCAGAGAGCCAGAGACTAACAGTCCCCGGCTCTCTGTTCACAGAATGATGAGAAATGAGCAATCAGTGCGTTTTGATCTCTCAGTTCTCAAGGCAGGTCTGGTAGGGGATAGATGCAGGATCAGATTGATTCTGCATCTACCTAGGTGGGTATAAATGTTTTTTTTTCTAAATCCCATACTTCTCATTTAAAGGGATTTTTTTTTTTATAAAAAAAAAAAAAAACAAAAAAACATATACACTATACTACCAAAAGTATTGGGACACCTGCCCTTACACGCACATTCATTTTTTTGGCATCCCAGTCTTAGTCTGTAGAGTTCAATATTGAGTTAACCACCCATTGCAGCTATAACAGCTTCAACTCTTCTAGGAAGGCTGTCCACACGGTTTAGGAGTGTGTCTAATGTTGACCATTCTTCCAGAAGAATTGGTGAGGTCAGGCCCTAATGTTAGAGAGAAGGCCTGGCTCGCAGTCTGCACTCTAATTCATCCCAAAGGTGTTCTATCTGGTTGAGGTCAGGACTCTGTGCAGGCCAGTCAAGTTACCCCACCCCAAACTCACTCATCCATAACTTAGTGGACCTTGCTTTGTGCACTGGTGCGCAGTCATGTTGGAACAGGAAGGGCCTACCCCAAACTGTTGCCACAAAGTTGGGAGCATGAAATTGTCCAAAATGTCTTGGTATACTGACGCCTTAAGAGTTCCCTTCACTAGAACTAAGGGGCCAAGCCCATGCCATAATCCCCCCTCCATTAAATGATTTGGACCAGTTCACAAAGCAAGATCGATAAAGACATGGGCATAGCTGCAAAGGGTGGGCCAACTCAATATTGAACCCTACGCACTACGAATGGGATGCCATTAAAGTTCATGTGCGTGTAAAGGCAGGGGTCCAAAATACTTTTGGTAATATAGTGTACATGACAGATGCAGTCAGATAGCTTATTCCAAGGTGTTAAATGACAACCCTAGTTTTAGTTGACCTTTAACCCTTTTGTTTTCGAGGGGGGTTTTTTTGCATACTTGTTTCAAAAAAATTTTAGCCCTAGAGATTGCAAGGAAATCCCCAAAACATCATATCTTTTCTCAAAGCAAACACCCTAAAGAATAAAATGGTGGTAGTTTTGTTTCTATTGCAACAACAAACATATTATACGTATCTGCTCTGTGCAGTGGTTTTGGACAGAGCAGCCCGGATCCTCCTCTTCTCAGGTCCCTTGCTGGAGCTCCTGGCCCCTCCCTGCTGTTGAGTGCCCCCACAGCAAGCAGCTTTCTATGGGGCACCCGAGCTGAGCTGCAGCTCTGTGTATCCATTCAGACACGGAGCAGCCATTCGGCCCAGGCCCCTCTCTCACCTGATTGACTAAGTTTGATTGACAGCAGTGGGAGCCAATGGCGCCATTACTTTGTCTCAGCCAATCAGGAGAGAGTCCTAAATGACTGAGGCACTCCCGGACATCGCTGGATAGAGAGGGGCTCAGGTAAGTATTAGGGGAGCTGCTGCACACAGAAGGCTTTTTATCTTAATGCATAGAATGCATTAGGATGAAAAAAACATCTGACTTTACAACCCCTTGTTGTTCCAATGAGTTGCTTGCTCAGTGCGGCCAGTTAAAGAGGTTGTAAACCCATACAACTTTTTTTTTTTGCAACCTGTAAGAGAAACACATAATGAGCTAGTATGCATTGCATACTAGCTCATTATGAAATACTTACCTTAGAACGAGCCCCCGCCGTGCCGCCAGCTTACCTGTATGACGGGCGACTGGACCAGTCGCCCGTCTTACGGGATTGCGACATCCGGCTATCTGATTGGCAGGAGCCGCGGTGACGTCACTCTCACGCACGCGGGCGGGAGCCGACAGTCACGGCACGGGGCTCTGAAGAAACGGCACCAGCGGCCGTTCCTTCAGAGCGCATGCGCCAGTGACGTCACTGGCTGCATGTAAGGTAAATATCTCCTAAACGGTACATGTTTAGGAGATATTTACAGTACCTATATGTAAGCCTTATCATAGGCTTAACTATAGGTAAAAGTGTCAGAGGAGGGTTTACTTCCTCTTTAATATCATCTATCGTATTTAACCCAGAGAGCACGTAGCAGTAAAAGCAAAGCAAAAGTGTGGAGCCACCAGAAAAAGCTGCATTGTACTAGGTAACATCTTTTCCAAGAAATTAAAACATGCTCTTCACATGCACTTATTCCAGTAAACACAACGTTTCAGAAGTTGAGCCAAGGACAAAAAGCCTTCCCAATATGCAGGTCTGGTTTTCAGAGGCAAGGAAATCAAATTTCACTTTATAAAAGAAAAGGAGATATGCAGCCATTTGCCTCATGAACAAGGGAATAAAACTTAGCACATGCCAAGAGCTTTTATCATATCTACTGTAACTCCTAATTCACGGAGCAGTCTTAAAACGGGACACCCAACACCCACTCTTTGTGCTCACCAAGTACTCCCAATGGTGGAGTAAACAGTTTACTTTATCACACTGTGGACAGAAGTCCTAAAAAAGACCCCACATCTGAACACTTCTCACATGTAGCTTGTATCGAGTAAACATCATCAATGTCTGTACTGAATACAGGGAGTTCTTCCAAAAGTTCTTTTAGCAAGGAGCAATTTCTGTCTCTCAAATAAGTTCCTAATGTCAGCCATACATGGTTTGAATCTGTTAATGGGCAGGCTGAATGTACCAAGTTGATCGATCGATCAATTTAGGTACAACCAGCCTGCCGAATTCTGTTACAGTTATTGCTAGTGACTGCTATAGCTGCTAGGAACAATCACTTTCTTCTCTGGGGGGTGGGTGGGGGTGGAAGCCATCTCCGCCAGGAGCAGACAGTTACTTGGCAGGAGGGATTCCCCTGTCAGCACTGTCTATGTTGATGAGGAATCATGTAAATTTCTCTTCTGCAACCCTTGGTTGCAGGAAAGAAATTCACACTGTGCATCTCCGGTCTAACTTTCCTAGACTTCTTTCCTCCTGGCTGCAGAATTTTAGTAGAAAAAATGCTTGACGCTTGCAAACTCGTGCAATGCGTTTAGGCATGTCTGGGCTTGTCAAGCGCTTGGGCGCTTTTTCCTTTCAGTGGCCAGAATAATAATTTATTCTGGCCACCGAAATGAACACTCAAACGCTAAACGTGCCTAGCGTTAATGCACATTTAGACGTGTTCACACACATTTACACGAGTCAAGTATTTTTTCTGCCAATATGCTGCTGCTCCTGGAAACAATGGCAGTGAGGTTTTTCCTGCCTCCAAACGCCTATGTGTGCATGGTCACATAGGCTAACACTCAGGGGCATTCAGAGGCAAAAAAAATAAACCACTAGACTCCCCTAACAGCAGGGTCAAAAACATCCAGTGTGCATGAAGCCTCATTTTTTGAGGTATGAATATCAGAACTTTCTATATCTAAATATGTGTTATTTTCACATCCAGAATTGTGTAATGCTTGATTAAAAAAATAGTAAGATGTCTCAAAAAGCCAGAATTTAATAAACCTATATTAGCCAATAAAAAGTATCTTTTAAATTTAAATCTTTCTGCTGTGATCAACGACTGCAAATACACATATAAAATAGATTCACTTGATATTAAAATATTAAAGTGACACTAAACAATATCCTTATTCTCCAAAAACAAAATCTATACCCATTCGCTACTTAATGGCGCTAAAATCTGTTTTTCATTAAATTGTTTCTTACTGTTTTCTGCCTTTTTGTAACATCCTATATGTGCTCCCAAATTTTTCCTTTCCCCCCCCCCCCTCACTTCTGTTTGGACCGAGCAGTGCACATTAGTTGTGGTCATATGCAATACTCTATGCACCCTACAAATTCCATAATAAATAGTAGGGATAGACCAATATGTTTTTTTCAGGGCCGATACCGATATTTTGGTCACAACGTATCGGTATCGGCCGATATGGGCTGATATTTTGTACATTTAAAGTTTTGAAAAATAAAGACAATTTTTGACACAAATCTGGTACTGAACATGTTAATTTTTGTTTAATGCTTAATGGCTGGCTTGCTGGCACCGTGTGGTGGGTGGGTGGCTGGCTGTCTGGCATGCTGTGGTGGGTGGCTGGCTCGCACCCTGTGGTGGGTGGCTGCCTGGCTGGCACCCTGTGGTGGGTGGCTGGCTTGCTGGCACCCTGTGGTGAATGGCTGGCTGGCTGGCACCCTGTGGTGGGTGGTTGGCTGGCACAGGGGCTGTGGGTGTCTGGTTGGTACAGTGCCTGTGGCTGGCTGGTACAGGGCCTGTGGCTGGCTGTCTGGCACCCTGTCTGTGGGTGGCTGTCTGTCTGGCACCCTGTGGTGGGTGGGTGGCTGGCTGTCTGGCACCCTGTGGTGGGTGGCTGGCTGGCACCCTGTGGTGGGTGGGTGGCTGACACAGGGGCTGTGGGTGGCTGGCTTGTACAGTGCCTGTGGCTGGCTGATACAGTGCCTGTAGGTGGCTGGCTGGCTCGCTGGTACAGTGCCTGTGGCTGGCTGGTACAGGGCCTGTGGATGTGGGTGGCTGGCTCGCCCCGGGCTGCTGTGGGTGGGTGTATGGCTGTGATACACCCCCACGAGACTAGTCTCGAGTCCAGACAAGGCTGTCCAAGGCGAGGGAGGCGGCCAAAGAAGGCAGAATGACGTCACACAAATATCGGCAATATCGGCCAGTTCTGGGGCCGATACCAATATATCGGGGAAAGTGCATATCGGCCGCTGATATATCGGCCTTGCCGATAATCGATCTATCCCTAATAGATAGTCCCTACTCCATCTCGGGAGAAAGCAAGAGAGGGTGACTACATTCCTACAAACAATTCAGGTACTGCAGTTATATAACTGTTCTATCACAAAAATCCAGTTAGTTCCTTCCACTAACACCAACAATGGGACACTATTTCTCCTCCTATGAACACAGATGATGTCATATTTCAACTTTCACTGGCCACCAAGCCCGAGACATTGTTGTCTACTCCCACTGATGATGGGGCATTTACCTCCCACTCTTAACAGTTCGGCCCCCTAAAGCCTGAAGGACAGTAAACTGGCCCTTTGTTTAGAAAGTTTGGAGGCCCCTGGGTTAAGCTAAGACCAAAATATGTGCACTCTGCTGAGAGAACCATTTGTTGTGCTTTTTGTATAAGGAAACATATTTGTCTGTTAAACTGAGTATCTATAAGGCTGATGTCAGATTGACCGCTCTGCCGCTGAAAATTTTGTCGAAATTTTCAGTGGCAAAATCACTAAAGGGCTGCCTGTTTGTCCCTTTGGAATCTTTCCATCTGTAGCTGAAGCAGCACGATGTCTCTCTTATCGCTAGCAATTGAATTTTGGCAACGTCTGGGCCAATGACAGGGCGACATATCCCTGCATATGGCTACGGGGGAACAATTCTATAGGGACACACTGTCAGCCTATTTAGCAGTCCTACCACTGGTGCTTTGTCTCTAGCGGCAGAACCCATCTGACATCAGCCTAAGGTAACAAAAATAAATCATCTTCAGAAGACCACTTACTCAGCACAGGAGTGACATAAAGGAACAAAGAAGACATAAGGATTAAAATGGATAAAATGCATAACACTAAGTACACACGCATCTCTTCTCTATTAAGTAAACAGTCTGTTCCAGCAGCCAGCACACAACATGTTCCTATCTGCTAAGAATTTAGATGAAGCTGTATATGTTTGGCCTATTTCTACTCTCAACACTCCCTGGAATGGATTTTCTCAAACAATTGCTGGTGAGCCATTGAATTTTCCATTATCGTTTTCATTGCACGAAGGAGTTAGAAGAGGACAGGAAAAAGAATGCAGCTACTCACAAGAAAATATTACTGACTAAGGAACTAGGTTAACCCTCTCAGTGTCTTAGGTTTTACTTAAAGGGTTAGTTCCCCTTTTCAGAAAAAACTAATAAGTGAACTTACACCCCCCCATCCTCCTCCCCGATCTCAGCTGTACTTACCTCAATGGCTAATGAGCCTTCAGTGAATTAGTAAATGAACAAAATAGACAAATGCACACCCAATTCACACCATCAGCGCATAAAGAGTTAATTACATGAATAAAAGCACTGAAACCAAAGATTGAGTTTCCTCAAAAAAAAAAAAAAAAACAGAAATAATACACTCATATATTTATAAAAGGAAGCAACATATACAGACATAACAGTAAATTGCAGTCCATGCACAAGATCTCCCACAGTTCCTCTGTCTAGACAAAGGCAAGCCCCCAGATACAAGCACCATATACATTTTCATTAGAACAGGGAGGAGACAAAGGCTGAAAATACAGCAATTAACAAATATAACATAAATACACATGGATAGGGACCAGAAAAAAAACCTTACATTGGCATGTGGGCACTCAGGAGTAGGTGGAAGTGGGGATCACAACGTTTCAGAGTAAAAACCCCTTTCTCAATTGAAACTTTGGATTTACTAAGGAGGTTATGCTGTGGGGGATGTTAGTGTCCCTTATAGTGATGACCTTAGATAAAGCTAGATCTATCACACCCAACTCCCCCACAACCTAACTTCCTACTGCTAGTATTGTAATATACAGCTGGAAGACACACTGGACTTAGAGTAAAACTATGGGCAAAGCTTTGGTTTTCCATTTTGGATAGAGTAAGGGAGGATTACAACCAGTCAGTTTATTTTTTGCCATCTGTGTCCCATTGGGGAATTTTACCTGCATTTCCTGCCCCATAGCCAAAACAGGAAGTTTGAGGAAATCCCTGCAATTTAAGTTAATTCCTTGGGGACCCCCAGGTCACCAGAACTATTGTCCCCATTGAATATTTCTTGGGTCAACCCTTTCATTTTCAATGATAATGGTAAACAGTACAAATAGGTGATTATCTTCACTCTGTCCAAAACTAAAAAAGTTTTGCCTTTAGTTAAATTTAGTGTATGGAAAGTCCAAAGTCTATTTTTACAATGTTTAGAACCATGTCACACTGTTTAATGTTTCCAAAAAATAGACCCTGTCACCAAGTTAGAATTAGAGCTGAGCGATTCGGGATGAAATGAGAATCACAATTTTTTTACTCCGACTCCGACTTTTCAGCTGACAAAATCCTGATGTACAGGCTATAAAATTTTTGTTCTCTGTCAACACACGTCCGATTTTTGTCTCATTAGTACATATTTCGACGGGGAAAAATCTTATGAGCAAGACTAGGCATGCTCAGAGACGAAAGAACACATACAAAGCAATCCAACACATGACATCACTTCTGAAGTAGAATTCTGTGGTACGGGAAAATTCGTATGAAAATAACCTTTTCACTTTCCACATCAGACTAGCATGCCACAAAAAACGGACGACAGATCGTCCGATAATCTGATCGTGTGTACGGGGCTTTAGTCTTTAAGTAAAACCAAAGAAATTCCAGCGCTGGAACTGTGGCAGTCTCAATAGATGATTGATAATAACTCCACCTGTGGTGCTCCTAATAAAGGTGCTGAACCAGCACAAAAGTACACAGAAAACAAGGAGATCACCGCTAGCCTCGGGGGATATAGGGGAACCACAGCCAACAAGAACCAATATAGTTTATTGAAAATTGATAGTTGAGAATAAAAATTTCAAACCGGTATGTGAAGTCCCTGATGAATGAGGGGTGTACACCAGGCATCGCAGCCGGATGGGGTCCACTCTCTGATGGAGAAAGCTTGAGCTGGTTGATTGTGTAGCGAGGGGAGGGGAGCACACCGAACCAGCCGGTGTGCACTAACACTTCCTCCTTCTACCTCCTATGCTGCAGAGCTCAGCGGAACGGGATGGATGCGTGCAGCTGGAAACCGGAAGGACGTCACTACCGGATGTGATGAAACAGGAATTCAGAGCCAGCTTGACTCACAAACAATGCCCAGTTGCTGTGACGACATGTTTCGTGGAAGTACCGCTTAAACAGTTTTAAAGTGGTTCTGCAGGCCCAAGGTTTTTTACCTTTATGCATTGTATGCAAGAAGGTAAAAAACCTTCTCTGTGAAGCAGCCCCCAAATACTTACCTGAGCCTGATCTTTCTCCAGTGCTGTGCATGGGAGCCTCAGCTCTGCTGAGTCTTTTCCTCTTCATTGGCAGGGAAAACAACAGGAGCCATTGGCTCCCACAGCTGTCAATCACAACCAGTAAGCTAATGAGGACATAGGGGGCAGGGCTGAGCCACAGCTCTGTGTGTGAATGGACATGCAGAGCAGTGACTCAAGGAGAGCGCCTGCTCAGGTGCCCTCATTGCAAGCTGCTTGCTCTGGGGGCACTCGGCAGGAGGGAGGGGCCAGGAGCTCCACCCGGGGAACCGAGAAGAGGAGGATCGGGGCTGCTCTGTGCAAAACTGCAGAGCAGATAAGTATAACATGTTTGGTATTTAACAAAATGAACAAAATATTGCCTTTATTATTACTTTAAACATGGAACTTTTACCAAGCTCTAAACTTTCATAAGTTAAAATGGACAAGAACTCAAAAAGAAAAGATTTGCTACCCTCTAGGGAACAATTAGACGCATACATAAATGTTAAAGTGTATGTAAACTCAAACAATGACTTTCCATCAGTCTGCCCTTTTTTTGGTCTGCTACATATATGACTGAAAATCTTTTGTTATATCTAATCAATATGTTTAAAATTACCTGGAAGAAAATCTTGTCAACTGACAACTTTCTGTACCCTCTGTTGATTGTTTCCCGTTAGTACTGTTTCCAGCACTCTTTAAAGCGGAGTTCCACCCAAAAGTGGAACTTCCGCTTTAAATAGTCCTAACCCCCTGACATGCCACATTTGGCATGTCATTTTTTTTGGGGGGGGGGTGGGTACCTAGTTTTGACAAGTACCCGCTCCCACTTCCGCTCGAAGCGCCGCGGCGCCCTGAGCGGAAGTTCTCCTCTCTCCCTCCCTCCTTGCAATCTTCTGGGACATGTCAGAGGTCCAAGAAGATTGCCGGCCAATCACGACGCATAGCGCAACTCGCGCATGCGCAGTGCATACCCGGCTGTGAAGCCGCAAACTGTCACAGCCGGGTGCCCACATCAGTGATGCCGGCGCTGCAAGGCAGAGAGGGAGAAGACGGCGTATCGCTGGACCGTGGGACAGGTGAGTGTGCGGTTGGGCTGGAACTCCGCTTTAAGCTACAACCCCTCCTACAACCCCCCCCCCTCCCCTTACACACACACACACACACACACCCACACCATATGTTATAAAAATTGAGGGGAGTTGTTCTGTAGTTCAAACACACTTTTTGCCCCAGTGACAATGCTGCTCCTCCATAGATATAGTACAGTGAGTGAGTGTTGTCAACCTGGAGAGGAAATGTTTTACTGATCAATAAGTTTAAAAATAAGGGAAAAAAAGCCTGAAATTTATAAAAGAAAAAACAAAAAGAGAAAATGCAGCCACGAAAACGTAAGGCTGGTACGTTAGACTATATCACATTTTTGTTTTTGGTTTAGATACAGTTTAAACTTGAGTACCAAATGCTTTGCTTTGTCATATTGAGTCCCCATGTGTCTATGTTGATTATTAGAAGATAAGCCGGATTCATGCACAAAACCTATGGGGAGCTCACCCAACATGCACCATTCTTCTGGTTACTATGCACAAACTATCTATAGGCAGTCTTCAAGACTTCTGTTACTATACCAACTGCACATCTGTCACTCAGTGAAGCAACTATCCCCTGTGGTGGCAAAGGCTGCTGTTATCAGCCGAATCTGAAGGTCACAGCAGCAGATCTCGCAGACATAGATACGTTGAGAAGGGAAGATTAGGTTCACTAAGACAACTGGGAGATGAGCCTGCTCCTCTCTCATTGGTTATAGCCATGGTTCTACTTCGGTGTAGTGCCATGGAAACAGACTTGAAAATTAATGAGACAGAATGAGATGAAATGCTGGATGAGGAGGTACTGCAGCTTCAAGCTTCAAGTACCCGCCACAAAAGCACAGGCTTTGTATTACAGAGCTGCAAAATAAATGAAATTAAAAGATGGTACATTCTTAACAAATGTTTAAAGCCTCTTTTACTCCCTCTTAGTTAAATTCCATGCGGGGGGACGAGAATGTTTTTAGAAAAGAATATTCAGACAGCGACTGATACATCCAATCCACAAAGTAGGCATGAATAACGCTAAAGTAGCTCAATTTGATGCAGGCTCAACCTTTCAATATTAATGTAAGAAAAATGTTTTCATTCACATTTCATGTCTGAAGTGTTCAGCTTCAAGGGTTTGTGGACCTATAGGGTTTTCAAATCTAAATATGCCTTTTTATATACCAATCGGGCACCCTGAGATTACACTTTTGGCTATGACTAAAGTGGACAGTGGGAAAGTGGCAAGTTTTAGCAGAGCTTAACAAGCAAGGTCACCTCATGGACCAACTGTGCTACTATCATTAAAGTATTTCTCTGAGCAAAAATGAAAATCACTGTGTCAACGGTTTCTCGTAATAGCTTTACAATTATAATATGCTCATGTTTTAATTACTTTCTTATTGTACAGCAATTACCTGTTGATCCTGTCAGTTCCCTTTTTAGAAATGAAGCTGACAGCACTATGTAGCCGCTATTCAAATTACTATTCCTCCAACTTTGACAATACCTGGACGTTTTCCCAACTCATTAGCTTTGCATTGGCATGTTCTGGGCATATTCTACTGTGAGCCGTAATTAGGTTGGTCTCTGTCACTCTCCTTCCAAGGCCTAGATCTCCAGCATTTTCTTGGTGGAGTCCACGTAGCTGTGCTGTGCCCCGGTTTCACCACACTCACCACCAGGCCTCCTGAGCAGTCCCAATCGATTCTAGGACAATATCCCCCCGGACAATATCCCCCCGGACAATATCCCCCCGGACATTATCCCCCCGGACAATATACCCCCGGACAATATCCCCCCGGACATTATCCCCCCGGACATTATCCCCCCGGACATTATCTCCCCAAGCAATATCCCCCCTGGACAACATCCCCCCCGGACAATATCCTCCCTGGACAATATCCCCCCGGACAATATCCCCCCTGGACAATATCCCCCCCGGACAATATCCCCCCGGACAATATCCCCCCGGACATTATCCCCCCGGACAATATCCCCCGGACATTATCCCCCCAAGCAATATCCCCCCTGGACAACATCCCCCCCGGATAATATCCCCCCTGAACAACATCCCCCCGGGACAATATCCCCCCTGGACAACATCCCCCCGGACAATATCCTCCCTGGACAATATCCCCCGGACATTATCCCCCAGACAATATCCCCCCTGGACAACATCCCCCCCGGAGAATATCCTCCCTGGACAATTTCCCCCCGGACAATATGCCCCCTCTAACTCTAACCCTAACCCTCACCCTAACCCTAACCCTATGTCCAGGGGGATGTTTTCCGAGGGGATATTGTCCCGGGGGATATTGCCCGGGAGATGTTGTCCCGGGCGGGATATTATCCGGGGGATGTTGTCCAGGGGGGGATTATGTCCAGGGGGATGTTTTCCGGGGGGATATTGTCCGGGGGGATATTGTCCTGATATCGTCCCAATCACTGAATGCCTGGTAGAAGGATGGCCTCCTACTACTCCTCCAGCAGATAATGGGTAGAGCAGAAGCTGGCAGTGGCCAGGCCACACAAAGAGCTCTCCTCATTGTTAAAGGGCGCGTCCACCATGCAGGCCAGCAGGCTCTTGGTGGGGACGTTCTAAAAGGCCAGCGGAAGGGAGACAAGCACCAGAACGGACCCAGCTAATTCTATTCCCAAATACTAACCAGGTCCCTGTCACTATGGCAACTGTTTTGATAACATGTCAAAGAGGAGTCCCCTTGCTAAGAGACTGCAAGCTGCTTCATGGTGTCCAACTGAAAATACAGAAGGTGGGGCTTCTCTCTGCTGTTCAACAGAGAACCAAGGACAGAGCTTGGCATGCGCCCTCTTGAATATTTAATAGAACTAACCAACACAAATCAATCAGGATTTGGCAAAGCCTATTCCCTCACTTTGGCTTGTAGTGTAAGCTGGCTACCTGTTACTTCCTGCCTTGATGTCAGTCACTCAGAAAATCTCCTCCCATGGCCCACAAAGGAAGGGACATAGTTTGCTGTCACATGATCACACATAAATGTGTAAAAATGTGGTATTCACTAATTTATTTTGTAGGGTTTTCATAAAAAAAGACACAGAGAAAGGTCTGAATTGTCACAGGGATAGTGGTTGCATTTTACCATTCCTTCTACTTAAATTTATAATAACACCAAATTCCTTATGAGGTACACGGATCAGCTGATCAGACACTGCCCATTAAAGTGGAGGTAAACCCTCCTATCCTTTTCAGCCAAGGAAGCTGTCATCTTAGCCACTGATCTGCAACTGCCATGGTGCTGCACATGTGATCAGTTATGACACCAGCAATTGGATGGTTTGACAGTTTGGTTTAGAGCACAACCATTGTGAAAGTTACACTCCCAACACGTGTCAGGAATGTAACAGTTTTTTTAAACTGTTAAATCGATGGGTTTACATCTGCTTTAACCACTCTACTACCGCTCACAGTAATACTACTGCGGCAGAGTGGCTCGTTCCCGTCCAGTCACGTAGTATTAACGTGACTGGACTCCTCCCCTTCTGGGCGGCGCTTGCGCGCCGCCGGAGGCTCGCTCCCGCTGTTTTCATTCACAGCGGGAGTCGGGCCAGGGGAGGAGCAGCGGCGATCGCCGCTGCTCTTACCCGATCGTCGGGGATCGAGTCTGGAGATCCGCCCGCTGTGTGTAAACACAGCGGGCGGATCTCCATAGTGACAGGGAGTGACAGATCGGACTGTTCAGCATAGCTGGACATCCGATCTGTCCATGAATCACTCAGTCACCTCCCCCCCTACACGTCAGTAAGCACCAGGCATACATTAACCCCTCCCTCTCCAATAAAATTAACCCCTTCCCTGCCAGTGTCATTTTTACAGTAACAGTGCATATATATAGCACTGATTACTGCAGTAATGTCACTGGTACCCCCAAAAGTGTCAAAAATGTCAGTCAGGGGTCCGGTCTGTCCGCCGCAATGTCGCAGTCCCGCAAAAAAAATCGCAGATCGCCGCCATTACGCGTTAAAAAAAAAACACCAAAAATGACAGAAATCTTTCCCTTTGTTAGTAAACGCAATAACTTTTGCGCAAACCAATCAAAATACGCTTATTGCGATTTTTTTTACCAAACATATGTAGCATAAAACAAATTGGCCAAAAACTTTTAAAAAAATTGGTTTTTACATCTTTTTTGGGGGGAATTTCATATAAAAAAATGTGAAAAATATTGTTATTTTTTCAAAATAAACGCTCTTTTTTTGTTTATAGCGCAAAAAGTAAAAATCGCACAGGTGATCAAATACCACCAAAAGAAAGCTCTGTTTGTGGGAAAAAAAGGACGTAAATTTCGTTTGGGTACGGCGTCGCACGACCGCGCAATTGTCAGTTGAAGTCGCACAGCGCCGAATCGCAAAAAGTGGCCTGGACGGAAGACAGCAAAATCCTCCGGTTGTAAAGTGGTTAAGAAGCGTATTATCTAGTGTTCATACTGTAGCTATACAGGATCAATTTGGGTGGAAGCCACTTAGCCAGGTTTTTGGACTGGTGAATAAAACTGAAGCACCTAAATGAAACCTATGCAAATATAAAGAGAATGAAAGGAAAAAGGGCATAACTTATGCCCCATTTTTCCTCATGGGAGAGCAACAGGGCAAGATAAGTATTTTAATAAGAGGTACATTAGTTAGCTTAGGGCACTTTTGACCCCTTGCCTTAGCAGGTATATGTCTTTCCCGCTCATTTCCAGGTACTCTGGAGGGATTGGTTAATTCTGTCCCTCTTCCCGCTCAAATCCCCCCTGTATCTGGGGAGATTTGAGCCTAGACCCCCGCTTCCCGCTCAGATTTGCCGCCCAAAAACCTGCCAGCTGGTTCATTCTGGTCCCCAGGTATGGCTATTTAAGGGGCTTCCCTCCACAGGTTTTCTCAGACCACCTCAGAAGACAAGAAAAAGGTGTGCATCGTTTCCCCTCCCCCCCCCCCCCCCGGCTGTCGCGGCCAACGTTTATTATTTGTGGGTCACCTTTGTGTTATGCAAAGGGGGACTTTTATGTGTTTTTAAGTGTTGGATAAATTTTAATTTATTTATTTACTTTACAACCTGGATCGTGGTGATTGGGTTGTTTTCAGTGTTATTATATTTTATGGTTGTTTTAAAATAAATTATTGGTGTTTTTAAAACAAATAATAAATGGCCGCGGCCTAAAATTTTTATTCCAAACTAAACCGATTGTGTGTGTGTCCATTTATTTTATTAGTTTATTATTTAAGTTATTATGGGGTAAAAGTGATCCTGTTTGCTGTCCCATATAAATCTTTATGGTGTTCATGGTGGGTCCCCAATATTACAAGAGTCTTAAACACTCAGCTTCCAATGCTAACTTACCTTGTTTGGTTCAGGAAAGAATGAAGAATTAAATGGGAAGACCATCTTCACCACAAAAATGCAGGCTAATTAAAGTGTTTTTTAACGTGTAAATGTTTTTCCCTTAATGTATTCTCCGCACTTAAGTAAAAAAAAAAACCACCTCACAACCTGCCTAAAGGCTCTTTCACACGGTCCGCCTCCGCATGCGGATCCGTGTTGCTCAGCAGGGATCGATCCGCAATCCCCACTGAGCCGGGCGGATGACAGCTCCGTCTCCGCTTGCAGAGCGGAGAGGGAGGTGTCTCAGCACCCGCTGCCCTCTATGGGGGATCGGAGGAGAGCGGACCGCTTGTCCGCTCTCATCAGATCCGCTCCGCTCCGATTACTGAACGGATGGAAAAATAGGGTTTCCATCCGTCCAGATTTCAGCACAGGATGGGATGCGGATGGCAGCGGGTGTCAGCGGAGGTGTCTCCGCTGACACCCGCTGCCCCATAGAGCTGCATGGAGGATCCGATCAGATCCGCCTAAAAAACTGACAGGCGGATCTGATTGGACCGCCCGTGTGAAAGAGCCCTTACCCCCTCTGTCCCTAAACGCTTACCTGGCTCCATTTCAGTGCTCAAGAGCTGTCTCCAGTTCCAGCACAGATCCTCATACTGCCTGCTTTTATAGGAGAGACTGAGGGCAGCAGAGCCAAAGGGTTCCTGCTGCCTTCAGTCAAACTCCTCTCAGAAGGGAGCGGAAGCATGGATTACTGGTGCTGTGTGTCTATAAACGCACACAGTCCAGGTCAGAACCTACTGCCACTTACGGGGACTGCCTGACAAAGAAGAAGGAGACTTTTCTGTGCAAAAGTATAATCTCTTTGTTACATAAAAAAAATGTGCCTTTAGTATCACTTTTAGGTTGTCTAACCGTGTGAAGTAAAAACAAGGTCTGCCATCCACAGTACTGTTGTCACACCTTAAAATGGTTGTAAGAGAATCATTTTTTTTAAAATAACAACGTCTATACTTATAGAATTGCACAACGCGGACCCGAACCCTCTCTGCTCAGGTCCCCCGCTGGTGCTCCTGGCTCCTCCTCTTTGGCCAGTGCCCCAATAGGAAGCCGCTTCCCATGGAGGCACTCATGCAGGCTCGTTCCCGAGCCCCACTGTCTTTGTCAATGGACGATCCCTTGACACTGTCTTTGATTACCAGCAGTTGGAAGCCAGTGGCTCCCACTGCCTCAGGAAAACCTGTAACCAAGAAGTGAGAGGAGAGAAAAGCTGCAAACGTGCACAGCATTGGACTGAATGAGAGCTCAAGTAAGTATAAGAGGGGGTGAGGGGCCAATACCGATGCCTAAACATTTTTAACCTATATGCCAGGAATGCATTATGCTTAAAACTATTTAGGGTTTAAAACCACTTCAATACTTTAATTTAATTTAATTCAGGTTTGGTTATTTACTTGGTATAGCATCCCAAATAATGAAATATTCTTTGTAATCAGCACAGAACTAGGTAGTGTAATGGAAACCAGCCTGTGATTTTTTTCTGTTATATACAAAAGGTCCACCACCAGTGTATCTAGATTCACACCACATGGAGTAAAGTGGTTTGAAAGCCTTGAAGTTTTTCAACTTAAACTTAATTCATTCTATGTGTCAAGTTGAAAAACATTCTGTGCTGCAGTTCCCCCCAAGACCCCCCCCCCTTTCCTTACCTAAGCCCATTAGATCCAGCAATGTTCAGGAGCGCAGCGGCTTCCAGCGCTGTGTTTCTTTTCATTTGACAGATTGGTAGCGGTAGGAGCGATTGGCTCCTGCTGCTGTCAATCAAATCTGGTGATAGAGGAGCGGGGGCGGGGCAGAGTCCTGCTGTCTGTGTCAATGGATGCAGCAGACACAGGTGCCCCGAGGAGGAGCAAGGAGCGTGGGCGTGGGACCCCAAAAGCAGGTAAGTATAGGCATGTTTGTTAGTTTTATATAAAACTAACAACAAAAACAAAGCTTTCTAACCAGTTTAGTACTTGACATGACATTAACATCCACATTTACAGATCATTCCTATAGTCCTCTGATGTTTGCATTAATTTACAGAACTCGTCTGAATCACTTTGGCTACATGGTTTCAGGGGTGTCAAACTAATTTCATCAAAGGGCCGCATAAGCAGTATGATTGCCTTCAAAGGGGCAGTTGTATCTAGGGTGTGCTACATACAGATTGCAGAGTTCAGGAGTGCATTAGGTACAGAGTGTAGGGTTTACGGGTGCACTATGCACAGTGTGCAACCCAACCCTCCCAAAGCTTTCTTGCATCTCTCTCTTCTACCTGGCCTGGCTCTAGTACCTACCTGTGAAAGGCGAGGCAGAGCCGCGTACAAAGAGGTCATTCTCTCTCTCAGCTTCTGGAGATCTGTCCCTGCCATTAGTGTGTGCAGGGATCTGTTACTTCCGGGAAAACTGCTGTGTTTGCACGTGACAGCGGGAAGCGGGGGGCCAGAGCCGGAGATGGTAGAATGGAGTTTCATCATGTTCTGGCTGAAGAAATGGATGCGAGGGCCACTTGATAAGGCCTGGAGAGCCAGATTCGGCCCGCGGGCCTTGTGTTTGACATGTGTGGTTTAAATCCTGGTCAGGACTCTAGCTGCATGAGGTATGCATATTCTCCCTGTGCTTGCATTTGTTTCCTCCTACACTCCAAAGACATGCTAGTAGGTTCATTGGATTCTTTCTAAATAGGCCCTAGTTAGTATGTGTGTGTATGAAAGTTAGATGGGGCATTAGACTGTAAGCTCCTTGAGAACAGGGACTATTGTAAATGTACAATATGTAAAGTGCTGCGTAAATTGCTGGTGCTGAATAAATAGCTGTATTAAATAAATAAATACTCATCTAAATCTGAAAATTTACCCTTGAATTTTTCATGCCAGCGGATTCCACACAATGCAGCTTGCTAGACCCTAGAGAAAACTGCATTTTAGGGGTGTTGATCCAGGAAACAAATTGATTTTATTTTTGATTTTGGTCTCTAGTAAAGGACCATTACTTTCGAAAAGACAGAATCACAGACCTTAAAAACTGAGGAGCTGTGTGCTATTAGAAATGGAATGCGCTACATGGCAAGGTTCAGCCCTGGAGACATTCAATTCCATTTTGGGAGCCTTGTTATGAATTGGTTGCCCTTCTTTCAACCGATGTGTTAGACTGCAGACAACGTGAGCAGTAGCTTCTCGACTTTGACTTTGTTAGTGTATTCTAGTCAACAATCCTTTTCTTTTTAAGCTTAGCTCTCACTACATATAGCAGGGTTAATCCACATCTTTTGTACAATATACCGGTACTGTATATGTTTATGTGTCATTTGTTTGCTTGTTGGAATTCTGCCATAACACTACTTAAAACTGCCCATGATATACAGCTGCTGACAAGATTGTCATGTAAATCTATATATTGTTGACCTTCTGTAAAGCATTATACATCTTGGATTTGTGTTCCTTCTTCATTTCTCAGAACTTGTCCTCAAAGTTCCTTTCAACAAGCATGTAAACTCTTCTTACTGTAAAGTCTTCTTTTTTTTATTCCTATTCAACTGAAATATTTTCCTTGTTTTGTCAAAATTTACAAGTCTGCAGGGTCCCACAGTCTGGTCCTTAACATATGTTGCCACATCACATGTTAGCTTGTTATTTTCATCTAGACATGGCCACTTAAAGATGGTTAATATTCTGCTGCTAGACTTTGTTGAATTTTTTCAGTCAACTCTAATTTCACATCACTGATATGCCAATAAGAGTATTAGATGTCAAATTAAAGTAGGCCTACACAAATCTCACCCAAAACTAGAAGCCAGCTTTAAAAACTATAGGGCTAGCTCTAACCAACCTTCAGATGACTATGTTGGTAGGTAACGATACATAGCAAAGCAACAGTTAAGCAGACCTTTCCCCACCAAACACATAAATCCTCTGTGCATACAGCTTTGCATGCTGGTCCCTAAAAACATGTAAGTCCAATTTTTAACAAAAGATTTATTTTTTTTCTTATACTTTTTAGAATCCCACGTCCTGGAAATAAATAGGCATTGGTGAAGTAACCAGGGCCTCACAACTGCCCCCCCCCCCCCCCCCCCCCCGAAAGGCTATGTCACCAGTGCCTTCCCAATGAACTTTTGTAGGAAATCTGTATAGAAAAAAGAACTTATGGCCTTTTTCCAGAGATCTTGCAAAGTTTCCTAAAATCTAGAGTAATCTTGCGAAAGCTGACATCATCGGTGGGTCATCTGCAAACAAATGAGGAAGAAGAAGCTGGCCATTGATTATGTGTGGGAGTCAAAATGATGCCAGGATTATAAAAAAGTTGCAAGTAATTACATGCAATCAAATATGTTTATTTTGCACTAGATATTACAGTATTGGCAGCAATTTCAAATAAGGAGGAGGATTTTAGGGCTGCTTTATAGGGCAAACCTTTGTTTTGTTAATTTGAAACAGAGTTTATTTTAACAATTAAATTAATTGTTAAAATAGTAGGGTCATTCGGGTTTAAGGTTTTCCCTAACTTTGCTGATATAGCTACTGCCAATGTGGAGGCGGGTGTTGAAATCCCAGGGCTATCAATAGGTAAAGCCGACACTGAGTCAAAACATGGCAACTATTGTGATGGTATTGATAGCTGGCGGCAACCTGTTTCACACCTCTGCAGGACTAAGCTCAGCCTGTTTCACGCAATTCCAGTTGTCAATACAGGCACATTAGCTGCTAGGTTCTCACACTGCGTTGGCCTTACCTAACAATAGCCCTGGCATTTTAGCACCAGCCTCCCCACTAGCAATAGCTCTCAATGCCCTGGCCACAAGAGTTTTATTTTTTTTCAGTTGTCATGGTGACCAGGAGTTGTCAAATACTTTTCTAATGTATCACGAGCAGTAGATATATTATTTATTATCAGGGGTTCCATGATAGTTATTTCAAGGGTCCCTCCAAGGGAAGATGGTTGAGAAAGGCTGCCCTACTCTTTCCAAAACCTAAAAAGTTTTCACTTTAGATAAACTAAATATGAATTCATGCAACATAGTGATGGGCTGAAAGGAAGGTGCAAGTCTAGGTGCCAGACTGTTAGGGAGTGTGGTAATGTATAAGGGATTCAGTGTCAGTACAGTGCCAGGATGGTTTGAAAAGAGACTTCCACCAACCTCCAGCAGCCTGTACTAAATGCTACAGGTGAGGTATTAGTTCAGGATATGGGGAAGGACAAAATCTGGTGCAGCTCTGCATAGAAACCAATCAGCCTCCAGGCTTTTTTTCAAAGCTTATTGGCTACCATGCACAGCCGCACCCGATTTTGCTCTTTCTAGTTTTAGTAAATCAACCCCTACATGCCATCTATGTTTACAATGGACAGTGGTCAAATCCAACATGGAGGCTTTCCACCACAGCAGCTCTGTCCCTTCAAATGATTGTACTGGCAGCCATTCATTAAGCCTACCAACCAACCCATAGAGTGTGAAATGACACTGATAACACGGTACCTGACCAGTAAATATGACCGTCTTCACAGAAGGCATCCATGAGTATCATAACACTCTCACTCAGGTATACCCCTGCCCATTTCCACCATTGACTTGCTGCTCACCTCACCTGGGCCTCTGGCTGACGCTTCTTGTGCCAGTCTGGGACTCATTCTACACCACCCACTAAACACCGGTCATTGGACCAAGAAAACCCCTAGAGTCTCCAGCCAATGAAAGAGAACATCAACATCACACAGATGGTTTCATCTGCAGAGCCAATGAGACAGTTAAGGTGGCACCAAAAGGACGCCAAGGCCCATAACAATTGCTCACAATGACCCGGTAACTGTCCAGCCCTGACTGAAAGTGAGTAAGTGCTTTGCCCATGCAGGGAATAGCAAGAGGTTCACTTTAACCTACTCTCCCCAGCGGCATATACTTACCCTTCCCTTTGCTTCGGTAAGTGTTTATACAGGGCTAAAGACTCACCTCTCTTCCACATGACAACACTGGGTAATTTTAATTACCAGGTTTTATCACTGTCACATGTAGTAAATCACATGCCAGATCCCCTCCTAAAGGTCGGCCTTATACCTTTCCCTCTCAACCTTTAGCTTATAGAACAAATACTCCCAATGCAAGACCCAACTTAAACAGCTAGTATGTAGCAACTCCACATAAACAGAACCTTCAGGCAACTTCACTAGCTAAAACATTATTTATTGGTATTTGTTCGTATTGGATACTCAGTTAGAATGGTTTAGATGATTCCATTTTTTTGGAGATGATATTTATTATCTGGATTACTAATTATGCTGAGTACACACAATCTGAATATCGACCAGTTCAGCAGAAACCAGCTGGCATTTGGACAGTGTGTCTGACAGCAGCCAGTCCAAGTCCAACAACCGGCTTTATTCCAAGGGACATGCTGGAAAACCAGTATCCGATTAGCGCTGGCAGCCAATGGAGTGTGGTCCCCCTGTCAGAACACAATAGCACAGCGGGAGAGGTTGCTGCACTAACATTGCATAGTTAGTACGGCGACCTCTTAGTGTACTAGGTTTTAGGATGTAAAATGAGCCTAGATTCAAGTAGAGGAGGAATAACACCCCAATAACCACATCCACCTATAGTAGCATCCAGCATTTAACAGGATAAGTAAAATATACCCCTTAAAATACAAATTGCCATTATTCTACAAAACTTGTCCACATTGTTTCAAAGAATGAATACTCTACATCAGGAAGAGGGGAGAACATTCATGTAGAATTCATTAGCCAATAATCCCATCTAACAGCCACAGTTCCATTTTTATAAGTCAGGTGTATAAAAATAAAAGGTATTTATGAGGCACATTGTAAACTTGAAAATAAGTAGAAAAAAAGACAGTTCACCTGATATTAACTCTATGTTTAAACTTAATTTTGAGTAAAATAAAAAGTAACTTTAGAATGTATGCTTGCAAAGGCGAGATTAGCTTGTCTGATCAATAAAACTGTTCAACAGATGGAATTGTGGAATGCATCCCTAGTTCACAGTAAGGACACCTCCTAACAGCACAAATGAGTAACACAGAATTCAATATGGTAAGTATTACGGCTCATTTACACTAACGCGCCACCGTAATGCACATTACATGCGTTACTGCACTGCACTGCCAATCATTTAAAGTGCCACTCCAATGCACCTGCCTTGCATTACAAAGAAAGGGTCATGTCTGATTTTTGGCACATCAAGATGTCTTCATTTTAATGGTCTGTCTGAATGCAATGGGATTGATTTACTAAAACTGGAGAGTACAAAATCTAATGAAAGTCTGCATGAAAACCGATCAGCTTCCAGTTTTTTTGTCAAAGCTTAATTTTGTTATGCTGAAGTTAGAAGCTGACTGGCTTCCATGCACAGCTGCACCATATTTTGCACTCTCCAATTTTAGTAAATCAACCTCAAAGTGTGTTAACTCTCCACAAAAAAAGTAAATGAGCCTTTTAGGCTCCTTTCACACAGTAAGTCCGTCAAACGGACTCTGCTTTTCTCAGCGGGGGATCGATCCGCCGATCCCCCGCTGAGCAGGAGAATGACAGCTGTTCTCCGCACTTTGTGCGGAGACACAGCTGTCACAGCCCCATAGTTCTCTATGGGGGAATCGGATGGGAATGGACTGTCGGTCCGTTCTCATCCGATCCCATCCGATCCGCTGGACGGATGGCAAATAGGGTTTCCATCCGTCCAGATTTGACGGATCGGATCGGGTGTCAGCGGACATGTCTCCGCTGACATCCGATCCCCTATAGAGATGCATGGGGGGGACCGTTCAGATCCGCCAAAAAAACGGACAGGCGGATCTGAACGGTCTGCCTGTGTGAAAGGGGCCTAAGGTCCCAGAATGGCTAAAATGCATCAGCAGAATAGTTTTGCTTTTCAGACCTTCACGTATAGTCAGAAGGGCTTTTATGTCTGTTATCTGATCCAATGTGCAGATTTTGAGTGGTCTACATTGCCAACCTAGATCTTTGAATTAATCCAACTCTGCATTATATAATTCCATCCCACAAGGCTGGCTCACCATGTCTAACACTACACATGCAGGATAGGCAGACTTCTAGGCTGTGAAAACTTCAAAAGATACCAACCTTTACAGTATTACATTTTTTTTAGCAAAGAAGGAACTACAAACAAAGGGGAAAAGACTGCCCAGGTCTGTTTGTGTTCCACCAGTGTGTAACTGAATCCTGCTACGTGGCAAAGACTATCTGACAGAGAAAACCACACATCTTTCCAGCTACTTCAACTACTGCCATCACTAATCCTGGAAAAGCCTGCTGTCACATTCTCATCATAAAAAGCAGCAGCAACTAAATTCACATTCAATACCTCCACACCCATTATGCACTTAATAAAATAAACTTTCACACTGTCCGCTCAACACTTCATTAAAATTGTGTTTGTCCCCATAAGCTTCCCAGAAAAGCTTTACTACTTTACGAGTAACAAGAAATACTCTTCCTGAATGGTAAAAATCTATGAAAGCAACTGACCCAAGAATTTCACTAATGTACAATAGTATAGGTCTAAGGAGACACAACAAGATGGCCTTCATGCAGAAAAGCTTATTTTCATCCTTTATTTTTTAATTTGAATAAAGAGGGAAGAGTTAGATCCTGTAGGGTGTCTATTGCTGTTCTCATATGATAACGTATGATACCAGATCGTACGATTTTCGTTCAATCAGTACAGTTTTCATCTGAAAATACAATACAAATAAATTACATCACTTTTGAATTTTTATTCGGTTGAATAAGAAATTTTTGTAGATTAGTTACCTATTCATTTTCGAAATGGAGACTAGCATTCAAAAAAAAAAAAAAAAACAGATGATCATTTGTCCGATCTCATCGTGTGTACTAGGCTTAAGGCAGACCATACAATCATCATTTTTGTTTGGTTCAACCAGCAGGTTGAAGGGGGGGGGGGATTGATCCAATTTCTCCATGAACACATTCGATGTGAATGGGGGAATCCTCCCTCTGTGCTTCTGTGTTCTGATGGCGGGGAGCCTTTCCTGTTCTCAAGATACAATGATCAGTGCTGCCAGCTATAGCCAGCAGCACTGATCCATCAGGAGAAACCTGATAGGCTGGTTCTACAGAAGTCAATCAACCAGGATGCCCATACATGGATCGAAATCCTACTAAACCGGTTGAATTTCCATCCATGTATGATATACAATATTATTGTGATAATTTACTTCCTGTCATGATGACAGGGTAAAAAAAGGACAGGAAGTGATGGGATAACTTTTAAATGGAGACAGAGCCATCAACAAAGGCACATTTATTTAGCCCAGGCGAGGAGTATTTAGAATCTCTTGTTTTGGGTCATTTTCTGTGTTTTCCTGGATCTCCATCATTTTTCATAAGTCATTGGGACAGGAGATTAGCATGTGTTTAGTAACCAGATTCTTCTTATATCACTGAACAACATATTTTTTTTCTAAGTTTTGATGCCTGCAAACTTTTTATTATGATAGACCCCTTCAAACTCAACACAAATATAATTTTAAAATGACTGTATGATGTAGGAATCTTGAGAAATATGAAACCAATTTTAATGGCTATAATGTATTTAATTCATAATGTTTCCGAAACGCTACATGATTTCAAAAAGGCTAAAAGTAATTTGCTGCTGAGCTTCATTTGTCCAGTGCATCTTGCTGCAGTGTCCAACAATAGTCAGCCAGCATTAATAGATTCCAGTTGCCCTCATACCATTTTTCCATTGTGGTAATAGACTGGTGAAACCTTTCACCATGTTTGTCACTGAATGCACCTAGATTTTCCGGAGAGAATTTAAAGTGTGAATGTAGAAAATGAATCTTCAGTGACACGTTGCACTTCATGGTCTTGTATGCTGTATGCAGTTTGTCAACCAGTTGAATGTAGTTTGGTGATCTGTAGTTGGCAAGTAGAATTATCATCGACATCCTTGAATGCTTTTTTCCAGGTGATACTCTCTGCCAGCGCTAGCAGATCTTCCAACCACTTGCCATCGATGGCATAACTGATCTGTGGATCAACAAAAGTGCCTTCCTGAATTTTGGCATCACTTATTCTTGTAAACATCTCTCTCAAATAAGGAAAATCTTCACCTTCCTTGTTCATCGTTTTCATGTCATTTTTCATCAGACTGAGTTTTATGTGAAGAGTAGGCTAAAATATCTTTTTTGGGTCAACAAGTAATTTATGTTACCCTGTCCTGGAGCAAAATTCCTTGAAAGTGGCCATTTCTTAAAGTGATTGTAAAGTCTTGTTTTAAAAAAAACAAACATGTTTATCTTACCTGCCTTTCGCAGTGGTTTTGCACAGAGCAGTCCTGATCCTCCTCTTCTCGGTCCCTCTTTGCTGCTCCTGGCCCCTCCCTGCTGTTGTCCCTCCTCCACAGCAAGAAGATTGGGATGGGGACACCCTAGCCGAGCTGTACCTCGGTTACTTCAGACACTTCAGACACGGGGCTGCCCTTTGGCCGGGCCCCCCTCTCTCTCCTGATTGTCTAACTGACTTTGATTGACAGCAGTGGGAGCCAATGGTGCCGCTGCTGTGTCTTAGCCAATCATGAGGGTGAATCCTGTACAGCCGAGGGACTCACGGACATCGCTGGACAAAGATGAGGCTCAGGTAAGTGTTAGAGGAAGCTGGGGAGGCTGCTGCACACAGAAAGCTTTTATCTTAATGCATAGAATGCATTAAGATGAAAAACCTTCTGCCTTTACAACTCCTTTAGTAATGTAATGTGACTCTCTTGAATGGCTTTCCCATTTGCATATGTAACAACAGTACCTGACATATACAAGCTGCATTGCAGCAGAGCCACTACTTTTAGATCTCCACAGATATTCCAGCGGCACTTGGTATACTGGATGTGTATCAACAGCAGTTCCATATTTTCACATGTTTCTTTCACGTGTGAAGATGGCAAGCTGACGTAATTTTCACCTAAGCAAGAATTGCGGGAGTAGGTAGGCATAGGTACCCATCAGTAAAAGGTACCCACTTTCAGAAAAAAACTGTTTTGTTAGAGGATGGGGGAGAAGGAAAAGG
This sequence comes from Pelophylax lessonae, assembly GCF_965119305.1. Lineage (NCBI taxonomy): Eukaryota > Metazoa > Chordata > Amphibia > Anura > Ranidae > Pelophylax > Pelophylax lessonae. The sequence continues at coordinate 108,012,772 of NC_138776.1, forward strand.
ATGAGCAGAATTTATTTCTTTTTTTTTTTTTTAAGTGAAGATCCGCTTTAAGTTGTGTTAACATTTTCTTTTTTTTTTTTTTTTTTTTTTATGTAAAGGTTCAGTAAACCTATGTATGTGTTCTTAAAACACATATGAGCCAACAAATGTGGTAACAAAAATGTGTCTCAATATACTCAAACATGCATGGATTATGAATTTGATGTATATCCAGCTTTGCTTTAAAGACCATTGTTCTGTGTTGGCTGCCATTAAGGCTTTTAAATGATAACTATAAGTGTAATTTATAAAGTATTAGTTTAGACCCAGGCTCTAAAGCAGTTTATTAAATAGAATGACGTATTTTTACCACAAAGCTCCATTACCAATGGCTGTCCTGTCTTGGACCAGCACAGTGTTTACTGCTGCATTCAGTTACAAGGAGTGGGGATATCCTGTAAATGCAGTATAAATATTCAGATTCAACATCGGGTATAAGTAGGTTTCTGCTGGTGCAGAATTCCTCATAGTCTGATTCCTAATTCAATTTTTTTTTTTTTTTTCAAAATTGGAGCTCTCTTTATTATTGATCCTTTTGTAAACCCTGTGGTTTTTCGCTAGATTTCCTTAACTTTATTTAGCCTTTCAGTCTGTAAAAAGAAAGTCTACAGCACATTGTTCCTGGCTCCTAACCTTTTTAAACTTTTTCTTATATTTTGAAAAGATGTGACCAGGTCTTCGTTAACCTGTAGGCACTATATTTGCTGGAATATGGGTTGGAAAGCAACTTAAATGCAATGTCAGAAGTCTAAGCATACCTGAATTACAGATAAATTTAAAATGTTTTTTCTTGCCGCATTGTCCTGAGCGCACACAAAGCTTTTACTGTTCTCCTGCTTCTCATGAAGGACAACTCTCCCGAGGCTCACAATATACTATTTCCATCTGCTATACCTAATGGTATACCTCCACAGCTGGCTGCGAAACCCTTCCCTCCATTCATCTGGGGATAGGTATTCTTTTACCCACCTCGTATATTCAACAGAAGAACTCATTAATGTGCTGATGGAGGTCATCAGCCAAATAGATTTTTGTTCCTATCCAATCAATTTGATTTTGATCCTTCAGAATGACTGTCTGACCCTCGGCATTCTGCATGAATATAAATAAACGAGTTGTCTTATAAGGAGGAAACATTTTCCAACAGAGATCTGCCACTTACCCAGACCTATACCATTTGAATTATTTTTTAGATGAATAAACTAATAAAGTTACTTAATAAACCTATTAAAAATGCTTTTCTTTTTCACAACATACTTCAATGTTCATAAAGAGAATATAGCTAGCATACATATAGTAAAATTAGTTTAAAGGAACAGAAGATGTATCATTCAAGTTACAGTATATAAAATTCCACCTGGGGCAGCGATTAAAAAATTAACTTAAACTGAGACATACAGTAGGTAAGAATTAAAAGATAAAAAAAGCTGCATACTCAATAAGTGACTAAATCAGCTGTTGAAAATGGGGTTATTTATCACTTTAATATTAGCTGTATGGTTGTATACAGCATTTTTGTGTGCAGGTTTGGACTAATGTTATGACCATGGCATTTAAGGGAAGAACAGACAGGATTGTTAGCAAATGTCCAGGCAACAAATACTATGCAGTATAGTTTTATTTATAATTTTAGTGTAGTTTGGTTCACATTTCTAATAAAGTAGCTGACATGGTTCATTTTCCAAGACTTCTTCTGATTCTCAGTCCAGTCCATTCTCATGTCGTTTTTTTGGTAAAGGAGGCAACTGCTCAATTGTAAGCTTCTGCTGTATCCAAAGTACCTCTAATGGCACTTTTCCACTGCAAGTACCGGCTCGGCTCTGCTTGGCCCGGTTTGCTTTTCCACTGCTGGTACCGCATGGTACGGTGTTGGAACGGTTCGGTACGGTACGGTATGGTTTGCTTTTCCACTAAAGTAGTACTAAAGTTAAGTGGGTGGGATAACAACGGGGTGGGTAGGATTCTCTGACTAATCAGTGGCTAGTAGTGACTGCATGCAAAGGAATGTGGGATATGGTACCGGGTATGGTACCTCTTGGAACCACAATCGAGTAGGTACTGTTTTTGAGAGCCGTACCGTTCGGTTCCATGCAGTGGAAAAGCGCCGCCGTACCGTACCGTACCGAACCGTTCCTACACCATACCATGCGGTACCAGCAGTGGAAAAGCACAAAAGCGAGCCGAACCGTTCGGTTCCATACAGTGGAAAAGCGCCATAAGACTCCTCCAATACTTACCCACTGGCAAGACCAGGCCCTGTTCGATTACCAGCAGCCCGCTGCTTTTGAGTTTGAACTGCAGCACTATCAATGTAAGACTGGTCCTCAGCAAGGAGGGTGAACTTCTATAGTGTGTTTAGGTCTGCTTTACAATGGATTGTGAACAGGAGGATCTGTTTTGGGATTGCTTCATCGGTTAGTTCACCTTTAGGCTACATTCACATCTGTGCGACCTGTCATGCAACTTTGGACATCATGAAATGTGTTCCAATGATAACCATTCATATATGCATGACCTAAAGTTGCAGAGACTTCAAAGTCGTTTATGTACTAAATTTACCCATTTCTTTCCCTACCAGGGGAGGATTCAATTCTGTTGCGTGTTGCAATTACAAAGGTTTTGGCTCCTGTTTGGGACATCTTTGGTGCCTATATTATACGCAACACTGGGGACTTTGTTTTATTTGGGATTTTGTCTCCTCTCTTCTCCATGATCCCTTGTGCGGTCCTGGCGATTTCCACCATTATTTTTAGGGTGTCCTTTCCAAGTCTCTGACACACAGTTGGTTTTCCTATCATATGTATAGACCTTTATATGTGTTGATCTGCTAAATATATCCTTCACAAGTGGACATCTACCCCCAGAAGAAGACTTTATGTTGAAAGGCGTTGGGGCTTCTGTGTCCACTATTCTCAACATTTGTGTCTACACTGGGGTTCTCCCTGCACATTCATGTTAATTTTTATGTCCGCATGGTTTTTACTATTCACCAACAATGCTTTTTCATTGAGGTGTTTTACTGCTTTTTGTATCAATAAAATTCTTATTAGTATTACTTTTTTCATTTTTAAGTGTATTTCCTTCATTACCTTCACTTTTTGGTATCGATTAGTCCCAATTCCCCCCATTGTCCCTTTGTGCACTTTCCACTAGTTCATGTACTACTTTGGCCCGACTTTCATGCAACTTGAGGGGCCAAATACTTCAATGTTAAACCTCAAAATTGCATGAATGTCATACCTGAATGTTATACAATGCAATAGTTGTGCAACAGCTGACCATTATCACTGGTCAAAGCCAAAGTCCTATCCAAATTGCACTCATCCAAAGTTGCGTCAAAGTTGCACCAAAGTTGCACGCTAAAGTCGGTGCAACTTTGGAATCTCACAAGTGTCAATGGAGCCTTACAGATGTTTGCCAAAAAATCCCTAAGCATTATGGCATCCTAGATGTACCCCAGCAACTTACAAATGAACACTCAGCTTTATTCCCTACTCATGCATGCACAATCTGTTCTCTCGCAGCTCAGCATTCAGAGTGAAAGAAAGCGATGAACTAACCCTTTAAAAATATATCCAACGACTCAGTGAAATGTTTGGTTACATTTTTTAACTTTTCTTTTAATAATTTTGTAATTTAGGCTTAGAGTCAGACAACTTGTGAGATCCATCGGAATGTAGAAGATAAAAGTTCACAGGAATCCAGGATGAAATAAACCTAACTGCAATCATGAAAACTTGATGCTTGCACCACAAAATAATTACCGTTTCTTTTTTTATACACTCTGACTTTTACACAACCATTTATGACAAGTATGACAAGGCCAAACTTCACAAAATGCAAATCAGCCCATTACCAACATAAAATTCAATTTCTGTGCTAAATCTACACTTTTTGTGCTAAATCACAGTCAACCAATTACATGGAAATTATGTATTTTGCTTCAGAAGGGATTTCTGGGTTAGTTTATACCAAATTAACCCTAACCTTGTCCAACTGCTGTAATCAAATTGTGACCATACACACTTATTATCCAATGTGTGATTTGATCAAAAAGCTCAAATCTGCAAACAATTGAACAGCCAAAACTTCAAATCCTATTGATATAGACTTGATTTATGTTGGATTTGTTTAAACTAAATCAATTGGCCAGGGAGGAAAATTACAAATTGGCAGCATTAAGATAGTTTGTTCACAAATACAATTGTATTTTGATCAATCAGTTTATGAGATGACATGGTGGAAACAGAGATAGAATCAAAATCTACTTCCCTGTGGGTGACATATCAATCAAAGTTTGATTATTCCTATTGGAAGAGATCAATTGGAAAATAAACTGATCATTTATTGCAGCGTGTATAGCGGCCACTAGACTATATAGTACTAAGATGTTGAGTTGAAAACTGTCCAAGAACAGGACATAAATTAAAGTGGTTCTAAAACTAAAATGTTTTTTACCTTAATGCATTCCAAATGATCCCAAATCATTGCAAATTGCTGGACGCCCATGTGATTCCTGTAACTTGCAATGGCACCCCAAAAGCAGCGCGAGCTTGCCATGAATGGTGCGTGCAGGGCCGCTGATAGGGGGGGACCACCAGCCCTCTTGTAGGGGACCAGAGCACACAGGGGGGCCCACACAGAGAGGGGGATTAGTGATGGACAACAATTACAGAAATCTTCCTCCAGCACCTGAATCTGATTTGTCCCTCTCCCTACTATCAGCTTTTATCTGTTGAGAAAGAGACAGTTGTCCCTCACTAATCCCCCTCCCTTGTGTGGGCCCCCCTCCCAGCACTAATCTCTGCTCAGGAGTTTATTTGTAAACTGTAACTTTGTTTCTCTCTCTGTCTCTCTGATCACTGAGCTCCAACTGCCCAGCCTGTATATTTTTTTCATCTCATCTTCTTTTTTATTTAACATAGTTTTTTTTTTAGATTTAGCAGGAATTATGCGAGTTACGCTATATTTGTGTCTGATAATAGTGATTTTGTTGTAATTTTAGCTAAATATATCTTTAATATTTTTTTGGGCGGGCCCTGCCAGGAAGTCTGTACGGGGCCCCGTGATTTCTAACAGCAGCCCTGGGTGCGTGACGAATTGCAGTAAAATTGCGCAAAGACAAAGTACAAGAACTTCTTTTGGGCGAAAGGCATCCCACGATTCTGTTTGCACAATTTCACCTGTGATTCGTCTGGTGACAACTGCGGCAAAATGGCACTGTGTTTAGGGTGCCATTGCAAGTCACGGGAATCGCATGGGCATCCATCGATTTGCAATGATTCGGGATCACAGGCAGAATCGCGTTGATTCTGCCCCCGATCTGAGATGCCAGTATGTGAACGATAGCCTAAGCTCTAACTCTTGTCAGCTAGAGGGCAGCAGTAAGACTTGATGACTTGACTTTGGCCACTCAGACACAAATCTCACAAGCCAGGGGCCAACCGAATTGAGAGATGCGCAATAGAATCAAATGACAGGGTGCCAAAGGATCATCTCAAATGTCCATAATCCTTTATTGTTGAAGGTGATCTGACAACATGAAGAACAGTGGTAGTCAATGCGTTTCAGGGACAGAATCTGCTTCTTCATATACATATATATTTTCTCAAGATGGTCTTCTACAAGACTATCTTTCTTAACCACTTAAACGGGTTGTAAAGTCAGAAGGTTTTTTTATCTTCATGCATTCTATGCATTCAGCTAAAAGCCTTCTGTGTGCAGCAGCCTCCCCAGCACCCCATCTCTGTCCAGCGATGTCCACAAGTCCCTCAGGCTTTTTCAGGACTCTCCCTTCTGATTGGCTGAGACACAGCAGAGGTGCCATTGTCTCTCGCGGTTGTCAATCAAAGTCAGTTAGCCAATCAGGAGAGAGAGGGGACAGGGCCGAATGGCAGCTCTGTGTCTGAATGGACACACAGAGCTGCAGCTCTGCTCAGGTGCCCCCATAGCAATCTGCTTGCTGTGAGGGCACTTAATAGGAGGGAGGGGCCAGGAGCAGCAAAGAGGGACTTGAGAAGAGGAGGATCTGGACTGCTCTGTGCAAAACTAACTGCACAAAGCAGGTAAGTATAACATGCTTGTTATATTGTTATACAAAAAAAAATTAGACATTACAATCACTTTAAGAAATGGCCACTTTCAAGGAATTTAGTTCCAGGACAGCTGTGCATGGTAGTCAATCAGCTTCTAACTTCAGCTTGTTCAATTAAAGGGGTTGTAAAGTCAGAAGGTTTTTTATCTTAATGCATTCCATGCATTAAGATAAAAAGCTTTCTGTGTGCAGCATCTCCCCTCAGCCCTTCTAATACTTATCTGAGGTCCCTCTCTGTCCAGCGATGTCCACGAGTGTCTCAGCTGTCTGAGATTCTCCCTCCTGATTGGCTGAGACAGAGCAGTGGCGCTATTGGCTCCTGCTGTTGTCAATAGAAGTCAGCTATCCAATCAGGAGAGAGGGAGGGCGGGGGCAGGCCGGGGCTCCCTGTCTGAATGGACACAGATTGCTGTGAATCGGCTCAGGTGCCCCCATAGCAAGCTGCTTGCTGTGGGGGCACTCAAAAGGAGGGAGGGGCCAGGAGAGCCAAAGAAGGACCTGAGAAGAGGAGGATCCAGGCTGCTCTGTACAAAACCACTGCAACAGAGGAGGTAAGTATAACATGTTTGGTTTTTTTTACAGGAAAAAAAAGTAGACTTTACAATCACTTTAAGGACCTGGCCTTTTTCTGACATTTGTTGTTTACAAGTAAAAATCAGTATAGACAATTACTTAGAACTCCCAAACATTATATATATATATATATATATATATATATATATATATATATATATATATATATATTTTTTTTTTTTTTTCTTTTAGCAGAGACCCTAGAGAATAAAATAGCAGTCATTTAAATTTTTTGCGCTGCGGTTTTTCAAACTTTCTTTTTTTTTTAAATACCCTTTTCTGAACTAAAAATCTCTGTAGGCGATACTTTAAAAATGTCTACAGGTTACCAGTTTAGACTTACAGAGGAAGTCTAGTGCCAGAATTATTACTCTCACTCAGACTTTCACGGCGATACTTCACATGTGTGTGCAAACACTGTTTACATATATGGGTATGACCAATGGCATTCACTAATGCGCACAAACACGTGGAGATAGGGATGCTTAAATTTTTTTATTTTATAACATTTTTTTGATTTTTACACTGTCCCTTTAAAAAACAATTTTTGATCACGTTTATTGTTATCGCAAGGAATTTAAACATCCCTTGCGATAACAATACAACATGACAGGTCCTCTTTATGGAGAGTTCTGGGGTCTAAAAGACCCTAAATCTGTCCTCTACCCTTAAAAACAAAAGATAAAAAAAAAATGTATCTTTTACTTTAACCACTTAAGCCCCAGCCCTATTTCGGACACTTTTTGTTTACAAGTTAAAATCAGTATTTTTTCCTAGAAAACTACTTAGAACCCCCAAACATTATATATATTTTTTCAGCAAAGACTCTGGAGAATAAAATGTCGGTCATTGCAATATTTTTTGTTACGCGGTATTTGCGCAGCGGTCTTTAAAACGCCATTTTTTTGGAAAATTTTTGAAAAATCACATTTCACTGCATTTAAAAAATACTAAACAGTAAAGTTAGCCCATTTTTTTTGTATATTGTGAAAGATGATGTCACGCCGACTAAATAGATACCCAACATGTTACGGTTTAAAATTGCGCCCCCCCGTGGGATGGCGGCAAACTACGGTCAATAGAGATCTCAATAGGCGATGCTATAAATTTATTTAACGGTTACCAGTTTAGAGTTAGAGTGTAGCTCTTTTTCTTTCCATATTGCCCACGCTCTGGCGATCGCGGCGATACCTCACATGTGTGGTTTGAACAGCGATTTCAGTCGCGGCTCGACTTCCGTATACGTTTTTTTTTGTGCGTGAGCTAACGGTGATGGGGGCAGCTAAAAATTTTTTTTTTTTTTCCTATTTATTTTATTTTTTTTAACTTTATTACAGGTTTTAAAAAAAAAAAAATCTGATCACTTTTATTGCTATCACAAGCAATGTAAACATCCCTTGTGATACAATATGTAGTGACAGGTACTCTTTATGGAGGGATCGAGGGTCTAAAAGACCCTAGACCCCTCCACTACACTTCCATGTATGCAAAACGCCGAAAACAGCGTTTTTGCATACAGCCTTTTTTTAAATTTGTCGCCTTTTGCATAACAGTAACCCGGAAGTGACGTCATGGACACCGCCTCCGTGTTACGTCATCGGAGACCCGATCAAAGCCGTTTCCGGCATTGATCGGGACTCCATCCAGCCGGCGGACGTGCCGGCTGGGTGCTCGGGGCTCCCGGTGGGACGGGAGCCCCGAGCAAAGTCACGGAAAGGCGGCGGGAGGGGGGGGGGGGGACGTCCCCTCCCACTCACCCGGGTAACGTTCGAGCGGCTCCCGAGCCGCATCAGTCATTACCGACGGAAAGCCGACCGTTGGCACTAAACCACGGTACCGGGATGGTGTCTCTAGCTAGAGGCATCATCCCGGTATACTACCGCAAAATCTGCCGACGTAAATATACGTTAGTATGCCGTATGTGTATAAAAAAAAAAAAAACAGGTTTACATGGCCCAAGGACCTGAAGTGACACGTCATGACGTTGCTCCATTCCTCCAAGGGCATAGAGATGAGCAGTGGCCATATTGCCATCGCTTATCACTATGGGAAGACACTGCCGGAGCTGGATGGTTCCCGGGCTCAGCGATCAGTAACGTAAGTCTGGGAACCACCGAGAAGTGGCGGGGGGGGGGGGGGGGGCATCTCTCCCGCCACTTATAAAAGTGATCCTGTGGTGAACCCATGCAAGGATCACTTTTATCTGAAAGACCGGTGCCTAAAGAAAGAGAAAATACGAGGGTTATGGTATCTAGCTGCAGCCATAACCCAAAGTAATGACGCATTTTTCTAGTTAGGGGCCGGAAGGGGATTAAGGGCCAGTTCACATCATAACGCATGCGTTTGTGCACATACACTTTTGACAATTAAAAGAGTTTAAAAGTGTGTGTAGCAGCCCCCCAGCACCCCTAATACTTACCTGAGACCCCTTTAGGTCCAGAGATGTCCATGATTCTCTTGGCCCTCCTGGGATTCTCCCTCCTGATTGGCAGAGATACAGCCATGGCGCCATTGGCTCCTGTGGCTGTCAATCAAAATCAGTGAGCCAATCAGGAGAGAGAGGGGATGGGGCCAAACAGCAGCCTTGTGTCTGAATGGACACACGGAGCTGCAGTTCGGCTCAGGTGCCCCCATTGCAAGCTGCTTGCTGTGGGAGCTCTCAATAGGAGGGAGGGGCCAGGGAGGGGCCAGGAGCAGGAACGAGGGATCCGAGAAGAGGGCTGCTCTGTGCAAATCCAACTGCACTAAGTATAACAGGTTTTCTATTTTTTTAAAGAAAAAAATGAGACTTTACAATTACTTTAAGGCCTCATGTACACTTCTGCTGATAAACGGACGTTTAGGAGCAGTTGGGCATTTTTTTCAGCAGCCCTGAATTTTCCTTTATTTTATCTTATCTGTCCATGTACACTGAGACGTTTAACCACTTGCCTACTGTGCACTTAAACACCCTTCCCATCCAGGCCAATTTTCAGCTTTCAGCGCTCTCACACTTTGAATGACAATTGCGCGGTCATGCTACACTGTACCCATATGAAATTTTTATAATTTTTTTCACACAAACAGAGCTTTCTTTCGGTGGTATTTAATCATCTCTGGGTTTTTTATTTTTTTACAAAAAAAAAGAAAAAAGACAGAAAATTTTGAAAAAAAAAAAAAGTTTTTCTTATTTTCTGCGAGTAAATTTTGAAAATAAATTTTTCTCCCTCACTGATGTGCGCTGATGAGGCGGCACTGATGGGCACTGATAGGCTGCACTTATGGGCACTGATGAGGTGGCACTTATGGGCACTGATGAGGTGGCACTTATGGGCACTGATGAGGAGGTACTAATATGCCGCACTGATGAGCACTGATAGGCGGCATTGATAGGCGAAACTGATAGGCGGCACTGATAGGCGGCACTGCTGGGCACTGAGAGGTGGCACTGATGGGCACTGGCGGATGGCACTGATGGACACTGACGGGCGGCACTGATGGGCACTGATAGGCGGCACTGATGGGCACTGGCGGATGGCACTGATGGACACTGACGGGTGGCACTGATGAGCACTGATGGGCGGCACTGATAAGCACTGATGGGCAGCACCATCAGTGCCCACACTCAGTGCCCATAGTGCTGCCAGTCAGTGCTCATCAGTGCCTAGATGAGCAGGCACTGATGGGCACTGACTGGCAGCACTATGGGCACTGATTGTGGGCATTGATGGGGGCACTGATGGCGGGCACTGTGGGCACTGATGGGGGGCAATGTGTGTGTTTTTTTTACCTTCAGTAATCAGGGCACTGGTGATCAGTGCCCTGATTACATTTGTCTGTGTCCCCAGCGGCTGTCGGCTCCCCCTCCTTCCTCATACTGCAGTGTCTGTGTGAGGAAGGAGCGCCGGCGATGAGAGATGATCTCATATGTTTACATATGAGATCATCTCTCATTGGACGGCTTGATCACGTGGTGAATGGCCGCTGTGATTGGCCATTCACCACGATCTGTGATCGGCCGTGTCCAAGGGACACGGCCGACACAGATTCTCCCCGATGCGCGCTCGCGGGAGCGCGCAGGGGGGCGTGTCACTGGAGGCCGTTTAAAAACGGCCTCCCGAAAATTCGAGTCCGCGCTGCAGCCGTAAGCCATTCAAAATGAAAGGCTTTCTCTCTTTCCACAGAATATGTTAATCCCCTGCAGGAGGCAAGTAGTGTCCAACAGCACTTCCGGCTGACAGTCCTTCTCTGCTCTGCAGCTGACTGTGTCGGCCGGCGCCAGCGAGGTGCTGCTAAGAAAGAGTGCCTTTGATTTAAAAATGGCGCCAGGCGGCTCCATTACGTAACTGCGCATGCACCCGGCCGAGCTTGTACGAGTTTTCCCAAGCCCAGCAGGCATCGGAAAGGCGCATGCGCAGTTACAATGTCAGCCCACAACAATTTTTTTTATGGACACCGGCTGCCCGTAACTGGCATTTACGGATAGCAGAGACAAATTAAATTACCTGGGACAGGCTCCTATTTTCCGGGACTGTCCCTGCAAAAATGGGACAGTTGGCAGGTATGCTGTGTGTATCTGCGGACAGCAGCATGTACCCGTGCGGCGTGGGAAATACACAAGGAGACACCCATTTCCTGCACCACAAATGGTGTGAACAGTAACTGTCATTGGTAAATGCTTCTATTGTTACTGCATGATGAGAAGACTTTAGCATCAGACTCACACAAAAGAAAGAGAAATACTGTCAGTTTCCATCATTGTGTTTTTTGCATAGCAGATATGTTCAAAATCAACAGTACCTGGCTGTGTAATATCGCATTCCAGTAAAGGGAGTTTCTTCCGTAAGAGGTTTTTATAACAACACATGTCAGAGTTATATAATTGGCTCATCTGTTTCTGCATGCCCGGGATCTGAGTGCTGACAGCCACCGAAGCACTGTTAGTTAAGGAACAACACATGTCTGAGGCATGAAAAGCAATACTGGTAACATGCTCAGACATATTAGCTTTAGATTGAATCAGGAAAATCACATTTTGTGTTAGGAGATCTTTGCTCTACACGCTCTACAAGTTAAAGCTGAACTCCAGCAAACAATTTTGGGACAATTGCTGTGTAAAGATAAATTACTTCTATTGATGCCTGTCCCAAATTTGGCTGCTGCTCTCTTCAGTAAAGCATGTTACTTTCATTCAGCACCCACAGTACTGTAAGCGTCAGATGTCAGGGGTTAAGACTTGCAGTTTCAGCTGTAGCACACTTATCTTAGCAGGTCCCTGTTTTGTATAAGTCCTACATTCAGAAAAAGCCCTGTTTTCTTTCTACTGAATGCAAGGCTTACTGTGGAGGAGGGGAGCGTGTGACATCCAACCACCCCTCATCCAATCACCATACACCTGCACCCAGTCAGGCGGGAGTGTCACTAACCAATCAGTTGTGCTGCATGCTGGCAGGATGAAAGGGCAGAGAGATGACCTCATCAACCTGTTCTCTCACTGCTCAATCACAAGTTGGGAGTAGGGAGATGACTTAGCCATGTTGCTTAACTGCAGCAGGGAAAAGTAAGGTCACCAGGCTTCCACTGATGGCTCCAATGTGTGTGTGACAGTGCAGAGGGTTGTGGGCTCATTTATTCTTCAGGGGGGCTTATACCCAGGGCTTTTTTTTCTCAGAAAATATGTGCAGGAACTCAACCACGACCAAACAAACCCCCCCCCCCCCTCCACACACACACCCTACAAACCACATCAAATAGTGGATATGATCACATTTCACTAACAGTAGGAGGGTTTAAAGGGGCAAAAAATACTAGGGGTGCACTATGTACATAGTGCAGTGTTCGAGGGTGTGCTGCATACAGAGTGCAGAGTTCAGCCTTCTTCCAGGGTTGCTTACCTCTGCACCCTCCATCCATATCTCATTTTCACCCCTCTTTAGCTCTGACCTTTGCATGCAACCCCCTCCCCCTCACTGCCCCCATCTCCCCCCCCCCCCCCTCCTTAAAAACGACACCATCTTCCACATGTCTTACTTTTGTTGCTGTAGCTGAAGCACCCAGCCAGCTCTAGTATCTCCCCACACACTTTAGGTGGCTCAGAATCTCTCATTTGCAGGGAGATCATCCAGTGGGGGTGTCATGATCCCCACCTCACCTGCCGCCCCCTTGTCCCCATCCTACACTCAGTAAAAGCTGCTCAGGAGATCAGATCTTTAGGAGCCATTGGGGGGGACAAGCTGTCATTCGCAAACCCAGATTTCTGTGTTTACAAGTGATAGTGGTGAGCAGGGAGGACAGGGCCATCTTACCGGGGGCCCCACTTGCCTGGGGGGCCTCACCTGCCCAGCGCCCCAGCCTCAGCCAAGCTTTAGTCCCGATTCCTGTGGGCATCCCACCTGCCAAACTTAGCAGGTGGCAAGCGCCTGTTGGCCCTGCGCTGCTGTCAGGCCACTTGGGCCATGGAGGGGGAGCCCACAACTGCAGGAATGTCTGTCCGCCTCCACGGGAACAGGCGCACACAGGACAGTCGAGTCTGGCTCCCGTCCGTGTGTGTGTTCGACAGACCCAGCCGCCAAACTTGTAAGCTGTCATTAGCCTGGCACTGCTTTACCAATAAATATCGCCTTATTGATAATTTGCATTTTTATTCTCGTTGGTGATTGTGTAGGCAGGGCCCCAGTGCACTGCATTGCCCGGGGGCCTATAATGCTCTTAAGATGGCACTGAGGGAGGAGAGGGCCTGAGCCAGAGGTGGTGGAACTAAATTCCACCAAGTTCCAGCTGAAAAAAGCCCTGCTTATACCCAACTAGGGTGTGGTGTAGGTAAAGGGTTTGTCAGGTCGCTGCCTTTCTGAGAGTGCTTTGATTGGGTGTGGAGGCACGCTCAGTATACATTTTAAAGGATTACCTAAAGGAGTTTTAAAGTCAGAAGTTTTTATATCTTAATGCATTCTATGCCTTTTGTGTGCAGGAGCCACCCTACCCCCAGCACACCCTAATACCCACTTGAGCCATCAGCCATCTGGGACTCTCCCGCCTGATCGGCTGAGACACAACAGCTGCGCCATTGGCTCCCGTGGCTGTCAATCAGATTTAGTTATCCAATCAGGAGAGAGAGGCGGTGGGCCACACGGCAGCTCCATGTTTGAATGGACACAGGGAGATTCAACACATCAGCTATTTAGGTAATCCATGTACTGCAGACCATTTGTATAGACACCAAGTCACATGTAGCCAGGGTCTCTTACCTCCTATCAATGCCTCAGAGCCAATGGGCTGCAATACATGGATTACCTAAATAGATGTGTTGATCTGTTTGATTTTTTCAGTTGGGGGATCCCTCTACAATTTGGCCATGTAGCATCACTGGGATAGTTAGATGAATATCTACATGGTCCTAATGCCTTTCAGGTATATGTATAAGAGATGCAGGGACCTCTATAGGTATATAAATACTCTAGGTGGTGGTTATTACTTTGCCGCCTCTGAATGTTGCAGTATTTTGGACCCACGCTTGGTAGTCCATGTTTTGTAGCCAAATTTACATAGGATTGCCCGTCTGGTTAGATATCCTAAGGAGAGTGATTTATCCTTTGTAAAGGTATAGATATATATCATAAGGATGAATTGTGAGAGTTAAGTGGGGTATAGACCTTTTTAGGTGTTTGTAGAGTTATCCCATGAGTATACCTTTCTTGTTCTTCTTTCTTTGTGTTGCTCCTAGAGTTGTTCCAGCCGCCTTTTGGCAATGTCACCTCTGTAGGTTGAGATACTTAATCGTCTCTATGTCCGCCCAAAAGACATGCATTTTAGACCTGCAAGGGGTCCAACTGATTTAGCTATAAGTTCCTTTTTGGGGGATGTCCCCCTATTGAAATATTTCAAATTGAATATGTACTTAAATATATAAAAGACTTATGGAACTACTGCATATCAATCCATATATGTAACTCATACTTATTATGTCTAGCAGAATATGATTTCCTCCAAAATTAGTCTACGCTTAAAAAGAAACATGTTGACCAACGGCGGTGACTCAGTGTTACGGACACCCCCCCCCCCCCCCCCCCTGGCGTATTGGAACCCAGGATGCACTGAACAAGGGAGGTGCTGCACTAGGGTCTTAAATTGGATTCACACGATGTTTTGTATGATTTTAATGTGCTTTTCTTTGTATGTCTGTATGTCTTGCAAACATCCTATATTGTTAACAATATGTGTATGAATAAAATTACTGTGAAATTTTTATCAAATAAATTGAGTTGGTCCCATGCTATTGCCAGTAAAGTTTATCTATTGTAGGACCAAGTCCTGCATTTTTTTCCCTTCAATATATAATGTACATACTGTATATAACAGAAGTTATGCACAAATTAAAAAGTATCCTGGAGATCAACTTTAATGAGTTACTGACTAAAACAGTTACAGAAAGGGGGCAGAGAATCTTCACAGATTGTATACATGCTCCAGATCAATGATTCACCAAGTAGTGATAGCAGTTGTGGAGACTACAGCTTTAAAGGAAGGCAGCAGTGGCAGTTTTTTTTAGCTCCTAGCTGTTTTACTGATGAACACTGTGGAGCTGATTTACTAACACTCAAGCAAAATCTGGTGCAGCTCTGCGTAGAAAACTAATCAGCTTCCAGTTTTTTCTTTTTTGTCAAAGCCTAATTGAAGAAGCTGAAGTTAGAAGCTGATTGGCTACCATGCACAGCTGCACCTGGTTTTGCACTCTCCAGTCTTAGTAAATAAACCCCTGTGGCATAGGGGCATAGATGTATAGTAACTAAGTAGAACTACTTCACTACTGTACTTAAGTACCGAAAGGCGGAGTCTAATTTTTTTCTCCTACTTCCATTTTTACTTCACTACATTTTTTCAATGACTTCAATACTTCTACTCCAATATTTTTTTTTGTGCTGCATAGTTACTCGTTACAATTATAAAAATTACCACTGCCAGAACAGTAGATGGCAGGTTTCATGAAGTTCAAAACATGTGTATTATCAGCGCATACAAAAATAAAAGCTACTGTATGTATAAATAAAAGCTGCATTTGAAATAATAAAAAACAATATGATGTTCAAACTTTTGACTTCTTTCTTTAATAACTACATAACACAGTACTTGTACTTTTACTTTCAGTACTTGAGTAGCAATTTTTTTTTCAAAACTACTGGTACTTTTACTTTCAGTACTTGAGTAGCAAAATTTGTAAAAAATCTACTAGCAATACTTAAGTACAAAAAATGTTGAATACTTTAGTACTTATACTCAAGTCACTTTTTGCTCCAGCACTTCCACTTCTACTCAAGTCACTTTTTGATCGAGCACTTGTACTTTTACTCAAGTATGGGTTTCGAGTACTTTATACAACTCTGGGAAGGGGATGTGGGGGGAAGGGGGGGGGGGGGGTCGGTGTGCTAGTAAAATGGCTCTCCTGGAGTAGTCACATTTTCTAGGAAACTAAAAAAGAAAAATGCCGCAGGTAAGTATTTAATGCAGAACCTCATCTAAAAGCAGAACCTCATTAAACCCACCCCACCCCCACCCCCCTACAACCACTGTTGAGCATGTTTATTTTTTTTGGGGGGGGGGGGGTACCTGCTTTTGACAGGTACCCAATCCCACTTCCGCTTGGATCACCCCCACCACCACCTCTTGGCCCACAGCCTTCTGGGACACGTCATGTCACAGGTCCTAAAAGGCTGTGGGACCATTCAAGATACTAAGCGTGAAACACGCATGTGTGTAACTGTGTGAAGGCACCTAGTTTTTAAATAGGTGAACACTGTGAATGACCTGCTGCCCCTTTAGATGCGTGTGTAAAACAAATAAAACTGAATAAAATATATAAAAGCAAGCGTTGGTACTAGTGTTCCATTAATCAAACAATATTGTGATACTGAAACAGTGCACATTTTAAAGTGCTGAAACAGTTCCTGAGTGAGATGCACTTATAATGAAACTAGTGTCATTAAAAAATTCAAACACAATATACAGTGCTCTAACAGTCCCTTATAGGGGATAAATAATGCAAAATATATATAAAGCTCTAAGACATATGTGAGTATATAATATATACTGCTAACAATAAGTGCAAAAATGGTGATTCCAAGTGAAAAGTCAGTGCGATATCTCCAACACCGTGTATTCAAATGAGAATAATCCACCTCGTAAACTGTGACAAATAATAAGCTCACCGGAAGTAGGCAGGTCCCAAGGACCTAAAACACTCAATAAACAATCCAGGCCCCTGTGGATATACGCTCTCCTCCTCCTCTCCCCTCCAGAAAGCGTCCCCTGGACCACTCACTCAGTATAAAAATATGAATGGAAAACAAAAAGCCAAAATAGTGTAATCCTGTTTATTTAATAAAAGTGGAACAAATAAAGGTGGGTACTTACATAAAAAGTGCCCTCCTGGCACAGGAAAGGATTGCCAAAGTTGAAAATGTTGTAGCCCAGGCAACAAGATATTCCTCACTTATATTAGCCTGGTAATGTGGCAGCAGTCGCCGTGCGTTCAACCGCTAAAGGGGAAGTGATGTCAGTGGTTTCAGGATATTCGGGCGATGTTTAGACCACAATGCATTTCGCATATTGCGTCATCAGGAACTCTAAGCATCGTCCTGCCCGGCGGGTTAATATACCCCTCCCGCTTACCTGATTGGTTGGAAAAGGTGCAGCATATTCTCTCCAGTGGGCACGGCTGTTAAAAACCCTCATAAGACACACATAATACTGGAAACACGCATGTGCAGTGTGAAGCAACAAGGAGTCACAGCCAGATTCCCTCAATTAAAGTGATTGTAAAGTCTTGTTTTTTTTCAATAAAAATAACAAACATGTTATACTTACCTTCTATGTTGCAGTGGTTTTGCACAAAGCAGCCCCGATCCTCCTCTTCTCGGGTCTCTCTTCTGTGCTTCTAGCCCCTCCCTCCTGTTTGGTGCCCCCACAGCAAGCAGCTTGCTATGGGGGCACCTGAGCCGAGTCACATTCAGACACAGAGCTGTGTCCCAGCTCCGCCTCGCCCCTCTGTATCTCCTGATTTGCTGACTGACCTTGATTGACAGCAGCGGGAGCTAATGGTGCCGCTGCTGTATCTCAGCCAATCAGGAGGTAGAGTCTCGGGCAGCCGAGACACTCGTAGACATCGCTGGATAGAGATGAGGCTAAGGTAAGTATTAGGGGGCTGAGGGGAGCTGCTGCACACAGATGGCTTTTTATCTTAATGCATAGTATGCATTAAGATAAAAAACCTCATTACTTTCCAACTCCTTTAAACATTCCAGTGCCAGGGGCCCAAAAACTGGCATAGAACCAGCCAGGTGAGGACAAATCTGGATCCTTGCACAGGTAAGTGTCCTTTTATTAAAAGTCAGCAGCTATGATATTTATTTCTGCTGACTTACTTTAATTTATTTTTTTGGGGGGGGACTGAAGATCCTCTTTAATTTACTGATTTTCTGTACTTTTACCTGCAATCTTTTTTTTTGGTTGGTGATAGCGTTTCTTTAAGCCAGAAATATTTTTGTGCAGTGAAAGAAGCAAGGAAGGCGCAATTGTATGGAGGGTGATGTCAATCCTCATATCAGTCAGGATTTCACAGCTGCCACGTTCCATGCATAAGAATAGAGGTATCATTATCCTCCACAGCTGAGTCTGTGAAGTTAAAAATAGGAGAGCTATACATTTCAATTCATTCCAAAAGAAAGGCGCAAAATGACCTGGAACCACTAGTCAAATAGGTACTGTATTTCCAAATATATCCAAACAATTGTAACAAACAGGGGTCTCCAAACTTTATAAATTAAGGGCCAGTTTACTGTCCATCAGACTTTAGGGGGGGCAGACTGTGGCTATTAGGAGTAGATAATCCCTGAGGCTTGGTGGTTAGTGGGAGTAAAAAAATACAAAGCACCCCTGTGGTCTATAGAAGGAGAATTAGAGCCCCATAATTGGTATTAGCGGGTGGAATAAAACCTCTAATGTTGGTGTCAGTGGCAAAAATAGTGCCCCATCCTTGGTGTCGGTGGAAGGAACAGTGTTCCATTCTTGGTGTAGGCGGAAGGAACAGTGCCCCATTCTTGGTGTCGGTGGAAGGAATAGTGCCCCATCCTTGGTGTCGGTGGAAGGAACAGTGTCCCATTCTTGGTGTCGGTGTAAGGAACAGTGCCCCATTCTTGGTGTCGGTGGAAGGAACAGTGCCCCATTCTTGGTGTAGGTGGAAGGAACAGTGCCCCATTCTTGGTGTCGGTGGAAGGAACAGTGCCCCATTCTTGGTGTCGGTGGCAAAAATAGTGCCCCATCCTTGGTGTAGGTGGAAGGAACAGTGTCCCATTCTTGATGTAGGTGGAAGGAACAGTGTCCCATTCTTGGTGTCGGTGGAAGGAACAGTGCCCCATTCTTGGTGTCGGTGGAAGGAACAGTGCCCCATTCTTGGTGTAGGTGGAAGGAACAGTGCTCCATTCTTGGTGTAGGTGGAAGGAACAGTGCCCCATTCTTGGTGTCGGTGGAAGGAATATTGCCCCATCCTTGGTGTAGGTGGAAGGAACAGTGCCCCATTCTTGGTGTCGGTGGAAGGAACAGTGCCCAATCCTTGGTGTCGGTGGAAGGAACAGTGCCCCATCCTTGGTGTCGGTGGAAGGAACAGTGCCCCATTCTTGGTGTCGGTGGAAGGAACAGTGCCCCATTCTTGGTGTCGGTGGAAGGAATAGTGCCCCATCCTTGGTGTCGGTGGAAGGAACAGTGTCCCATTCTTGGTGTCGGTGGAAGGAAAAGTGCCCCATTCTTGGTGTCGGTGGTAGGAACAGTGTCCCATTGTTGGTGTCAGCGGGAGGAATAGTTCTCCATCATTGATGTCAGTAGAAGGAACAGTGCCCCATCCTTGGTGTCGGTGGAAGGAACAGTGCCCCATTCTTGGTGTCGGTGGAAGGAACAGTGCCCCATTCTTGGTGTCGGTGGAAGGAATAGTGCCCCATCCTTGGTGTCGGTGGAAGGAACAGTGTCCCATTCTTGGTGTCGGTGGAAGGAACAGTGCCCCATTCTTGGTGTCGGTGGAAGGAACAGTGTCCCATTGTTGGTGTCAGCGGGAGGAACAGTGCCCCATTCTTGGTGTCGGTGGAAGGAACAGTGTCCCATTCTTGGTGTCAGCGGGAGGAATAGTTCTCCATCATGGATGTCAGTAGAAGGAATAGTGCCCCATCACTGGTGTCACTGGGAGGAATACTGCTCCGTCATTGGTGTCAGAGGAAGATGTTATGCCCCATCATTGGTGTCAGAGGAATTATGCCCCACTGTCAGTGGGAGGAATAGTACCTTGTATCAGTGGAAGAAATAGTGTCTCAAGGTTCAGATAAAGGCAAGCAAAGGGTTGCATTCCTGCCTGCGGGGGGGGGGGGAGGAAAGCAAATGAGCGGAAGTTACACTTTTGGGTGCAACTCCGCTTTAGGCACTTTCAGTAGCTGATTTATTCACTAAAGCCGGCCATACATGAAGCAAATTTCTTTCCTGCAACCGTGGGTTTGCAGGAAAGAAATTTGCTTGATTCCCCCAATAACACAGACAGTGTTGATGTGGGAATTCTTCCTGCTGGCCATTGTCTTCTTCTGGGGAGATGGTGGGCAGGGGAAGACGTCCCCTCTGGGGTAAGACAGTGATTAGCACTAGCGGCTATAGCAGCAGCTAGCGATAACTTCAAGAGATTCCGGGAGGCTGGTTGTATCATCGATCAACTTGGTACAGTCAGCCTGCCCAATAACAGTTAGAATCTCGCCCTGTTCCTGCTGAACCGGCCAAGATTTGAACCATGTATGGCTGGCCTTGGGCCCTTTTTACACTGGTGCACTTCTGCTGCGCTTTTCTAGGGCGAAAAAAATGGATGAAAGCAATTCACACTGCTGGTGTGCTGCGCTTTGTAGAGTCCTGCATGCTGCATCTTTGATGCAGTTTTTCAACAGCATTTAAAAAGGCACTATTCATTGTAAGCCAATAGGAATGTATCAAAATCGCATCAGTGTGAAAGTGCCCTTAAAGTGGCTTTAAAGGCACATGGTTATTTACCTTCATGTATTCTATACATGAAGGTAAAAACATTCTGTGAGCAGCAGCCCCCTAATGCCTACCCGAGCCCCCTCTCGATCCAGTGATGTCCACGAGAGCCTTGCCTCTCTGGGGACTCATCAATCACAGTCAGTGGGCCAATCAGGAGATGGTGGGGGTGGGGGCGGGGCCGCATCGCAGCTCCGTGTGTAAATGGACACACAGAGCCCCTGTTCGGGAGTGGGTTTGCTGGGGTGCCCCCATTGCAAGCTGCTTACTGTGGGGGCACCCGGCAGGAGGAAGGAGCCTGTAGCGCCAAAGTGGTACCCTAGAAAAGGAGGATCTGGGCTGCTCTATGCAAAACCACTTCACAGAGCAGGTAAGTATAACATGTTTGTTATTTAAAAAAAAAAAAAGACTTTAAAATCTTAGGCTGCACAAAAATGCATCAATATGAAAGAGCATTTGCTGAATATGCAGCTTCTTTATCTTTTAATCCTTGCTGATGTTTCAGTTGAAATTGGTGTCATGGCTGCTGCCCCAGGTTTCCTGTTTCAGGGTGGCTCCTTTCTCTTGCAGTGTCCTATGGAGCCATCTTTGCATGCAGTGACTACAGTTGTGTCTCCCTACACTGTGTGCATCAATAGAAACATACAGCACTGTAGCCTAGGATGGCAAGAAATTCCCTGCTCCTCCCCCTCCCTTCTCTCAACAGACTGGCTGGAGACTGCACTGCCCCCCCCCTTCTCCCAACAAACTGGCTGGAGATTGCACTGCCCCCCCCCCTCTTCTCCCAACAGACTGGCTGGAGACTGCACTGCCCCCCCCCTTCTCCCAACAAACTGGCTGGAGACTGCACTGTCCCCCCCCCCTCTCTTCTCCCAATAGACTGGCTGGAGACTGCACTGCCCCCCCCCCTTCTCCCAACAAACTGGCTGGAGATTGCACTGCCCCCCCCCTTCTCCCAACAAACTGGCTGGAGACTGCACTGTCCCCCCCCCCCCTCTCTTCTCCCAACAGACTGGCTGGAGACTGCACTGCCCCCCCCCCTTTTCCCAACAAACTGGCTGGAGATTGCACTGTCCCCCCCCCTCTCTTTTCCCCCAACAGACTGGCTGGAGACTGCACTGCCCCCCCCCCCCCCGTAACTTTTCCTGTGAAGACTGGAAGTTCAGGGAAGCAGCACCAAGAGGGCAGGAGCCAACAGCATTTACAGTTGTAAATTGCAAGTGGTGGGGTAAGAATTGTAACAAATAGTTTACTGGTGAATGTTTATTATTAATTAATTTATTATTGTTTTTTTTTTTTTTTTAGAAGATTTTTTATTAGAATTGTAACAAATATTTTACTGGTGAATGTTTATTAATAAATTTATTTATTGTTGTGTTTTTTTTTAGAATAATTTTTTATTAGAATCGTAGCAAATTGTTTACTGGTGAATGTATTAATTTATTATTGTGTTAAGTTAAAAAACTTAAGAGATTAATACTACTATAAATGAACAGGACATATAAACTCTACATAAACCTAGTGAATAATATATTACGAAGCAGGTTTGTACTTGCAACATTCCACATACCAAGCCAGAAGTAAACATTACATAACCCACGTGCGTCTGATCAGAAAAAGTTTTAAGCAAACAAAGGTGACAACAAGAACTTGCCTGGCAAGGTATTTTGAAAAGAACGGAATTAATAGAACCTGCAAAACAAGACAGATGAGCCCAGGTCATAGGATTTATTTAATGTAGATGGCAGATAACAGGCCTGCCACAAAGGAGCGGACCGTCTCATCATTTATGACAGCAGATGACACATCTACCCAGCCCTGTCATAAACATCACTGCCAAACCCAAGGTGATTTTTTTTTACCTGACTCAGAATATATGTGAAATTGATACTTCATAGAGAAAGCACAGTTCCCTTGTCTGTGACATAAAAGAAAACACCATTAAGTGCCGGTTCACACATGTGCGATGCGGGAACCCTGCGAATCCACTGCGGGAACAGTTCACACTGCCATATGCGAATCGCTGTTGGTGTCAATACATAGTAAACGACACGCCAGATCAGTTCACATATCACAGTGCGAACTGTCAGTTCATACACTAATCGGATCGCATAGGTGCAGAGTTGTATAAAGTACTCTAAACCGATACTTGAGTAAAAGTACAAGTGCTCGATCAAAAAGTGACTTGAGTAGAAATGGAAGTGCTCTATCAAAAAGTGACTTGAGTAGAAGTACTAAAGTATTCAACATTTTTGGTACTTAAGTATTGCAAGTAGTTTTTTTTGAAATTTTGCTACTCAAGTATTGAAAGTAAAAGTACCAGTAGTTTTTAAAAAAATTTGTTACTCAAGTACTGAAAGTAAAAGTACTGTGTTATGTAGTTATTAAAGAAGGAAGTCAAAAGTTTGAACATCATATTGTTTTTTATTAATTCAAAAGATTAACCTAAAGGACAATCACAATTCCTTTGGCTGTAACTTTTTGTAAACAAAAACAGATAAAGTATGTCCCTCCCTTCCCCTTTTAAAGCATCCCTCCTTCTCTTCCCTGCATGATTTTTTTTCTCCGCGGCTTATTGGTGCGCAAAATCATATATAAACCAATGTGATATACAACAATATATTCCAATAATAAAATAAAGGAAGAGTGTATGAAATCAAAGTCAATAAAAATTCCAAAATATTGTGAATCTTCAAATATATATATATATATGTGACAAAACAAGATGAATATATTTTCAACGGTGCAGGAATCAAACAGGTGCTATTCCAAATAATAGGTGCAGACTCCCACCACAATTTTTTGAACTTCATGAAACCTGCCATCTACTGTTCTGGCAGTGGTAATTTTTATAATTGTAACAAATAACTTTGCAGCACAAAAAAAAAATATCGGAGTAGAAGTATTGAAATCATCGAAAAAATGTAGTGAAGTAAAAGTGGAAGTAGGAGAAAAAAATTATACTCCAGGAAAGTACGGATACCGCCTTTCGGTACTTAAGTACAGTAGTGAAGTAGTTCTACTTAGTTACTATACATCTCTGCATAGGTGTAAACACCCATGCGATCCGATTCTGGTGTGGACCAAAAAAAAAGGGTCCTGTGAGACTTTGGTCCAAATGCAATGCGAGTTCAGCCATACAATCTGCATGGCTGAATTCACAATGCACAGACATTACATGTGATTTACTGAGCAGTGCACTGCAAATCACATTCTATGTCTGACATCGCATATGTGCAAACCGGCACTTAAAGCGGAGTTTCAGCCTAAAATTAAACTTTGCAGCATCAGTTAGAGTACAAAAACCTGAAATAGAATTGGATAATTATTATTATTTTTTTGTTTACCTTACCTTGTTTTTAATGAAAATAAACTTACCTTCCTTCCTCTTCCTCCTTGTGCCGCCGGGGCCCCCGCCGTCACTTCCTCCTTTGCATTGCGTCCTGGAAGATGAGCGTCATCAATCCCAGGATGCAATGGGAACGGCCGGCCGCTACTCTGAGCACCAATCGCAATCTACAGCGCAAGATTGCGATCGGCATTCTGGGTAGCCCAGAAACAGGAAGAGGAACACCGCGGCTTCAGATGTCCACACCGGAGATGGCCGCGCTCTGCAATCAATTTTAAAGGTAAGTATTTATCTTTATTCAGTAAATGTAATGTACTGTAATGTGGGGTTATTGTTAGGGTAATTGGGGGTAGTTTAGGATTAGGGGGTATTTTTAGCTTAAAAAAGTGTATGTGGCCGGAACTCCACTTTAAGAGGAATTCTGGTTATTTTGTGGGTTCAAAGAATACTAAAGTGCCAAAACTACCACTCTGTATAGTATGAGTTGTAAAAGGGATACTAAAGTCTTGCTTTTTTTCTTTAAAAGTAATAAACATGTTATACATACCTGCTCTGTGCAGTTGGTTTTGCACAGGGCAGCCCGAATCCTCCTCTTCTCGGGTCCCTTACTGGCACTCCTGGCTCCTCCATCCTGCCGGGTGCCTCCACGGCAAACAGCTTACTATGGGGGCACCCGAGCTGAGCCATTCAGACACGGAGTCGCGGTTTGGCCTTGCCCCCCTCTCTCCTCATTGGCTAACTGACTTTGATTGACAGCAGCAGGTGCCTGTGTCTCAGCCAATGAGCAGGGAAAGTCCCAGCTGGCCGAGGTACTCGTGCACATCCTTGGATGGAGATGGGGCTCAGGTAAGTATTAGAGGGAGCTGACGGGGATTGCTGCGCACTGAAGATTTTTTATCTTAATGCATAGAATGCATTAGAGATAAAAAAAAAAAAAAACTTATGCTTTTAGAACCATTTTAACCCATTTCAATACAGGGCACTTTCACCCCCTTCCTGCCCAGGCCAATTTTCAGCTTTTAGCGCTGTTGCGCGGTCATGTAACACTGTACCTAAACCAAATTTATGTCATTTTTTCCCAACAAATAAAGCTTTCTTTTGGTGGTATTTGATCACCGCAAGGTTTTTTCTTTTTTTCTACACAAATGAAAAAAGACAGAAAAGTTTGAAAAAAAAAAAAAGTTTTTTTGTTTATGTTATAAAATTTGGTAAATAGATACGTTTTTTCCTGCACTGATGAGGCTGCACAGACAGGCATGATGAGGAGGCACTGATGATGAGGCACTAATAAGCAGCACTGATGGGCACTGATATGCAGCACTGATGGGCTATGATATGTGGCACTGATAGGTAGCACTGATATGCAGCATTGGTGGGCACTGATAGGTGGCACTGATGGGCACTGATAGGCAGCACCAATGGGCACTGATAGGTTCCACTGATGGGCACTGATAGGTGGCACTGATATGCAGCACTGATGTGCACTGATAGGTGGCACTGATAGGTGGCACTGATGGGCACTGATAGGTGGCACTGATGGGCAATAATGGGCACTGGTGGGCGGCACTAATAGATGGCAATCATGGGCAGCCCTGATGAGGAGGGCACTGAAAGGGTCCCTGAGCACTGATTGGCATCCCTGTTGGCCATGGGTGGGCATCCCTGGTGGTCATGGGTGGGCAATCCCTGGTGGCTCTAGCGGCATCCCCCCAAGGGTCTGCACTGGTAATCAATGCTCTGATTACCAGCACAGACCCCCCCTGTCAGCCTGTCAGGCACAAACTGAGGAAAGCCGATCAACGGCACTTCCTATTTACTATGTGACCAGCTGTGATTGGACACAGCTGGTCACATGGTAAAGAGCCTACGTCATAGGATCTGAGTTTTTTTTTCCAGTGGCTTGTTTTTTGCCCATCCAGTCCTGAGATTTACATAGCTCTGACACACAGCACTGTTTGGCAGGTAAAGAGATCAAATGTTTACTGCTGCAGTTAAAGTAGAATTATGGTGAAACTAAAAAATTACATAACAATTTTCTAAGTAACCCCATGAATTAAAAAAGAAAAAAATAGATGTGAATGGAGCTTTGAGAGAGCACAGGTAAGGTAAATATATGGGGGTCAGAGGAGGCCCTTTCCGAAAACACTATCAACTTTCCCCCATCCCTAAAGTGTTACTAAACCCACAACAGTAAAATCAGTCTGTATATGCATGCAGTAAAGCCTGCTTGTTATACTCACTCTGGAACCTTAATCCTCTACATTGTGTAAAAATGCTGTTTGATCCTGTCTCCTCTGATCCTCTTTCCTTTCCATTGCCCCCAATATATTTCCTGATTATACAGAGCCGGGGGACAGGCTGCATCCTAAGTTTGGTGTGTATTGCTAGAGTTTTTTTTTCTTGAGAAGATGCATGTGATCAGCACAGGGCCAATCAGCACTGTCCACATAGAGGGCCAGGGTTCCTGCATCCTGATAGGACAGTCAGTGCAGATGGAAAACTCCTCCTACAAGCTTTAACCAGATACTCATAGAAGTCACAAGACTGCTATATACCGCAGTTTATATTTACTAAAATAATTGCATTTCCATGTTCTGTGTACCATGGGAGACCAGATATAGTAAATGCAGGGTCCTGGGTTTAGTAACATTTTAATTCATTTTCATACAGGTCGTGTCCTCCCCTCACTCTGTGACTGGACAGTGAAAAAAGAAGCAGCAGACTGATAAGCACATCTCTCGTGTCACTCTGCTGTCTCCTCTCTCTTGCTACCAGCATATTTATTTTTAGGACATGAGCACTGCAGCATACATGACTGGCTCCTTCTCCCAGTCTGAGCTTTACACTAGATTGCAATAGGCTGCTACCAAGTCAGACTTGCATTCTAAAAAAAAAAAAAATAATGTTTTAAAGAGAACTGCTCTACATAGCTCCATTGCATAGAACTGCCTTATTCCCAGCAATTGCCTGTTCTGGGGACACCTATTGCTGACCATGTTCATCTGCAGGCTAGGTGATCCCAATACAGCCCATCCTTGTTTTCCCATCACCAGAAACATACAAATACATTGCAAACAGAATCAGGGGACAAGAGCTGCAATCTTCCCTGGCACATACAATGTATGCCTTGTTACAGTGTTTCCACAACCAGACACTGACACTCCAATACTATACAAAGCTCTTTCAGTTGGAATCTTTTGGTAGAGACGTGAGGTTTTTTTTTTGTTCCATGCTTAGGTTGCCAGTCTGCTGCACTGACACTGCAAACTTCCCTTGTCTACTTTATAACTTAATTCTCTTTTTCAGTAATTAGGGGAAGATGTTCATAGCTGTCGCTCGCTCCTTCTGTTATATTTCTACACTATAGGGTAACTACGGATGGGTTGAGCCGGCATTGGGGGTTTTATTACCCTTCTTGAGGCGTATTTGTCGGAATATTGGACCAACTGGGTGGAGCCTGGGGTGGGAGGGGGGTTTCTGGGTGACCTGTTGTCACTGTTTTGTTATATGTGTGCCCTGCGTGGCACTGTGGTGTGTTGATATGTCTTTGTTTAATATGCAAATTTAATCAACAGAAATTTACAAAAAAAAAAGAGATGTGAGATTTTAATGTAAAAAAAATAAATAAAAAACTGGCAGATAGACTAAAGCTGGATTCACACTATACAACTTTTGTTGGTAGATTTCCTTTAGAATAAAGCCCCGTACACACGCACAGATTGTTGGCCAACTGATCGGCCAACTTTTGTCCAGTGTTGCCAACAAAAAACAACTTCAGAAGTGATGTCACGTGATGGTTTACTTTCCATGTGTTTTTTCTTCTCTGAGCATCCCCAGTCTTGCTCATCTGATTTTTGTCTGCCGAAATCTGTACTGACTGAAGCCCCGTACACACGTACCGATCGTCGGCCGAACGATCGGCCGTCTTTTGTCCGAGGGCTGTCGTGTCTGTTGAAAAGTGCAAAAGACTGCACACGAATTTTGTCGGCCAACAACAGCCGACTGCAGAAGTGATGTCATGTGATGGTTAACTTTCCTTGTCTTTTTTCTTTTCTGAGCATGCCCAGTCTTGCTAATCTGCTGTCTGTCAGCCGAAATCTGTACTGACTGGCGAACAATCGGCCGTTCTGGTGACGGACAACAAAAATTTTAATGCTTGCACGACAGATTCTGTTCGGCCGAAAGTGCGCTGTCGGCAGCATCATACTAACAAGCCGAAAATCGGCCGATCGTTCGGCGGCCGAACAGTTTCGGCCGACAATCGGTACGTGTGTACGGGGCTTGAGGAACAATCGGCCGTTCTGTTGTTGGCCAACGAAAATTTTATAGCATGCATACCAGATTTTTTTCGGCCGAAAATTCGCAGTTGGTTGTCGGAAGCATCATACTAACAAGCCGAAAATCGGCAGATCGGACGTTGGCCAACAATTTACGACCAACAATCTGTGCGTGTGTATGGGGCTCTACCTTCAATTATGTAGTGAAAGGGCCTGCCTGATTGCATACAAATTGAAATTGTTTAGGTCTGACCTCATATTATATGGTTTTGGTAAGTGTAAAGGAAAAAATCTACAGAAAATTGTATAGTGTGTATCCAGCTTAACTCTGTGCCAGGGATCAAATGGGCAGATCAGAAGGACTGTTGATGAAGCAAATTTCTGGATTATTAGCTTCTTTCTATTTCTGACTTTACAGTTCTGGTATCCTGTGAACTTTAACTGCAGACCACTGATTGGTTTCATTAGTTTCATGACGTTGTTAGAAATAGATTTGTGACAGGTCTATCTTCTGTGTATACCTAACTCAACCACTAAGAACAGCTGGGAACTATTCATGGTCCACAAGGACAAACTAGTCTTACACCAAGCGAGGTTAAAGAGTCACATAGAACTTCACACCTGTCATGTGCAAAAGGCAGACTATCTCAACCTGGGTTCCTTCACACATTACCAGGACTTGTTTGGGAGTGAGCAGTAATACTTTTATATCCCATCTACATTGTGAATCAATTTAAAGAGGAGTTAAATTAAAAAATTAAATACTGTAGCTGCTGACTTTTAATATATAGACACTTACCTGTCCAGGGAGCCCACGGTGCCAGCACCCCACCAGCTTTTCGGATCAGCGGCCGGTTGCTGCCGCCACCATTCGCTGTTAGGGAAACCGGCAACGAAGCCTTTGGCTTCACAGCCGACTCCCTACTGCGCATGCGCGAAGCGCACTGCGCATTTTGATTGGTTTGGCGGTGGGGGAAGGAGAAGCTGGACGGAATTTCCGAGGGACGGCGCCGTGGTGCTGTCTCCCAGAAGTGGGGAAGGGTACCTGTCAAAAACACCCATTCCCCCCTCCCCCCTGAAAGGTGCCAAATGTGGCGCCGAAGGGGGGGGGGGAAGAAAATGAGCAGAGGTTCCACTTTTGGGTGGAACTCCGCTTTAAAGCTGAACTTCAGGAATTTTTTTTTTCTCTTTGCATAGTTACATTAGTCCAGCTTGGGCCGATGTAAGTATGCATATTCCATACCTGGCCAATCCCTATGGAAGTGGAGAAGCACTAGGGTAAAGGGCACTACTACAGTAATTCTCACTGTCCTCCCACTTCCCAGTCCTGTGCCAAGCGGCTGCCCCGCTACCCAGTACTCACTCGGTGTAGAATGCAAAGCATTCTCTTATTAGACCAGGAGTTGAGTGTTGACACCATGATCGCTCACAAAATCACCTCCTGATTTAAAGTGGTTGCAAACCTCAGACGTGAAATATGAATAGGAATTGCCCCGCTAAGACATTGTATTCTGACAGCGGGACCTGACACTTTCAGAATACACTGATCAGCAGCATTCCATGGGCAAAGCAAAGGCTCTCTTTGAATAGTTATATCCAAATATTGACTCTTTCACATATTCACGCAAATGAATTGTCAGTGAACACATCTCGAAGAAATGTTCATTGCCTTGAATACATATGAAATGCATGACACTACATGAGCTCATCAGTCAAGATGAAACAAGCCAATAAATTCCAGTGTAGATGCATCCCTAGTCCTCCTCTATTAATAATCTGTAACCACTAACACCATGCAAACTATTCCACTGTACTACATCATCACTACTTCTAAGCAGCTGTCAACTTCAAGGCAAATGTCCAGCAAAAATTACACCTATCACATCCAAAAAAAAAAAAAGGTTTAAGCCCCTTTCACACTTGTGCGACTTGCGACTGCAAAGTCGCATGACAAGTCGTACTTCATGATTTCCAATGAGTACCGTTCATATCTGTGCGAATTCGCAACAACTTTAAAGTAGTCCCTGCACTACTTTGGGCCGATTTTAATGCGTTTTGAGGTCCATAGACATAGGCATTGCTTCAAGTCCAGTCAAAATCGTGGCAAAAACGCCGTAAAATCAGGGCAAAAAAAAAAAATCACAATAAAATCGCGCGACTTTTAGGTCACATAAGTGTGAAAGGGGCCTTACACATTTCGGGGAACACCACTTTACAAAAAGGAGGTCAACAAAGTTCTAAAATAAAGGACCAACCAAGTTTCAAAGCGCTGTGCAAACTATTGGCACTATTTAAATCCTGCATAATAATATAATAAAAAACTGTGTCAACTCTGCAAGGCATTTCAAAACTTTGAAACTTTGTAAATATTTGACTTTATGGGTGTGTGTCAATAGAAATATCAACTGAGATAAAACATAAACGTTGGAAGCAAATACAACAGAAAGTTACAAGCTGTCCTTCAAAGGTAAATAAACAAACATATCCAAAGCCTATATCATTCATAATATGAACATTCATTTATACATTTTAAAAGAGTAGCTCTACTAGTCTGAAGAATAGGAGTGATTTACAAATAAGCTGTTCACTTTGCAGAAATTTCCCTTAGCTTAGTGAATGTGGTGAAAATTCACTTTGCAAAGAATACCCAATCACATGCAAGGAAAAGTTTTTATTTTTTGCTCACATCTGATTGGATGCTGGAAGTCAGCAGAACTTTGTCTTATTCATCATGATAAGGGAAAATTCCCTTGAAAAGTGAGCAGCCTATTTGCCTTTAGCATATCAACCCCATTGTGAATAGGAACTTTCGTCTTGTAGCAGGCAGACAGTGGAACTTCACTCTCTCAATCAACATTGACTATTATTGATCCCAATGCTGCTAGCATTAGTAAATAGATAGGAACGTATCATATTTACTTGTTTTAAAGAGGAAGTAAACCCTCCTCTGCAAATTGTACCTATAAGTAAGCCTATGATAAGGCTTACCTATAGGTACTGTAAATATCTCCTAAACATTTACCGTTTAGGAGATATTTTACCTTACATGCAGCCAGCGACGTCACTGGCGCATGCGCACTGAAGGAACGGCCGCTGATGCCGTTTCTTCAGAGTCCCGTGCCGTGACCGTTGGCTCCCGCGCGCGTGTGCGGGAGTGATGTCATTGCGGCTACGGCCAATCAGATGGCCGGATGCCACGATCCCAGAAGACGGGCGACTGGACATGTCGCCCGTCATACAGGTAAGCGGGCGGCACGGCGGGGGCTCGTTCTAAGGTAAGTATTTCATAATGAGCTAGTATGCGATGCATACTAGCTCATTATGTGTTTCTCTTTCAGGTTGTAAAATTTAAAAAAAAATGTTAAATTAGTTCACAACCTCTTTAAACTATTTGTTTTAAGTTTTCTCAGTTACACCCTGGTTTCTTGCCTTGGCAAATAAAGACTCCCAGGAGTCTTCTGGAAGGGAGGAGGGGTTTTCTCAGCTAAACACGCCCTCCTGCTTGTATACCTGAACTAAAGACAGATGGATTCCAGGAAGATAATGCTACATGAATCATCTACCCTTACTCAAGATGGCCATGGCCAGAAATGGTAAGGGGTTGTTTTTCAAAGTAATTTCTCAGCAAAATAAGCATGGAGACATGGATGGATGGGGGATTTTGCTTTGAATATTATTATAAATTATTTAACCACTTGCCGACTGCCTAACGCCGATCTACGTCGGCAGTCAGCCCCTCACAGGCAAAGTGATGTAGGGCTACGTCACTAGCTTGTGAGGGTCTAGGGAGCGAGCGCGCGCCCCCGG
Source organism: Pelophylax lessonae (assembly GCF_965119305.1). NCBI lineage: Eukaryota > Metazoa > Chordata > Amphibia > Anura > Ranidae > Pelophylax > Pelophylax lessonae. The sequence continues at coordinate 108,044,942 of NC_138776.1, forward strand.
AGGCGCGCTCCCGCTCCCGCGTGGTCACGGACCCCCCCGCGCGTGTGACCAGCGGACCCGATGTCCGTCGGTCACTCGGCGATCGGCGGGGGAGAGGGAGAATGTCAGGCAGCTTGTGTAAACAAGCCGCCTGTCATTCTCCTCGCTGTAAAGACACTGATCACTCGGATCTAGTATGTAGATCCGTTGATCAGTGTCCTTACAGCTCAAGCCACAGCCAATCACAGTAGAAAGCACGCCCCTAGGGACACACACAGCCCCTCCCTCCCAAATAAAGTTAACCCCTTCACTGCCAGTGTATTTTTACAGTAACAGTGCATATATATAGCACTGATTACTGTAGAAATGTCACTGGTAACCCCAAAAGTGTCAAAAATGTCAGTCAAGGGTCCGATCTGTCCGCCCCAATGTCGCAGTACCGCAAAAAAAAATCGCAGATCGCCGCCATTACACGTTAAAAAAAAAAACACCAAAAATGACAGAAATCTTTCCCTTTGTTAGTAAACGCGATAACTTTTGCGCAAACCAATCAAAATACGCTTTTTGCGATTTTTTTTTACCAAACATAGGTAGCATAAAACAAATTGGCCGAAAATTTTAAAAAATTTTGATTTTTACATTTTTTTTGGGGGGAATTTCATATAAAAAAATGTGAAAAATATTGTTATTTTTGCAAAATGTACGCTATTTTTTTGTTTATAGCGCAAAAAGTAAAAATCGCACGGGTGATCAAATACCACCAAAAGAAAGCTCTGTTTGTGGGAAAAAAAGGATGCCAAATTTGTTTAGATACAGCGTCGCACGACCGCGCAATTGTCTGTTAAAGTCACGCAGTGCCGAATCGCAAAATACCCCCTGGTCGTTTAGCAGGAAAATCCTCCGGGGCTTAAGTGGTTAAGAGCCGGTTCACACTACTGCGACCAGAAAGTCGCCCCATGAAGGAGCGACTTGACTTGTTTAGAGACTTGGAAGAGACTTGTGCACTACTTTAGCCGGTTCAAACTGGGGCGACTTTTCGGGCGACCTGGTCGCCTGACAAGTCGCCGTGGGTCGCCTGCCATAGATTAGCACAGGACCCGTTCTAATAGGAGCGACACAAGTCGCTCCGACTTAGAGAAAGGGTCCTGTACTACTTTGGGGCGACCTGGAGCGACCTGCATTGACTTCAATGATATGAAGTCCGTGCATGCCGCTCCGAGGTCGCGGTGCAAGCTGCGCAGGTCGCCCCGGAAAGTCGGGTCGCGCCTATGTAAACCGGCTCTGCGACTTTGTCTGTGGGGAATGTCTGGCTAATCTTTTTCTTCTTCCTGGAAAGTCTGATAACAAGTCGCTTGAAATAAGATAAGGATCCAACTTAGAGGCGACTCCCATTGATGTCTATGTGCACAAGTCGGATAGAGGTCGCCTTGAAGTCGGTGCGACTTCAGTAGTGCATATTAAGACGGCTCTCATTCATTTACATTGAATTTGTGATGACAAGAGACTTGGGGCGACTAGAGGGCACACATTGTCCCAAGTCGGAGTAGTGTGAACCGGCTCGCCTCTAATAGGCCAGAGAGCAACATGAATGGTGGCCTTGGTTGACCATTTAAAATTAAGCCTCCACAGGTTGGTCAGACATCCACTCTGCAGACACCTCTACTGCCAACTTATCTGGAGAAGAGTAATGGCAATCAGACAAGGTTTTCCAATGTGCCTAGTTGCCATTTTCCCAGATGAGTTGCGGGTGGAATTCGCCATAGACATCAGGTCACCATGCACTCCAGTTGAAAAATGGCCATAATAGGAAAATGTATTCTACTGTCTATGGCAGCTGTTCCGAACAAGGATTCTGTTTCTCCAAAGTTTTCTATGGATTCCTTGAACAATGAACAACTTCTGCCTCTTAGACGTGTAACCACTGACAACAATTATCTTTTTAGCTATCTGTAAGGAGGGATAGGGCGGTTCTTCACAAATGTAAGGAACATCCTTCATGGTCACTATCGCCTGAGCTATAGATATAGAAATTATTAGCGATAGTTCCTGAGCCTGGAAAGTTAGTTGTGTTAAGAGGGTTGAGAAATGCTGGTCTATGGGCACTTCATACCAAACATCACCGACCTTCAGACTATGGTGGCAAAGTTCATATTACATATGTTACAGATTGCCTAAAAACCCACTTCAAAGCCATGGATAAGTAAGTTTGGGGTGGAGGAACTTGATTGGCCTGCACAAAGTCCTGACCTCAACCCGATAGCACACCTTTGGGATGGAATAGAGCAGAGACTGCGAGCCAGGCCTTCTCGCCCAACATCAATGCCTGACCTCACAAATGCGATTCTGGAAGAATGGTCAAACATTCCCATGGACACACTCCTAAACCTTGTGGACAACCTTCCCAGAAGAATTAAAGCTGCTATAGCTGCAAAGGGTGGGCCAACTCAATATTGAACCCTATGGACTAAGACTGGGATGCTGTTAAAGTTCATGTGCGTGTAAAGGCAGGCGTCCCGATACGTTGGGCAATATGGTGTATATTTGGTACTACAACCAGGGTTTAATAGATCACATACAATTGTAATATTTAGGAATTTATGACACAGAGGCTATAGCTGGTAGATCCTCTCTGTACACTCCACACCTATAATTATAACATATTATAAAAATACCATTGTGTAAATCAAAGTCCAACAGAAGATGAAAGCCAACGTGGCCAACTCATTGGCGCAGCCGTAGAAGACATGACGCCCAAGTGGCTCCTCGCTCAGCAGGCCCCGACCTATACAAGCAGCCCACAAATCTTATCCTCTGGTTCCTACGATGGTGGGACACATCAAAGTGACAAAAATAAGCTTTATATAACGCGCCACCTCCACGCCATCATCGGTAAGAATCTGTGCGTGGGGGGGAGGAACATCCACACCACCATCCACAAATACCATCATCATTAACCCTCTACTGTCCTCACCATCAGCATTATACAAGAAGTTACACATCTGCAACATTCTTACTAAACAAAGATAAGAGAGAGAGAGACAGGGAGAAAGAGAGAGAGAGAGAGAGAACATAAGAGAGAGGCAGTGATCATTACCTATACATGTAGATAAGGTGAGGGAGAGAGAGGCAGTGATCATTACCTATACATGTAGATAAGGTGAGAGAGAGAGAGAGGCAGTGATCATTACCTATACATGTAGATAAGGTGAGAGAGAGGGAGGCGGTGATCATTACCTATACATGTAGATAAGGTGAGAGAGAGAGAGGCGGTGATCATTACCTATACATGTAGATAAGGTGAGAGAGAGAGAGAGGCAGTGATCATTACCTATACATGTAGATAAGGTAAGGGAGGGCCTCCATCATCCACAGCCATAGACAGCCGGGATGCTGGCAGCCTCCTGGAAGGAGGAGAATTTGGGATGACTTACACCACGGCCTTAGAAATGATCCACGACACCATCTTGCTGGCAGAGCTGGCACCGCCCGGGATCTAGCCTGGTAGAGGTGCCCCCCTTCCCCGGAATGCTGGGCACCGGAGAATCCCCCCCTCCCTCCCTCCCCCAGGTGTCCTCGCCCAGGGAGAAGTCACGATGCTGTGTTGATGGTCCCGGGGAACTATCCCTACGTCACCCGCCCCACTCCCCAATTCTCCGGCTTAGAAGGAGGAAAATAGGGAACGACGAAAAGCCCGCCCCTCTGCGCCCTTCCGAGCTCACCGATTGGCTGTGGGCGGAGTTCCTGGCCCTGTGCCCTGGCAGCGCAGTGCGGGGAGGGCTGGCTGTGCGGGGTGACAGGTGAGATCAGTCCGGGATAGGAGAGCACAGGATGGCATCCTCTTATCACTCTTCATGTTACACTTTGTAATATGCACTGATCAGCCATAACATTATGACTACTGAGCAGTGATGTCAGCCTACCACCTATAATTTACTGACACTGCACTTAGAATTTACTGACATGGCACCCAGAATTCACTGACATGACATTCAGAATTTACTGACATCGCACTCAGAATTTACTGACACAGCACTCGGAATTTACTGACACAGCACTCGGAATTTACTGACATGGCACCCAGAATTCACTGACATGGCACCTAGAATTTACTGACACGGCACCTAAAATTTACTGACATGACATTCAGAACTTACTGACATGGCACCTAGAACTTACTGACATGACATTTAGAATCTACTGACTCGGCACCTTGAATTTACTGACATCGCACTCGGAATTTACTAGCACAGCACTCAGAATTTACTGACACAGCACCTTGCTTTTATTGACATTGCACTCAGAATTTGCTGACAAAGCACTCTGAGTTTACTGACACGGCACCTTGAATTTACTGACATCACACTCAGAATTTACTGACACAGCACTCGAATTTACTGACAAGGCACCTTGAATTTACTGACTCGAAATCTACTGACACGGAACCTTGAATTTACTGACATCGCACTCAGAATATACTGACACGGTGCCCAGAGTTTACTGGCACAGCCAAGTTTATACTGGCAATTCCAAAAGTTACAAAACTATAGTTTCAAGTGCAAATTTCAGTCTTTAGGCTACAAACAAGCGCTGCATGCAAATAGCAATGTGATTAGATATTAAAGCGGTAGTAAAGTCAAAGTGATATTAACCATTCCATCCCCGGAAGGATTTACCCACTTAATGACCAGGCCATTTTTTTTTGCGATACGGCACCGCATTGCTTTAACTGACAATTGCACGGTCATGCGACGCTGTACCCAAATAAAATTGATGTTCTTGTTTTTCTACAAATAGAGCTTTCTTTTGGTGGTATTTGATCAACTCTGCTGTTTTTATTTTTTGCGCTATAAACAAAAAAAGAGCGACAATTTTGAAAAAAAAAAATATATTTTTTTTTACTTTCTTGCCACATCTGTAAACTCCTGTTCTCAAATCCCACGCAGGCTCTCCTGGCTCCTCCATCCTGCCAGGTGCTTCTACAGCAAGCAGCTTGCTCTGGGGGCACCCAAGCAGGCGCGCTACCGACCCGCAGCTCTGTGTGTCTATTCACACACAGAGCTGTGACTTGACCCCTGTGCCAGGACAAGGTCTTTCCAGCTTCCAGGGCAAGGATGCCAAACTGATTTTATTGCCACTGACACCAATATTAGGAGTTATTGTTGTGGCCACTGACACCAATGCTGGAGGGTATTATTGAACCCACTGACACTGATACTAGGGGTTATTATTGTGGCCACTGACACAAGTGCTGAAGGTTATTACTATAGCCACTGACACCAATGCTGAACATTTTACTGCATCCACTGACACCAATGCTGGCATTTTTTTACTTACGCCACTGACAACAACGTTATGGGTTCTTATTGTAGCCACTGACAACAATGTGTGGGGTTATTATTGCAATCACTGTAGTCAATGTTTTGGGTTTTTATTGTAGCCACTGACACTAATGCTGGGGGTTATTATTTGCAGTCTTTGCTTACCAATGTTGAGAGGTAATATTGCAGTCATTGACACCAATGCTGAGGGTTATTATTGTGACCACTGATATCTGTGCTGGGGGTTGTTATTGCAGATACTGACACCTACCCTGGGAATTATTACTGCGACCACATACACCAATGCTGGGAAATACTATTACTGACACCAATGCTGGGAAATAATATTACTGACACCAATTCTGAGACTTAATACTACTGCCACTGTCATAATCCCAGGGGTTATTATTTCCGCCACTGACACCAATGCTGGGGGTTACGAATACTACCACTGACATCAACAATGGGGCTTACTTTACTCCCACTTTCTCTTTTTTTTTTTTTTTTTTTATCATATTTTCAATACATGGTTTGCATTCCCATACTTCTTTTTGATGAGTATAATTTAGTTTTACTGCTAGGGCATTTAAAGTGTTTGTTAACCCAAAAAAAGAAAACAAAACAAAGTTTCTGTTCCTTTAGTGCCGGTTCACATTTGTGCGATGCGGGAACGCTGCAAATATACAGCGTGTTCCTGCATCGCATCCGCACCCCTGGCAGTTCACACTGCAATATGCGATACGCTGGGGGTGTCAATTAAAAGTTAACGACACCCCCAGATCAGATCGCATATCGCAGTGCGATCTGAAAGTTCGCACAGAATCGGATCGCACTAGTGTGAACCACCATGCGATCCGATTCTGCTGCAGACCAAAAAAAGAGTCCTGTGCGTGTTGGGTGTGATTGCGGTGCGAATTCAGCCATACAAACTGTATGGCTGTATGGCTGAATTTGCACTGCACAGAGATCGCATGTAATTTTATTAGCAGTGCGCTCCGAATTACATGTGATCTCTGTGATCGCACAAATGTGAACAGGCACTGAAGGAGTGAATAACAGCACAGTGCTTGTGCGGTGCAATTCTTCTCTTCCTACAAAAGTGCAGCGCTAAAGATACCAATATTCACAAAAAATATGAAAAGAATGGGTAGTGTCTAAATAAATGAGTCCCACATAAACTAGTGTAAGGTAAAGATGAATCCGCATGCAAGATATTCCAGGGAAGGAATTCTTTCCTGTGACACCAAGGATAAGTGAAGGAGGGGGACACCTCTGTGATCAGATATAGTAAGCAGCTTACCGAATTTCCGTGGCTGCTCAAATGAATGAGTCAGCCTCTCCCGGCTAATAATCAAACCAATATGGTCAGATGTTAGACAAGTGTTTCAGAGCTCCGTAGTTACTTTTCCAAATAGGAGGGACCGCTTCTCCAGATGGGTGGTGGAATCAGTATGATTAGGGGATGTTAGGCTTAGCACTCCTCAATAAACTCCATCAGCCATAAGTGAATACTGTTTGCTGCCTGGGATATCTGCGGGACGCCGCACCTTTACCCTACGTTCAGCTTCTGATATGCCTGTTATCATCTGTTACATTGTGAGTATTTTTCTTTAATAAATATTGTCTAAAGTCTTTACGGGATTACGCTATGGGCCTCGTTTTTCTTCTCGACATATTCACTTATGGCTGATGAAGTTTATTGAGGAGTGCTAAGCCTAACATCCCCTAATCATACTGACTGGAATATCTTGCATGCGGATTCATCTTTACCTTACACTAGTTTATGTGGGACTCATTTATTTGGACACTACCCATTCTTTTCATATTTTTTGTGAATATTGGTATCTTTAGCGCTGCACTTTTGTATCATATTGCTTGTTTGAATCACTGTTAGTTGATTTTGTGCTGGCTGCTGTTATATTTATTTGTTTTTCTCACTCATTACATTAGCGCGGAAATTTTTCTACATTATTTTGAATTCTTCTCTTCCTAACTGGTATTAAACCTGGTTGATCCTGCCTGTTCCTGAGTCCCCCTGCCTCTGCTGACCATGATAATCATGGCTGCTGAGCCCTGACTACTGTGGTCAGGTTACGTGTCTCCATCATCCGCAGCTCTCGTCTCTCCTCTGACAGCCCCCCCCCCCCCCCCCCGTCCATCCGTCCGTCCGTCTGTCCGCATGAGGGTATTTCCTCCCTGCCCCTCCTCCCTCTATTCTTCTGCATAATGCAGCACATTTCAATATATGTAATGCAGATATCCAGCCATTACCAAATTTTTGTTAGACATTTTTTAGATATGAAATGGATAAATATAGTTTCTGACACTGCAGCTGTGCGGTCATGTGGTCCCCTGTGCTAGCTGGCCTTGATAAATGGAGAGAAGCAGGAGGGGCGGAGATTCCCCTCTGCTGGCCAGCTGATGTCACAGGGGAATCTCCACCCCTCACGCTTCTCTCCATAGAACGAGGCCGGCACAGGGGATCACGTGACCGCACAGCTGCGGTGTCAGAAATGGTATTTATTCTTTTCATGACTAACAAACACATACAGTTGTGGTAATGGCTGCATATCTGCATTACATACACCATGTAAAGTCACTTTAGTGACTTTACAAACACTTTAAAGTTTTTCAAAGAATTTTACCAGGCCTTGGTTTCACTAAGGTTTAGAAACACTTCCTTATATCACAAGGCTTCCCATCTAACCAGAATAACTAACTGGTTCAGGCATACCTCCATTAAATGATGGGTTACATCAGAACAGTTGTGCTCCCCTCACATTCTGTTCTGGTGTAGGGTAGGTTTAATATATACACTTGCCTTACTCAAATAGACAATTTTTAGACAAATTTGCAGCAGACGTATTTTGGTTCCCACCCAGTATGCCTGTGCACCGCTTACCCCTGACCAGCAAACTCATAACAGCCAACAATGGGGGAAGCCAAACAAAGTCAGTATTCACAGGTCTTCATGAAACCCAAAAGTCCCTATTAGTACTACTTTCTGTTTAGTAACAAGCTGTGCCCTTTTTCCTTACGTTTAGGGTGTTCGATGTTCAGCATTCCATTTTGAAAGAAAAAAAAAAATGTACCAAGTGCAATAATAGTGTTTACCAAAATTACCTCAGATGTCCCTCATATTCATGGTCAAGCATAGCCCTGACAAAGAAAATCGGGAAAATGTTCCACACATTTATAGCGTGGAACATGTAACCCCCCCCCAGTGACAGCTGTACAGGGCTCCCCTCACATGGCCACATCATTCAATCACATAGCTCTGTGTGTAAATGAACTACAAGCCCCGACATCCTTTGCGGTTGTCGGCTTGTAGTTCTCAATTAACTACCACAGTGCTGTGGAGTGCCGTGGTAGTTCATGGATTTCTTCCTGTCAGTGTATCTGCTTGCCCCTTACGGGATGTATGGGCACACAGATACACTGACAAGACCTCCAGGAGACCTACAAGGCACCTGTGAGCTGCTGATCGCTAGTGCAATGCTTTACAGGCTACAAAAATAAATAAATAAGTGCACATTTTTTTTTACCTGAAAAAAATTACCTGAAAAAATATCTATTACGGGTATTTTTATTTTATTTTATTTTTTAAGTGAACTTTTCCTTTAAGGCAGAGGCAGCAATGCTGTAAATGGAAGTAATAAATGGGAATTGGTTGCACAAGCTGGACTTGCATGACACAGCAGTAGTAGCGCTACACATAGCAGAGACAAGGCACCTTTGCATTTCCTTGGCCAAAGTGGCAGACCAGTCCAGCCACAGCACACAGAGGAGGTGATTGGTTCACAAAACCCAAGTCATCTACCTCCTGCTAGGCACAGAGCAGCTATTATTAAGCCAGAATTACCAGTGCACCCTCTTGCTCCTGTTCCACAATTCCTATCTAACCCTTGCAATCTGACAAAGGGTCACGAGGATCTGCAAACAGGAAGATTATAGCTATGCAGAAGGCTTCCTTTCTTCTCTAGGGAAGGACTGGCAGTGACAAAGGGAGGAAAGAGAGTTGAGCATAGCAAGCCAGCATTGTTGCTAGAGCTCCAAAAAGACGCCACACTCCAGGTGGTGGAAAGTTTATGGAAAACACACCTGGATGTGAGGGCTGAAGCTCCAAACAGCTACATGGGATTTGTCCCTTCACATTTAGGCTTGTTGTTGCTGCTGGCAAACTGTGCTGCTGCTGGCCAGTTTTTACACAACCATACAGTATCTAAAGGAGATGAAGCTCTGTTATTTAAAAAAAAGCTGCCTATGCCTTGAATCTCCACATTTTGGCTTGTTGTGGCTGCTGCAAGACTGTCCTCTTGCTGGCAAACTTTCTACCAAACCATACCAAAAAGCAGTAGCTCTAATATTTCTGAAAAATGTAAGCCCCGCACACATGTGCCAAATATTTGGCAATTAAACAGAAACCGGCCAACATTCAGCCCCTGTGTATGGCAGCCTATCCAACAGAAGCCGGCCAAACATCCAGCTTCTGTCCAAAAGGAAAGAAGTTTGAGACTTTAAATGAGGTGTGTGATAATGGAAGGTAGATGCTAGTACAAATGAACATATTATTTTTCCAAATACAGAAAAATAATAATTTGGTTAAGAATAAGTATTTTATTACATAGAATCATAAGTATTTTATTACATAGCACCATCAGCAGATAGTCAACATTGTACAACATGATTGCAGCAATTCATATGGTAAAAACAGGTACATCAATATTACAATTGAAACATAGCACACTGAATGTGGAAATTAAAGGTTGAGAGCTGATTGGATGGAAGTAACAGTTGGTATTGCAGTGTTGGTACTTAATGGACAAAAATTGTTATAAAAAACAAACATCTAAAAGCATGATTATGACGGAATTGCATCCTATAGTGATAAGGTAATTGTCTTTTCAATTAATTAGGGATGGAGGCATATCTATGATATGTGCCTCATTTAAAGTCCCAAACTTTTCTCTTTTTTTTTTTTGCAATGAGCTTCTGTCGAAGAGTCATGCCCTAAAAATATCTGCTGATCAGCATCCAACCAATTAAAGTGTGACGATTGGTGTTGGCGCTACCTTTAGAAATGATAAAATCTTATAAAATGCCCCAAATAGCGTGAATGGGGATATGGGGTGTAATGACCCACAAATAGTGAAATGTGCCAAAGTAAAATAAGTGAGAATCTAAAAAAAGTTACAAGGTGTTTATTCACATAAATCCAAATATAAATCAATACCAAAAAGGTGAAATAGACAAATGCCGTGAGTATAGTTAACCCACTACCATAGGTGTGTGAACAGGTTACTGATAAATAAATAAATAAACGTGCCACACAGAGTGTGATTTAAATGCTGAAAGGATGTTAGTATGTAAAGTTCACGAGTGGCCACTGGGTGGCGTTTTTGATGATACAACCTGTATGATGATATGTAGGGGGTTCCTCTTCATTGCGGGGAGCAATCGTGAGCCGGTGGCGGATGCCCTAGATGCTCGCATAAGAAGAAGAAAGCTCCATGGTAAATAGATGAATCATACAGACAAAAACAAAGGCGTAGATAACTCACTCGTTAGATGATCGAGATCAGAAACAGAGTGCGCGCCGGGATGCTTCTGCGTTCCACGGCCGACAACCGGAAGTGACGTTTGACGTCGGAGACTCCGCCCTACGCATTTCGTCACAATGACGTCAACTGGAGCGGCCTGTTGGTACTTAATGGACAAAAATTGTTATAAAAAACAAACATCTAAAAGCATGATTATGACAACGGAATTGCATCCTATAGTGATAAGGTAATTGTCTTTTCAATTAATTAGGGATGGAGGCATATCTTTGATATGTGCCTCATTTAAAGTCCCAAACTTTTCTCTTTTTTTTTTTGCAATGAGCTTCTGTCGAAGAGTCATGCCCTAAAAATATCTGCTGATCAGAATCCGACCAGCACTCTCATCCAATGTCTGCGAGTGCTGACCGGTGTCTTCTGGCGGAGGCCAATAGCTCAGCGGGGAGATCACTGTTCTAACATCAGATAGTTAGTACCGTGAGCTCTTCAGTTTTTTTTTCGTTCATTCAGTTGGGTTTAAGGAAAAAAAACTGATAGTGTGTACCTAGCTATAGGGTGTGGTGATTTGTGGAGTTTTGTGAATTTTGGGTAGTGGTATAAATTATTATTTTTTTTTTCGTTTTACCTTTGAAAATGGTACAATCAGGGAGCACTGGCTAAAGCCTGGTACACACTATGAGTTTTTTCCACTGGGTTGAATGGAAAAAAAAACTGTCAGCTCTGGTCAGAGCCACTGTACTAACGATCCAGCATTAGTACAGTGATCTCCCACCTCCCTGCCAGAACACTCCAATCAGCTGAGAGCTATGATCGGGAGTCAGTCGGGAGCCGTTCAGCTACTGGGTTTCCAGAATGCTTGTCCGACAGAAACCCGCCAAACTGAGAGCTTTAGCTCCAATTCATTCGGAAGACTCCTTTTTGTGGCTTCTCATTATGCATTTACGCCTGTTGGGGTTGCACCTTCTACCAATCAAAGCAGGCAAATGGGCTTCTATGTTTGGCCAAAGAATTGGTCAATTTCATGATGTCTGCATGTTTATCTATTGTGTTGTAGCAACATGATTGGCTGTTTCGTTGTTTGTTTTTTTGCTAATTAGTAGTGCAAAAAAAAAAAAAAAAAACCTTTCTTAGGTTCAATTCACACTTATGCATGTGTCTTTTGAGCATTTCTGTAGTGCTTCTTACTGTGCTATCCACGTTTTTTAACAACAATTTTGCCACAATTTTACCACGATTTGCGCTTTGCTGGTTTTTTTATGCTTTTTTGGGGGGAAAATTTGTTGTTGGGCAGATTTAAAAATGCAAATTGCGAGCGACAAAATTGTGGCAAAAGCATGGTAAGAACATGGTAACGGTAACATGCTATACTTGCATTTTGGATGCGGGTCCATTAACCACTTAAGCCCCGGAAGATTTTACCCCCTTCCTGACCAGGGGGTATTTTGCGATTCGGCACTGCGTGACTTTAATGGACAATTGCGCGGTCGTACGACGCTGTACCTAAACGAATTTGGCGTCCTTTTTTTCCCACAAACAGAGCTTTCTTTTGGCGGTATTTGATCACCTGTGCGATTTTTTGATCACGCGCTATAAACAAAAAAAGAGCGTAAATTTTGCAAAAATAGCAATATTTTTCCCTTTTTTTTATATGAAATTCCCCCAAAAAAAAATGTAAAAATCAAAATTTTTTAACATTTTCGGCCAATTTGTTTTATGCTACCTATGTTTGGTAAAAAAAATCGCAAAAAGCGTATTTTGATTGGTTTGCGCAAAAGTTATTGCGTTTACTAACTAAGGGAAAGATTTTTGTCATTTTTGTTGTTTTTTTTTTTAACGCGTAATGGCGGCGATCTGCGATTTTTTTTGCGGTACTGCGACATTGCGGCGGACAGATCGGACCCTTGACTGACATTTTTTACACTTTTGGGGTTACCAGTGACATTTCTACACTAATCAGTGCTATATATATGCACTGTTACTGTAAAAATACACTGGTAGTGAAGGGGTTAACTTTATTTGAGAGGGAGGGGCTGTGTGTGTCCCTAGGGGCGTGATTCTAACTGTGATTGGCTGTGGCTTCAGCTGTATGCAGAGTGATCAACGGATCTACATAGTAGATCCATATGATCATCTCTCATACAGAGGGGAGAATGACAGGCAGCTTGTTTACACAAGCTGCCTGACTTTCTCCCTCTCCCCCGCCGATCGCAGAGTGGCCGGCGGACATCGGGTCCGCCGGTCACACGCGCGGGGGGGTCCGTGACCACGCGGGAGCCGGAGCGCGCCTCCGGCGGCGCGCGCTCGCTCCCTAGACCCTCACAAGCTAGTGACGTAGCCCTACGTCACTTTGCCTGTGAGGGGCTGACCGCCACCGTAGATAGTCGTGCGGCGGTCGGCAAGTGGTTAAGTCTATTACATGCAAAACGCTGCATTTTGCAGGAAAAAAAGTCCCTGACCCTTTCCAAAAATGCAGAGGCACAAAAATGCATTGATGTAAATGTGTTTCATAGGAACCCATGTTAAATAAATGAAATGCATTGCTGCTAAAAGCATGAAAAAGCGCATTAGTGTGAACTGAGCCTTTAGGCTGGTACACACTAAAATAAAAACGGGCAAATGATCATCTGGTTTTCCTCTATGTTTTACAGCAAGTCAGAACGGAACACGGAAATAGTTAACGAAAAGTTTCGTACGACAAAGGCTTTCTTGTTTATTATTTCTGATCATGCGCAGTCTTTCGTATCTGATTTTTATCATATGAAAATTGTACGAAAACAGTACACATTAAACAAAAAACGTTCTGTTCATTTATGAGAAACATTTTGTCCCTTAGGAAATTTTCATTTTCAAAGTCAGAATCGGATGTTGAAAGTTGTGTACACACTATACGAAAATCGAACGATTGTGCCCCATACAGAATTTTTCTTCTGATTTTCTCATAGTGTGTACCCCCCTTAAGACAGTCTTGCAAGACTGTAGCACCACTCCCAAAGCGACTACAGGAGGTGAGAGAAAATCCCTCCAAAGTTGGAGAAATCTTTGGAAGTCACCAGGGTCATCAGAACTAGTGTCCCTATGGAAAGATTTCCCCTCTATTCCTGTTCTGGTGTCTACTAAAAATGTGGGACACAGACAGCAATAAAAACTTGACCAGTGTTCTAATCCCCCGCCACGCTATACAAAAATAATTTAAAAAAAAATGTTTTGCCTTTATGTTAGATGTCTTTATAACCAAGTGGCTTAGTTCAAAAGGATCACGAGTAATGTACTTTGTTTCAGTTATTCCACAACCTTGAAATGCCGCCCCTCGCAGAGGCCCCATGCAGCTCCTAGACTCCAGAAATTAGCAATTTATGCACTTACAGAATTTGTGTTGTTTAATACAGCTTTGAAGATGAATTATTCATGTCCTTCAAATTTTTAAGCATGCTCTTATTTAGCGATCTTGAATGTAACAAAAGCATTAATTTTATCCCATACATTATTAAAGAACAGCTACATGTACAATGACAGTTCAGAAGGGGACATTTTCACTTTAGTCATTTCTACTGAAGTCCTTGAATTCCCTTGAGAGGAGAGTAAATTACCAATCTGATTACTCCTTGCTTTGATTTTATGAGACAAAAAAAAATTGTGCTTGACAGGTAATGCCACTGAAGAAACATCTTACATCAAAAGTAATGCTAATTGTCAAAGCAATATATGCAATACTTTCCATTGGCTCTTAAAGGTACAAATCTTTCAAAATTGAAAAAAAAAAAAAACTGTAAAAAGCAGAGAGAGAACACAGTCTACCTCGTCTAATACGTCTCTTTTTCATCCTTGTTAATCTGTAGTGTGCCTGGCTTAAAGAGACCCTGTCACCAAACCATTTATATCAACAACAAATCTTCATAAAATGTATATGAGCATTTAAAACACTTTTTGTTTGTTATATAGACGTCCAAAAGCTCTGAAACTGCTGCTGGGAGCCGCTGTCTTGAATGTGATGTCAGAAACCCCAGCAGAGCCAAAATGACACTCAAATTATGCTCATTAGTATTCCCCTTTGCTCCTCTTCTAGCTGCTACAAAATAGGTTATGTAAGGAGAGGGGGTGGGGTGTAGCTGGGCCAGCACAGAAAGTAATTAGACACTCCTAGAACAGGAGACACTCAGTAGTCAGTGTGCAGAGGAGAAGCCACTTTGCACTTACCAAATACTGCAGAGATTGTCATATTCCACAGCACACCTTCAGGTATGGGTGATGCTTACTTACATTGTGCCATGTTGGAGCAATTTAGGTATTCAATAAAAATCATACCTGGTGTTTAGCTTTAAGTCACTAATGCATTGTTCAGAGCATTATTTAGGTGCAGCTTTAAGCAGGCCATATGTGGATCAAAATTTGCCCGGTTCAGCAGGGACTGGACAAGATTCCATCCATCTATGGGCAGGCTGATTGTAACCACTTCAATCAACTTGGGTATAACCAGCCTGTCAGATTTTTTACATGTTGTTACCCCCTGGCGGCTATAGCTGCCAGCGGTAATCACTGTATCCTGCTGGCCTGGAAGGCTCCTTGCGTTACCCCCCCTCCCCCCGCCCCCACACACACACTCCCTGGCAGCAGAACACAATAGCATTGCAGGAGGCATTCCCCCATCAACATTCCTCCCATCAACATGGGAGAGAATATAAAATCATCTGTTTCAATCGTTTTTATTACACTTTCTTATTTCAAGTGGGAAAAAAAGGAGAAACTATACAAAGCAGAACAACAAAACAATTCTTACATAGCTCTCTATACATGGTAAAGTTAGTACACAAAAATTAAAGGGACTATAATGAGGCTGAACCGTCCAGGAGGTCCAGTATGGTTGCATACAAATAGAAAGACCAAACATGTAAAAATGAAGAAAAACTAAACATTATAGTCGATCAGCTTGGTAATGAATAGGAAAATCAAATCATCTATGGTCTGCTTTAGTCATTTGACCTTTTTCTGTAATCATCCTGAAGACTGCATGCCTTTCAAAATAATCTCTACTTCAAAATTCCTCCTAGAAACCCACGCTAAGAAAAGGAAGTGTCCATAGAAGATCTCCACCTCCAATGATAGAATTTGTGAAGATACAAATGCGGGAACTGTTATTGTTGACTTGCTGTACAAGCTACTGGACTGTCATTATGATCCTTACCCTACTATCTTGTGGGAAGATTGGATTGGAAGCGCCAGTGGCGTAGCGTGGGGGGTGCAGGGGGGGCAAGCCGCACCGGGCGCAACATCTGGGGGGGCGCATCCGCAGTGTCACTCTGTCTGTCTGACTTTGACATACACAGTTCACACACTGTCTGCGGCTGCCTCCATCTTTAGGCTGAGAGATGTCCAGTGCGGCCGCCCTATGGCTGAAAATGGTGGGTCGGGTCGGGGCGGGGCTGGACTGTGCCCCACCTGTCCATTGGTGTAGGGTTGGGTGGCGTTGCAAGCCAAGCCCCGCCTATGCCGCCTCTCCTCACTGCTCAGTCAGTTTAGCAGCGAGTGAGTCAGCAGCCTGGCGCTGTCACAGAGTGGGTTTTTTTTTTTAATCACCTGAGGCTCTAATAGGCTTCAAAAAAGGGTGGACCCGGGGCACCGAGTAGTGCGCCCCGAACCCACCCATTGTGTGACATGTGTGATCCTCCTCCTCCTGGCCAATCAGGAAGCGGGTCCGAGACCCGCTTCCAGATTGGCCGAAAGGCGAACTCATGCCATTGGCCGAGGAGGAGGCGGGAGGACTCGAGGAGATGCGGGGAACTGAGGAGAAGCCGCCGCTGCAGGTAAGTCTCTCTGCATTGAAAGGGGGCACTCTGGTCACTCTGCATTGAAAGGGGGTGCGATGATCTCTCTGCATTGAATGGGGGCACGCTGGTCTGTCTGCATTGTAAGGGGGCACGATGATCTCTCTGCATTAAAAGGGGGCATGCTGGTCATTCTGCATTGAAAGGGGGCACGCTGGTTTCTCTGCATTGAAAGGGGGCACACTGGTCATTCTGCATTGAAAGGGGGCATGCTGGTCTGTCTGCATTGAAAGGGGGCACCATGATCTCTCTGCATTGAAAGGGGGCACGCTGGTCATTCTGCATTGAAAGGGGGCACCCTGGTCATTCTGCATTGAAAGGGGGCACGCTGGTCTCTCTGCATTGAAAGGGGGCACACTGGTCATTCTGCATTGAAAGGGGGCACGCTGGTCTCTCTGCATTGAATGGGGGCACGCTGGTCATTCTGCATTGAAAGGGGGCACGCTGGTCATTCTGCATTGAAAGGGGGCACGCTGGTCATTCTGCATTGAATGGGGGCACGCTGGTCATTCTGCATTGAAAGGGGGCACACTGGTCATTCTGCATTAAAAGGGGGCACGCTGGTCATTCAAACTTGTATTTAGATGCATTTTACTTTAATTACATCAGTATTTTCATAACAAACAATACATATGCTTAGGGGGTAAGGGTTTCTTTAACTAATCTAGTGGAAGTGACTCGAGTGCTAAAATCCCGCGGGTTAGGGGGCGCAAATTACTTGCCTTGCCCCGGGTGCTGACAACCCACGCTACGCCACTGGGAAGCGCTGGAACTGGAGTTGGACAAAAATTGAGTCATGGAGTGAAGTCTAAAGCCTAGTACATACTATGAGTTTTTTTTCGTGGGTGAGCGAAAAAAACTGTCAGCTCCGGTTGGAGCTGCTGTACTAATGATCCAATGTTAGCACAGCGATCTCCCCTGCATAGCTGTTGTGTTCTGACAGAGAGAAGTCCCCCCCCCCCCCGCCAGAACACTCCGATCAATGGCTGAGAGCGCTGATTGGGAACGGGTCGACTGCTGGTTTTCCAGAATGCACGTCCATCAAATGCCGGCCGAACGGCCGGCTTCTGTCCGACTGGCTGGCATACACATGGGGCGAATGTTAGACATTTTTTTTCTTAACCAGCCGGTCTCCCGACATTCGGCCTATGTGTATGGGGCTTTACATTTAGGGATAACAATGGATTGCTCCTTCCCCTATCTGTACATCTGTGTTGTTGCTTTTTTACATTTGATGACCAATAAAGGTTTTCTTCTGGATCTTCTGGTCAAGTGTGCAGCCATCCGGATTTTTTGTTCAGTGTACTGCAATGGTGACTGGGCTTGCGCTTAGGATCTCACAGACATTACAGCTGAGTGTCAGCTCACTTGGAGCAGCCAAAGTATGCATCATTAACAAAGGATTTGGCTAGACTCTCGTAGACTCAACTCCTAATATATGTCAACACATCATGGTGGCCAAGCTGTGTGCCCTTCATCAGGGCTTGGAATATTGTGCCTGATATTAAGTCCAGACCTTAGAAAGGCAAACAGTATATTCTAAAAAAGATTAGTTATGCATTCTATTTATAGGCCTATCTATAAATGTCCTTAACAACTGGCTGCCTGAAACAGTCATTTCAAAAGAAATTCACAACTATTGGCTAGGGCTGGCCATACACGTTTCAAATCTCGGCTGGTTCAGCAGGAACCATCCAAGATTCGAACCGGCAGGCTAAATGTACCAAGTTTATTGAATGATCAATTTGGGTACAACCGGCCTGCTGGATTCTTTTGCAATTATCGTTAGCGGCTGCTTTAGCCGCTAGTGATAATCACTGCCTTCTCCTGGCAGGGACGGCTTACCCCATCCGCCCCCGCCCCCACTACCACTGAGAGAAGACAATGGCGACCCAGCAGCAGAGATTCCCTTGTCAGCACTGTCTGTGGGTGCAGGAAAGAAATTTGCTCCATCTATGGCAGGCCTTACTGTTTTCTCTACCAACTTGTGACCACTTGCAAGGAACAAGTATATAGGATGAAAGTTATGACTTTAAACTCTTTTTTTTTAACTCTGTTGTGCAGCTTATTGCTATGTTAGCTGCATTATGGGCAAAATAGAAAATGTAAAAAAAATATGTTTTTTGAAAAAATTCCATAAGGTTCCTAAATATCAAAAACATAAACAATAAACAAGTAGCAGCGAAGGAATCTCCAGCAAATATATGAATCCACCAAGAAAAAGAAAATCTGACTCAGATTCAAACTACCACCTAATATTTTATACTGTCCCTCCGTTTTTTTTCGTTGAAAATGTCGGCATCAGCTGCTGAAAGTTGTGTACACACTAGGCGAAAATCGGACGATTTCACATCGGGCGGGAATTTTCGGCAGATTTTCTACTAGTGCGTACCCTGCTTTACACGGAACATACACAGAAGACATAATGCCAATGTTGCTATCTGCAAGAGATAAACTAACTGTGCAATGTGAAGTTAATAGCTCATTTCTCAGCTGCTCACCTATCTCATAAAGATAACACAGAATAAATAGTTACTATTCTGCTATGAGGAAGAATAAATACAACAAAACAAGTCTTGAACATAATATTTAGGTTTTGTACCCTGGATGAGTGCCTGGAATGCATTCCTCCGTGTAATGCTTGTCCCAAATTCTGCCAGCTTTGAAATGCTTTCTGATGGGGGGCAGGGAAAATGAATTACCCTGTAGTGTCTGGCGCAGCCTAGATTCTGTATACAATGTTCCATGCTAATATGACATTCTGCCAGCAGGCATTTCTCTAAAAAGTTGATTTACTAAAGTCAAATAGACTGTGCACTTTGCAAAGTGGAGTTGCTCTCTGCAAGTGCAGTTGCTCCAGAGCTTAGTAAATGAGAAAAAGCTTTGCTGACTTCCATCATCCTATCACGTGCAAGCAAAAAATGCATTTTTTTTTCTTGCATGTGATTAGGTACTTTTTCCATAGTGTAGGTTTATCTAATTTACTAAGCTCTGGAGCAATTGCACTTTGCAAAGTGCACAGTCTATTTGACTATAGTAAATGAAGCCCTAAGCGTTTGTATGCACCCATTGCCCCATATACTGTTTCAATGTCTGATATTTGCAAGCAGATTGACTGACCTGAGCATCTTCACTGTCATCAGATGCAGTCACTGTTTGGGTATTTAGCCAGCAATAACATTTTCTACTAAAACTTTAGTGATTTCAAGGTGGCCTTAAGTGGGGTACACACTAGTAGAAAATCTGCCGAAAATTCCCGTCCGAGGTAAAACCGTACGATTTTCGGCTAGTGTGTACACAACTTTAAGCAGCCGATGCCGTCATTTTCAACTAAATAAAACGGAGGGACAAACACCAAAATTTTTATCGTCCGTCCCCAGGCGACCAATTTTCGTTTAATGTGTATGCAGTACGTCCGCGAAAAATCAGATATGAAAGACCACGCATGATCTGAAGTTGCTGACGACCCGGAAGTCTAGGAACAAAAAAGAAATCGGATGAGAAATTTCGTGAACATTATGCACTGTCAACTAAAACCGGTTATGACCGCTAAGCATGAGAGAGAAGAATCGGAGGATATTTCGTCCGATTTTTGTCAAGTGTGTACGAGCCTTTGCCCAGCTCAGATTACAGCTAATTACAGGTGAATCTGCCAAAATTCAACTGTGGATGGCTCTGTCAGTAACATTTAGGTTGAGAAAAGTCAATTTAACAATTGACTGAGCCGGGTGAAAAATTAATGACCAAACAGTGACTGCATTCTATCAGATGCGGACACTTCTAATATTTAGGCAGCTGTGAATGCTATGGCCAGGGCTGGATTAAGAGCACCATGGGCTTGGTGCTGAGGATTTTGAAGGGCCTTAAGGGCCGTGCCTCGGCATGCACCCTGAGGAGGAAGGGTGCAGCCGTGCATGCCAAATTCAACATGGGATGCTCTCTCTGAAGCCCATAAACACATCCATGCATTGGCAACTGTCCCTCTGTGTCCGGCCTTCGTGCTGTGTGGGGAGGCTCTGAGGGAGCTGCCTGGGGAAGCATGCTTTCACTTGTAGCAAAGAAGCCAGACTTCTGTGTTTACAAGTGACAGAAGAGCGGTAACAGTGAATATGGCCAACCCAGGCCTATATTAAGGTAGGGGCCTGGAGCTGCAGCTCCAATAGCCCCTACTTTAATCTGGCCCTGGCTATGGCTGCCTAAGGGCCCTTTCACACAGGCATTCCGGTCAGGTACACCTGTTAGTTTTTTTAGGCGGACCTGATTGGAGGCTCCATACAGCCCTATGATTAGGCCGATGTAAACTGACTTGTGTTTTTTTTTTTTTTTTTTAAATCGTATTGCTAAAAAGACTGTGTGTAAACCATAACAGTGAATTCCCATTATTTGCTCCCATTGGTCAGATAAGAATACCATTGGAAGTATTTTGTCTATTTGTTTATTAGGTGCAAAAATACTGTTGATCTTTTAGAAATTCAGAGTCGTGTGCCCTCTGCACACTTCTTATTTTATTTATTTTACCATGTTTTTATTAGAGATTTTCAAAAACAAAAAAAATGAACGGTAGGATAAAGCATCATCCATTTTCAGTAACAAGAACATTGGTGAATTATCCAACATAATTGGTACAGACAGTACAGAAAAAGGAAAATAGAACATTATGAAAAAATAAGTAGGAGAAATTCTGTGGTTTGCTTGTGATGTCTCTCGTGCCCCCGGGGCATCTGGACACCCCTTATTGGAAGCTAACTGTGTCCGGATGGGGGCAAGACCGCTTAGATACGTAAGCGGAAGGACTGTATAAAGAGTGATCTAAAGTAGGGAGAGTTTTTCTCCTACTAAGTGTAGTATTAGACAAAAAAAAAAGGGGGGGGAGGTAAATTCGAGAGAGAAAGAAGGAAAGAAAGAAAGAAAGAAAGAAAGAAAGAAAGAAAGAAAGAAAGAAAGAAAGAAAGAGAGAAGCCACCTCTGCCCTAGGGGTTCGCCATGATAGTGAGTTACAGTTTGAGAAATCGTGTGGTTGATTGTGCTGACGGAAAGTAGTCTAGCCAGGGTCACCAAGTGCGTAAAAATGTATCATGTGTATCAGTTAATATTGCCGTCAGTTTCTCATTTACCAATGTGCCATGCATCCTGCTTTTAACCTCATTGAAGTTAAGGGTCGGCATCTTTCACGCCTTTGGGATTATCTTCTTCGTGACTGAGAAGATACAAGTCACTAGTGTGCGCTCACGTTCAGTGACGCCATCTAATGGTTTGTGTAAGAGCGTCTCCCAGGGATCTTTTTGCAGATTTATATGTAGCACCGAATTGACCATATTATAGACCCCAATCCAAAGGGGTCTAACCTTAGGGCATGTCCACCATATATGCTTCATATCGCCTAGGTCTGAGCAACCTCTGAAACATGTAGAGGGATAAGAAGGAAGGCATTTTGCAATCCTAGCTGGGGTAAAATACCACGAGAAAGGATTTTAAAGAATTTTCCAAAGTCATAATATTATGAGAGGAACAAAATAATGCCTCCCAGATTTTTTTTCCATGTCTCTGGGGTTTGTGTGGCACCGAAGTCCCTTTCTGAATTGGAATTCCTCTTTTATTTAAAAAAAAAAATTGTTACCCTTAAGAAACCCAAGTAATGATGGTGGCAATAGGGCAGAACTTGAAAATTAGGAGTAGAAATCCTATTGCTGGAGTCCCATATTTATAGAGGAATCCAAAAGCTGATTCCATTTGTCTACCTAAAACTGAAATACCAATTTTAGATGATTTGACCTTGTGTGTTCAGTACAGATGGTCCCTGATTTTGAACCACTGTATTATATTTTACATAGAGGACTGTGCTCAGAAAGGTAGGGTTTGTGGCAACTGTGCTTTTACGTAAGCAGGATTGCACCTGGATTAATGTGGAATCCAAAATGTAATTAGAAGAATTGGTCTAAGGTGCCAAGAAACACAGGGAGTGATCCTGAATTCCAAGCTCAGGTTCTTGAACTTTGAGGAGAGTGCAATAGCATTTCATAATAGTATTTGCAGAGATTCATGTCAGCTGCAATCCTGCCCTCTCTAGGGATCCATTAAAGGGCTAACATACTCTTTTTCTATGAGTGGAATACAATACTAAGAAGCCACAGAGGTTTCAAGTGGCACCTGATACTCTGATGTGATGTGCCACTCTGTCTACCCTAGGATTGAAAAACTATTTAAAGGAGCAATTCCACACCACAAGGACAATAAAAAGGACACTATTGCATTCCGTTTTAAGTATAGCATTCTAACAAAGTGCTGCCTGTAAATTTAATTTACATTGCATTTGAAATTCCATTGCCACATTCTAACATGCCATGTATTTTTGCACAGTAGATACCAGTGCACATCAGCCTACTGTATACTTACACATTGCAGATTTTAAATATCTAATACACATATGTGTGTATATAGTCCCAAGGGTAGCCATCTTACCCTATTCCTGAGGAAAGTGCCCACAAAAAAGATATTCATACAGATCCAAAAAAAGGCATAGAGACACAGGATTTGCAATGGAGATAAGACAGACTGAGGTCTCGAGAATGACAGACTGTGCTCCATCAAAAAGACTACAATGACTTGCTGTTGCTTTGACTTATCTTTGCTGCAAGACGTGAATGCCTGTATACCTTTTGTGGAAACATATGTGTAGATAGAGCTAAAAATAATTATTTTATCCTTCCTATCTCTAAAGTTATTAATAATAATCAACTTTAGGGTACCCACACACAACGTGTCCATTGTTTCATGTCTAAAACTTTAAAGTGTAACTCCACTTTTGTTGAGAAAAACAGTTCCCTCTTGGTGATCTCTGTACATTACAAGGATTTTAACAAACTTTGTTGCAGATTGCTACCTTTTGTTATTCTGAAGAAATCCCTGTTTGTTCCTCTTTGCCTCTGTGCTGAGTGGGTCTAATGGGAGTGGTTTCATAATTATCTATCAGCTGTGGCAGCTACAGGGCTCTAATGAGGAAAGCTGCTGGGCCTGCATCCCTTTAGACGTGTTCCCTTTGGGAGTATCTCACCAAAAATTACATTTCTGTTGCAGGGGATGCCAGAAATCTGACTTGTATCTTATGCAGACTTCTGGGAAAATTGGTGAGCCAATCACATAATCAGGAAATTATGTTACATTCTGTGAACAGAACAGCTCCAGGTAGCCATATTGCATTGCATTTTCAGAAAATTACAACAGCTGCAGATTGAAAAGGAAAGGTAATTTTAATAACATTCAATTACAATATGATTTGTGTCGCAATTGTATATTGCTATATTGTTTTTTTTTTTATTTGCTATTTTTTCCCCCCCCAAAAGTGTAGTTACCCTTTAAATAAACGACATGAAAAGTCTATATAACATAAAAAAGTTCAGTTAAAGTGTCACTAAACCCACATCATAAAAACTATCAATAAATGCTGTATTACATGCCGTTCATACTCACTCAGTCACTATGAGATTCTTTTTCAGTATTCTGCAAAAAACCTGGTTGATCCTGCTGCTCTCTATGTCCACCTTCTATCCATGTCTCTAATTCAGCTGGAGATTTTGCAGATGTGGTGACAATTCTGCACATGCTCAGTTTTCAGTCAGTTTCTGTGCTGAGCATTTCCTCCCTATCACATATGAGCAGCCCATGTGACTATAGAGTCGTCACACAGTGGAAAATGACAGCCCACTCCCTCTGTCCTCCTTCATGCCCACTAACCAGCTAAACATAATGGGGGCAGGATAATACATGTAGATTAATGGTGGCTTCACCTCCTTTTTATTCTAAGACACAGGTTGGAGGGGCCGCCCACACCATTATATTTTCACAAAAAAATAAAGCTTGGATTTCAAATATTTGTATGCCAATTTAAAACAGTTTATCAACATTATTTACAGTATCTCACAAACGTGAGTTCACCCCTCACATTTTCGTAAATACTTTATTATATCTTTTCATGTGACAGCACTGAAGAAATTACACTTTGCTACAATGTAAAGTAGTGAGTGTATAGCTTGTATAACAGTGTAAATTTGCTGTCCCCTCAAAATAACTCAACACACAGCCATTAATGTCTAAACCGCTGGCAGCAAAAGTGAGGTACTGTCACGGGGTAACGTGGCAGAGCCTGACGTAAGAGGAGTGGCTTACCGGGTAACTGGCGTGGCACAGGGTCACCAGAGGCGCGGAGTCTAAGTGTTAGCCGGTTTTCACCAGGGCCCCAGATGGTGGGGATGGATTTGGCTGCTTGCTAACACCAGGTCGCGGTCCCCCGGATTCCCTGGGAGAGCCAGGAACAGGTCCAGGACAAATAGCCGGTAGCAGGTAAACAGATCAGGACGAGACAGGAGGATAGTCAGGACAAGCCAAGGTCAGGGCGGGCAGCAGGTAATCAGAATCCAAAGACAAGCCGGGTCAGGTAAACAGGAACAATCGGAATCCAAAGACAAGCCGGGTCAGATAAACAGGAACAGCAGATATAACAGGCACAGGATACAGGAGAGCTGAAGACAACACAGCAAAGTGCAGTGCTGCTGGGCTGTTTAAATAAGGCAGCCTGTTTGCCAATTATTGCAATTAGTCTGCCTTCGGTTAACCCTTTAGGTTGCAGACTCATGACAGCACATCAGTGTGCTCAGGAAGCGTTGTGCAGGGTATTGAGTCTCTGACATTGCCCCCCCCCTTAAGGGCAACCTCCGGGTGCCCAAAAGGTTCCTTTTGTGGGGATGGTTGCGGAAGAATTTCCGGATTAAGTCCTGGGCATGGAAATTCTGTACCGGTTCCCAGGAATTTTCTTCGGGACCGTAGCCCCTCCACTTAACCAGGTATTGTAGCTGGTTCCTCCGCCTTCTGCAGTCTAGGATGGCCTCCACCTCAAATTCTTCGTCCCCGTTGATTGTGACAGGGGCAGGTGGTTCCGAACTTCTACCAGGAAAGGAATCAGGTACTGCAGGTTTCAAGAGTGAAACGTGGAAGACTGGATGGATCTTGAGGGAATCGGGAAGCGTCAATTCGTAAGATACCTCATTTAATTTTCTCCTCACAGGGAACGGGCCAATAAACTTGGGTGCCAGTTTTTTGGAAGGGCATGCCAATCGGAGATTGGTGGTGGCTAACCATACCAGGTTGCCAGGCTGGAGAACCAACTCACCTCTTCTTCTTTTGTCAAAAAACTCTTTATTGGAGGACTGAGCCTTGGTCATGGCATCCTGTAAGATTTTGTTGTTCTCCTTAAGGAACTCCAAGATATCCCGGACTGCTGGCACTGTAGGTTCAGGAATAAAGCAGGGCAAGAAAGATGGGTGAAACCCGTAGTTAGCATAGAATGGGGACTGACCTGTAGCCGAGTGTTTGGCATTATTGTATGCGAACTCTGCTGATGGTAGTAGCGAGACCCAGTCATCTTGAACAAAGGTGGTGAAGCATCGGATATATTGCTCGAGGGTCTGGTTGGTCCTCTCAGTCTGCCCGTTAGTCTGGGGATGGTATGCGGAGGACATTGACAGCTTGATTTTCAGTGAATCACATAAAGCCCTCCAGAAGCGGGAAGTAAATTGGACACCTCTATCCGACACAATGTTCATTGGGACCCCGTGAAGTCTTACAATTTCTCTGATGAAGACCTGCGCCGTCTCAAGCGCGGAGGGTGTACCTCTTAGTGGTATGAAGTGAGCCATTTTCGACAGACGGTCTACTACCACGAAGATTGCAGAATAACCGTCTGATGGAGGAAGTTCCACGATAAAATCCATGGCAATCATCTTCCATGGTCTGTCAGGGACTGGTAGTGGTCTGAGCAGGCACCATGCCTTATTTCGGGTTGCCTTGCTTCGTGTGCAAACAGTACAGGAGGAAACATATTGTTTACAACACTTCTCTAAGTTGGGCCACCAGAACGTGCGCTGCACAAGATCCAGGGTCTTATGGATCCCGAAATGACCAGCCATCGGGTGGTCATGACACAGTCCTAGGATGGACACACGAGCACTTTCTGGAACGAAAATTTGATCCCCTCTCCATAGCAGTCCATTTCTGGGTACCAGTATAGTTCCAGCAGGATGGGGAGCATTTACTGTGGCTTGTCTCAGAGCGGTAAGAAGGTCAGACTGTAATAGCAGAAATGTGAGGAAAGGGGAGGTAAAGTGGCGCTGTCAGGCTAATAAATAAGAAAAATTAATAAATATGTCTTAAAGTGCACTAGTGATAGGAGAATAAGAACCAAAATATATAAAGCTTCATATAGTGAATCCTTAAAAAGTGTAAATAAAATTGAATAAGTTGATTATAAATGTGTATCTATATAGTGATAAATAAATAGAAAAAATTAAGATATAGGTGATACAAAATCAATGTGTAATCTTAAAAGTATATGTATAACTATATAAAAGATTTGAAGTGATGTTATAAAAATCTTACATGTATAATTAAAGTGCTAATTAATCATTCAGATATATATTGTGCTAATGAGCCAAACAGTAAATAACTTTGTATAAATCTGTGCACATAAAAAATCATAAATAGTGTCCAACAAATTAAATAGCATAAATAAATAAATAAATATAAAACGAATATATATTCTGTGCACTGTGTTTTTTATTTTATTTAATGTGAGTATTGTCATTTTATATTAATAAAGCAAAAAATTCTTTACAATACTTCACTATTGGAGCCCTTCTTTCTTTCCTCATCCGGATCTCTCAAACTTTTTTGGAGTACTCTAAGAGGAGGGATCTTCCATCAAATCCCCCTGGAATAGGATACGAAGTCGGGTTTAAGTGGAGTACTAGCCAACCTTCGGAGGGACCTCCAAGAGTCACCCCAAACGCTTATTACCCCTGTGGGGGTACCACCATCTGGTGAGTGCGGGAATAATAGGAGGGGAGCACTGATTCCTGTATTGAGCACCCCCGTCATTCTGGAAGACCTGTAATCCATTTATCCTGTCAAATCCCTACTTCATCATCCCCCTTTTTTTGGGACTCGATTATATTTGCTATATTTGGCTATTTATATGGACAATTTTCCTATATATTCGTTTTATATTTATTTATTTATTTATGCTATTTAATTTGTTGGACACTATTTATGATTTTTTATGTGCACAGATTTATACAAAGTTATTTACTGTTTGGCTCATTAGCACAATATATATCTGAATGATTAATTAGCACTTTAATTATACATGTAAGATTTTTATAACATCACTTCAAATCTTTTATATAGTTATACATATACTTTTAAGATTACACATTGATTTTGTATCACCTATATCTTAATTTTTTCTATTTATTTATCACTATATAGATACACATTTATAATCAACTTATTCAATTTTATTTACACTTTTTAAGGATTCACTATATGAAGCTTTATATATTTTGGTTCTTATTCTCCTATCACTAGTGCACTTTAAGACATATTTATTAATTTTTCTTATTTATTAGCCTGACAGCGCCACTTTACCTCCCCTTTCCTCACATTTACCAAATATAGTTATCTATATTTTTGAGGTAGGCTGCAGTCATTTATTTATTTAATTTTCTCCAAAAGCGCGGAAACTTTCCCCCTACATGTAATAGCAGAAAGTTACCTTGTGTTAAGATGGTGTCAGGTACAATGATTTCTTTAGAGCTGTCGTACATTCGAGAGAGAGCATCTGGTTTGGTATTCTTGGAACCCGGTCAGGACGTTATATGGAACGTAAATCTGGAAAAAAAAAGTGCCCACCTTGCTTGGCGAGGTCTCAGGCGTTTGGCCGTCCTCAAATACTCCAGGTTCTTATGATCCGTGAAGATGAGTATGGGATGTGCCGCCCCTTCCAATAGATACCTCCACTCCTCCAGGGCGGTCTTGATGGCAAGGAGCTCCCGATCCCCTACATCATAGTTCCTCTCCGCAGGAGAAAGCTTACGGGAGAAGAAGGCTACCGGATGAATTAGGTCCTTGAGACCTTGACGCTGGGAGATGACTGCTCCTACTGCGATTTCCGAGGCGTCAACTTCGAGGATGTAAGGCAGGGCGGGATCCGGGTGGCTGAGGATAGGGGCAGAAGTAAACAGCTCCTTCAGGGCTGTAAATGCGACTTGCGCCTCGGGAGACCAGTGGAAGCGGGTACCTTGTTTGGTGAGCAGGGTAATAGGGGCGATGATGGAAGAGAACCCCTTGATAAATTTCCTGTAGAAATTTGCGAATCCTATGAAACGCTGAATCCCCTTTTTATCCACCGGTGCGGGCCAATCCAGGATGGCGGAGACCTTCTGAGGGTCCATTTTGACCCCTTCAGAGGAGATTATTAACCCGAGGAATTGGATACTCTGCTGTTCAAATTCGCATTTCTCGGGTTTTGCATAGAGCCGGTGTAGCCGGAGTCGGTGGAGTACCTTTTTAACGTGTTCTCGGTGCTGGGCCAGTGAGGAAGAGAAGACCAAGATATCGTCCAGGTAGACAATTATAAAGATGTCCAGATAGTCTCTGAAGATGTCATTGACGAAGTGCTGGAAGGTGGCCGGGGCGTTGCAGAGCCCGAAAGGCATCACCAAATATTCATAATGCCCGAATCGGGTGCGAAATGCTGTCTTCCATTCGTCCCCCTCCCTAATACGGACCAAATTGTAGGCTCCCCGTAGGTCCAGTTTGGTGAATACAGAGGCGGTTCTTAGTCTCTGGAAGAGTTCAGGAATCAAGGGTAGGGGGTACCGGTTTTTGACCGTAATTTTATTTAACTCACGGTAATCGACACATGGCCGAAGTGAATGGTCTTTTTTCTCCACAAAAAAGATCCCAGCTCCTGCCGGAGAAGTAGAGGGTCGGATGAATCCCTTCTCTAGATTCTCCGTCACATAGTCTTTAAGGGTACCCAATTCTCGTTCCGATAAAGGAAAGATACGTCCGAAAGGGATCTCGGCCCCCGGAAGCAATTCAATTGGACAATCATAGGGGCGGTGGGGGGGTAAGGTCTCAGCCCCCTGTTTACTGAAGACATCCAAGTATTCGTGATAAGATACTGGGACAGAGGAACGTATCTCCTTATCAGCGTCCATACAGAGTAGGGTGCTAGGAGCACTATGGCGTACTGGCAGGCAATGATTCTGGCAGTAAGGGGACTGGAACTTGACGTCTCCAGAAGTCCAATTAATCTGCGGGTTGTGTGCCTGCAACCAGGGTAACCCCAGAATAACAGGAAACAAGGGAGAAGAGATGGCATCCAGGCACAACAACTCCTTGTGCCCTTCGAGAGTGGCCACGGGCAATGGAGGGGTTTCTTGGGTAACTGGCCCAGACTTGATGTGGGACCCATCCGCAAGGAAGATGGAGAGTCCCTGCGACTTGGGTCGAAGTGGGATGCGTTGATGGGCAGCAAAGGTAAGGTCAATGAAGCAGCTGCATGCCCCGGAATCAATAATAGCGGTGACCGGAATCGGGCCTTCTGGGAGCTGGAATGAGATAGAGAGAGCCAGGTGAGTGGTATTGTTGACAGAAACTGGATAACTTGAGGGGGATATAGAAAGACACTTACGCATCTTTGCTGGGCATGAGCGTACAAAGTGTCCGGCCTCTCCGCAGTACAGACACAGGTTGTTCTGACGTCGTCGTGAGCGTTCTTCTGTTGATAAGGAAGGACGCATAAGCCCAAGTTGCATCGGCTCTGACGTATCCGATTCAGAAGTAACCGGAGCAGTGTTGCTGGAACGGGCACCGGAGGAGAAGGTGTGGATGGGATTAGGAACCCGTGGCAACATCCAGACTGGGCGGATCTGCTGCGTGGACCTCTCTGCTCTACGCTCACGGAGCCGGCGGTCTATCTGTATGGCCAGGGTGATTAATGCCTCCAAGGTCTCGGGTATACCCACTCGGGCCAGTTCATCTTTCAAGTTTTCTGAAAGACCCAGGCGGAACTGATGTCGCAAGGCTGCGTCGTTCCAGTGAGTGTCTGTACTCCAACGCCTGAAGTCAGTGACGTAATCCTCTACGGCTCTACGGCCCTGTTGAAGTGAAGTGAGCGCGGTTTCTGCGGTAGCAGTGCGCTGCGGGTCTTCGTATAACTGCGCCATTGCGTTAAAGAAAGCCGTCATGGAGTCCAGCTGGTCGCTGCGCTCTTCAAGCAGGCGGTGAGCCCAGGACTGAGGTTCACCTTGAAGCAGGGATATGATGAACCCCACTTTGGTTGCTTCCAAGGAGAAGGTTCGGGGTTGCAGGGAGAAGTACAGATTGCAGGCATTGCGGAAGGCTCTAAACTTGCTCCGATCCCCAGAAAACCTTTCCGGCGTAGGGACCCTTGGCTCAGGAGGCAGCATCACCACCGTCGGACCGGAGGGATTCCCGGAGGGAGCCATGGAAGCAGCAGGAACTGTAGGGTCCGTGGAGGGGTTTAGGGACTGAACGCGTCCCTCCAGCTGGGTATAGCCCACTTGCAGGGACTTAACGGCTTGGGTAAGGGCCGCAAGGTGCTGGCAGATGTCGTCCATAGGAGAGGCTCCTCTAGCAGGCTCAGTCATGGCTGTGTTGTACTGTCACGGGGTAACGTGGCAGAGCCTGACGTAAGAGGAGTGGCTTACCGGGTAACTGGCGTGGCACAGGGTCACCAGAGGCGCGGAGTCTAAGTGTTAGCCGGTTTTCACCAGGGCCCCAGATGGTGGGGATGGATTTGGCTGCTTGCTAACACCAGGTCGCGGTCCCCCGGATTCCCTGGGAGAGCCAGGAACAGGTCCAGGACAAATAGCCGGTAGCAGGTAAACAGATCAGGACGAGACAGGAGGATAGTCAGGACAAGCCAAGGTCAGGGCGGGCAGCAGGTAATCAGAATCCAAAGACAAGCTGGGTCAGGTAAACAGGAACAATCGGAATCCAAAGACAAGCCGGGTCAGATAAACAGGAACAGCAGATATAACAGGCACAGGATACAGGAGAGCTGAAGACAACACAGCAAAGTGCAGTGCTGCTGGGCTGTTTAAATAAGGCAGCCTGTTTGCCAATTATTGCAATTAGTCTGCCTTCGGTTAACCCTTTAGGTTGCAGACTCATGACAGCACATCAGTGTGCTCAGGAAGCGTTGTGCAGGGTATTGAGTCTCTGACAGGTACCCCCCTTAAGTGACAATGTCCAATTTGGGCCCAAAGTGTCAATATTTTGTATGGCCACCATTATTTTCCATCACTGCTTGGGCATGGAGTTCACCAGAGCTTCACAGGTTTCCACTGGAGTCCTCTTCCACACCTCCATGACGACACCACAGAACTGGAGGATGTTAGAGACCTTGTGCTCCTCCACCTTCCGTTTGAGGATTCCCCACAGATGCTCAATAGGGTTTAGGTCTGGAGACATGCTTGTCCAGTCCATCACCTTTACCCTCACCTTCTTTAGCAAGGCAGTGGTTGTCTTGGATGTGTGTTTTGGGTCGTTATCATGTTGGAATACTGCCCTTCAGCCCAGTCTCCAAAGGGAGGGGATCAGGCTCTGCTTCATTACGTCACAGTACATGTTTGCATTCATGGTTCCCTCAATGAACTGTAGCTTCCCAGTGTCGGCAGCACTCATGCAGCCCCAGACCATGACACTCCCACCACCATGCTTGACTGTAGGCAAGACACACTTGTCTTTGTACTCCTCACCTGGTTGCCACCTCACACGCTTGACACCATCTGAACCAAAAAAGTTTATCTTGGTCTCATCAAACCACTGGACATGGTTCCAGTAATCCATGTCCTTAGTCTGCTTGTCTTCAGCAAACTGTTTGCAGGCTTTCTTGTGCATCATCTTTAGAAGAAGCTTCCTTCTGAAACGACAGCCATGCAGACCAATTTGATGCAGTGTGCGGCATATGGTCTGAGCACTGACAGGCTGACCCCCCACCCCTTCAACCTCTGCAGTAATGCTGGCAGCACTTATACATCTATTTCCCAAAGACAAGCTCTGGCTATGATGCTGAGCACTTGCACTCAACTTCTTTGGTTGGTTACATTCATCATGCCATCAATTATGACTAAATGTCCTGTGCCTTTGTAGCTCACACATCCCAAAAACATCAGCGATCCACCTCCGTGTTTCACAGTAGGAATGGTGTACTTTTCATCATAGGCCTTGTTAACTCCTCTCCAAATGTAGTGTTTATGGTTGTGGCCAAAAAGCTCAGTTTTGGTCGTATCACTCCAAATTACTTTGTGTCAGAAGGTTTGAGGCTTGTCTCTATGCTGTTTGACATATTGTAAGTGGGATACTTTGTGGCATTTGCGTAGTAATGGCTTTCTTCTGGCGACTTGACCATGCAGCCCATTTTTTTTCAAGTGCCTCCTTATTGTGCATCTTGAAACAGCCACACCACATGTTTTCAGAGAGTCCTGTATTTCACCTGAAGTTATTTGTGGGTTTTTCTTTGCATCCTGAACAATTTTAGTTGGTCTACCTGACCATGGTTTGGTTTCAACAGAACCCCTCATTTTCCACTTCATAAATAGAGTTTGAACGCTGCTGATAGGCATTCTCATTTCCTTGGATATCTTTTTAAATCCCTTTCCTGTTTTATACAGATCAACTACCTTTTCCCGCACAGTTTTTGTGTTATCATTCATATTCTCGGAAAAATGGCCAGTTTCCTTTTGTTAATATTGTTATTTCAATAATAAGCCATATTTAACGGCTAGTTTATATTTGTAGTAAATTAACATGCTAGTAGTTCCACTTTGGCCTTTTGACTACTGATAAATATTCATTAAAAATATTTTTATAATCTGTATAACATTAGTGGATGAGCTGGCATCCTTGTAAAATGCACAAGTGTGCATCAGTAGAAGAAAAGTATGTCTGACAGTTAAATTGTTTAATGTACAGATTTAACAGCAAAGTCTACTTGTTGCAGTAACTGTAGTATAAATGTAATGAACTGTGTCACTTAGAATATGTTATTGACTGTAAGCTAATTCCCATTCAAGTAACGTAAAAGCAACCACCAGTGCCTGAAATCAAGCATCGTTGGTAAGAATGTATATCATATGTTCTCAGCATCCACAAGAATGGAGTTTTCCTGATTAAAATTCTAGAGGCAGATTTTTCTCCAGCCAGGTGACCTTTGAGACAACAAGCTTTGGGTTAATTGGATGAGTAAAAATGAATGCTGTATGTACAGGGGAAACTATTACTACTATGTCTACTCCTTCACTTTCAAATGTACCCACTTAAGGACCAAGCCTATTTCTGACTTGTTGTTTACTAGCTAAAATCAGTATTATTTGCTTGAAAATTACTTATAACCACAAAACACTATTTATATATATATATCTATATATAGATATATAGATATATATACATTTTTTTTTTTAGCAAAGTCTCTGGAGAATAAAATGGCAGTCATTGCAAAACATTCTTATCACATGGTATTTGCGCAGCGGTCTTTCAAACGCAATTTTTTTGGGAAAAACTACACTTTGCTGAACTTTAAAAAAAAAAAAACAGTAAAGTTAGCCCAATTTTTTTGTATATTGTGAGAGATGATGTCATGCCGAGTAAATAGATACCTAACATGTTACGGATTAAAATTGCGCACACTTGTGGAATGGCGACAAACTACGGTACTTAAAAATCTCCATAGGCGACTTTTTAAAAAATTTTAACGGTAGCCAGTTTATAGTTACAGAGGAAGTAGAATTATTGATCTTGCTCTGACGATCGTGGCGATACCTCACATGTGTGATTTGAACAACGTTTACATTTGCGGGCGGGACTTACGTATGCATTTTATTTGGTGCGCAAGCACACGGGGACAAGGGCACTTTAAAGAAAAAAAAAACATTTTACTCTTTATTTTATTTTTTATTGTTATCACTGTTCCTTAAAAAAAATATCTGTTTACTTTTATTGCTGCAACAAGGAATGTAAACATCCCTTGTGACAGCAATAGGCAGTGACAGGTACTCTTTATGGAGGGATCTGGGGTCTAAAAGATCCCAAAACCCTCCACTGCACCTAAAAGTATTCAAAACAGCAAAATTGGCATTTTTTAATACTGTCACTTTTCTTAAATAGATGCTGTTGGCAGCCGAGTAAACCGTTCCATTTTACTTCATGGGAGACCCGATCAAAGCTGAATCCAGCTTCATTCAGGACTCTAACCAGCCTGCGGACATGCCGGCTGGTCACCTGGGTCTCCAGGTGGGGCGGGAGACCCGGGCAGAGCGAAGGAAGGCCGCGGGAGGGGGGGGCGTCCCCTCCACTCCCTGTGATAACAGCCGAGCTGTTGCTGAGCCACATCGGTTGTTATCATTGTAAAGTCGACAGCTGGCATCACCCCGGTACAACCACTTCTTCAAGCCGACATACAGGTACGTCCGTTTGCTGGAAGTGGTTAATATTATTATAGAGAGAGCCTGAAAATTGAATTTTGTTTCAAAAAAATGCTGAGTGCATTCAAACCCTATAAGTGAAAAGTCTGTGGACCTCATGTATGAAGGTGTCAGACGGAGTGTGTTGCACCATAGCAATCAGTTAGGTTCCTTTTTCCTCTTCCTGTGTTTATTAGAATAAGTCTGGTTGGTTGCTATGGAGTACACAGACTGTCCTAAAAAAGAAGTATGGGGAAAAAAAATTCATACTCGCCTAGATGGATCGATGCTGCAGCTGTTCCCCACCAGCTCTACATGGAGAACAGGGTGTTTACAGACTGCTGATTGCTTGGTTCTAGGTCTTCAGTGAGTAGAGAGCTGGTGACTCTGCCCTCCAGTGCCAGACTGTGGAGGGGGCAGGAGCACCTAGCTTAGGCTCTCAGTTGCATGGCGAGAAGCTGAGCCTGCTGCTGGTCAGGCATCTGGGCAGATCCCAACATTATTCTTGGGATCCCTGCAGAGCCTAAACCAGCTCTGTAACATCAGCAGACAGCGGGCTTTAGCCCACTGCTGACTGAATATGGGCCACAAGAGTGCTGAACTCCGTGCAGTCCTGTGATCAATAGCAGAAGTATGGCCAAAAGAGCTTTGGTCATATACCTCCTTCAAAGCATTCTTCCCTGAGTTAGTTAGAAAAAAACAGACTAAATGAGTCTGTAGCTCGCTAAATTTCTGGAATGGCAAGGAAAGGTAATAAAAGCAACAGTAGGTGTTTTTATGCCTATAAATTAACTGCTTACAATTCCATTGGTCCATGGACTAATATATTTCACGAAGCAGGGCATACAGGGTGATGTTTCTCATTCTGCTTCTAGCATGTCCTCTGAGACATCAGCTCTGATGTTGGTTTTTTACCAAATACCCACTCCAGGGCTGGAGCAAGAAAAGGAAACAGAGGCGAGGGGTCACTGATGCCACTGCAGATGGCAATCCCTCAGAACCCCCGGATGATGCGGGAAAATCGTGAGATACCAAGGAGACAGTGATGCATAACATCTCGTTATATCAGCTGACTAGAATGGAGAATGCTCTTAAAAAAGGTCTGAACTTCTGTCCTACATCTAAAATGGACACTTTAATTTTACAGCAGAATTTATATTGTTTTTTTTTTTTTTTTCAGAAATATGAATTTGAAGGTTTATATGAACACTATACAATCAGACCCCATTCACAGTTTGGACTTGTCCCTCAGGAGGCTGGGCCTGAAAAATAAAAGTAAGAAAGTTCCACCTACTGGCTGTACAACAGTTTGTTAATGAGGTCAATAAAGATGTACATTCTTGTTTGCAGTCTATGGGGAAGACACAGGGATCCAATTTGAGCAAAGCTGAATGAGAAACCCTAGTGATCTTGTCTAAACGGCAAGTTAATGATTAAGCCAGCAGATAAGTACCATGCTATGGCTATTATGGATACAATGTATTATGCTTGGGAGATACAACAACAGTTGTCTGAGTGCAGGGTGAACAGGAATCTAACCACTGACCCTACAATGGAAGTTTACACAGGGTTCCGATCTATGGTGAGACTGTTACCTTTTTGAGAAAGTTATGCCGGTTTTGTATACTCTTCCAAAGATCCATAAGGATCCACTTACACCACCGGGGCATCCCATTGTGGCAGGGAGGGGTTCCTTATGTGCTCCTTTGGCAGTATACTTAGATAAAATTGTTTATCCTTTAAAAGCTTGTGGTAAATCCTACCAGAGGGATACAGGCATTTTCTTGAGAGTTTACAAACGGTCTGATTGTCGAATCAGTGTATTATAGTTACTTGAGATTTTGCAAGCCTGTATAGCTCTATTAAACATGTGTTAGACATACAGGCGGTAGAAACATTGCTGTACTCCTGGGGTTTGCCTGATGATGGTCAGATTTTTTTTTTTTTTTGATCATTATTACACATTGTTTTAACTAATTTTTTTTCATGTTTGGAAATTAGTATTTGATGCAACTGAAGGAGCCATGATGGGTTAGAATGTTTCTCCCCCCCCCCACTATGCAACACATTTATCCAAATGGTTGAAGAAAATATATTTATAACCATCCATTATTGTCTTGCCATACATTAGCCTGGTTTATATTTATCGATGATGTGTTTGCGATTTGCAGTAGATAAATAAGATCAATAAACTCATTCCTAAATATCTAAATGAGATGGTTGCTGGATTGAGGTTCAACATGACATCTGATGAAAATTCTATATCATTTTTGGATGTGGTATATAAATAGGACAATAAATGTCAAATGTATTTATTTGTTAAACCCATGGACAGGAAACCACTTTTCTTATATACTTGTCATCCACTAGCTGTGTTTAGATCCATTCCTTGAAGTCAGTTCACTAGATTTCAACGCATGGTGAGCGAGCAATCTGTTAGGAAAAAGAGGATGAGTGAAATGTAGTCGAAATTGATACACAAGAGATATCCAAAGACTGAATAAACATTTTTTAGAGAACCAGAGTATTACAAAGAGATTTTACATGTGCCAGATTTGGCTTGTAGTCTACATTTTGAGGTGCCCATGTGTAATGTTCCGGTACCTTTGGTACCCTAAATTACTTTTTTCACAAGTGTATGCGCCCCACCATTCTCTTTTGGAAAGGTGCGCATACACCTTTAAGACTGAAGCTGTCATCACTCAGCGCCGGACTAGATGGCTATTTAAAGCGCCGGTTCTCACTCACATGTGTTCGTTCAAACACCCTTACCTGGATGCTAACTTGGCTTGAAGCTTTCGTGCTTGCAAGCATACCTCGCTGACGGAACCTCGCTGCGCTGATCCCTGCATCCCGCTTCCGGATCATCCGCTCCTCCTGAACCAACCTTCGGCTGTATTGCTATTAGTGCTAAGTACCCCGCAGGGGAACCCTCTATAAACTTATACTAAGCTTACACTATCTAGCTCTGCATAGTAAAGACTATTTATCACATCTGCATATCTAGATTGCTAGCTCTTAAGACTACTGCTACTTATTCCTGCACTGGGTTGATCACTCTTGTATGTCCACCTGCTACTCTGTCATCTGCTACCATACATGATTGCTAAACCTACCTGCATCCATCTGCTACTGTCTTACCTTCAAGTGTCTGTCACCTACCACCTCCTCTCAACCTGTCTCTTAAATCTTCATCACTGTGTTACTACATACATAAAGTCACTCTAGGAACCAGCTTGTTGAGTGTGTGTATTTACTAGCTGAATTAAGACCTTCCACACATGATGAGTCATTGAGGTTGGGAATGGTATCTCAGCATCTCTCTTACATGACTACTGAAGTGGAATATTTCTGCAGCTGAAAATCCACACCATACATGAAACGCAGGAGCGTTACAGATTGAACGAACCTACAAATGGATTCAGCAGAAATAACCACTCAGGTGACACAATTAAAACAGCAAGTAACTGCGTTAATACACGCACTTGCTGAATTAAAAGAAGACAATCAGGCTCTGTCGCAGCAGGTAATTAGACTGACACAACTTACCTCTGCTCAGTCCCCTGAACCCAAGATAAATCCCCCTTTGGTATTTACAGGCGATCGCAAAAAATTTCGCGAATTTAAAAACGCATGTGAGTTACTTTTTTTGCTAAAACCTCGTACCTACCTTACTGATCACATTAAGGTTTGTACTATTATTTCTTACCTAACAGGCGATCCTCGAGCCTGGGCAGACTCTCTTCTTGAGAAAAACGACCAGCTTCTCAACTCCTATGCCTTGTTCCTAGCAGAACTCACTAGCCTATATGATGACCCCAATAGGCAGAGTACTGCCGATCTTCAATTAAGATCCTTGAAACAAGGAAGGAGGCCTGTAGAAGACTTCGTCGCGGAATTCAAGAGATGGACCCTTGATTCAGAATGGAATGATGCATCTCTGAAAACCCAATTTAGGCTTGGCCTATCAGAAGCCGTTAAGGACGAACTCGCCCGAGCGGATCTACCAAAAACCCTGGATGCATTAATACAACTCAGTATTACCATAGATAGAAGACTACGAGAAAGAAAGGCTGAGAAAATGGGAATGCCATTATCCTTTTCCTCTCGGATTCCGGCCGTTAACCCCGTTCCTATGGAGGTAGGAACCATACGCCCACCGCTATCAACTATGGAAAAAGCCAAAAGACGATATGAAAATCTCTGCTTGTACTGTGCATCCCCGGATCACAAGATAAATGTCTGTCCCCTAGTAAACAAAAAGAAGGGTGAGTGTTCACATGTCCTCCTAGGGGGATTGACAACTTCATTCAATAACCCTTACATTTTTGTTTGTTTGACATTACAGTGGGACCAGAACAGGATTACTACTAAGGCCATGATTGACACAGGATCTTGTGGAAATTATATTGATATATGTTTTGCTGCTTCAAATAAAATTCCTATTATTTCTAAACTTAAACCTGTCTCAGTAAGTCTTATTACCGGTGTTCGGTTATCCTCTGGTCCAATCACCGATCAGACACAAGCACTTCTAGTCATTATTAACGAGTCTCATAGGGAGACTACTACCTTCGATTTAATACCTTCACCCCACTTTCCCATTGTGTTGGGACTTCCCTGGTTACACACACACCAACCAACTATAGATTGGAAGGAGGAACGGTCCTTGGCCTTCCTCTCTTGCTATTGCAAGGATACGTGTAACCTCCTGTCTTCCGGGAAGATTCTGTCTATGGTGACAGATGAGATTGCACCACTATGTTATCAGGATCTTTCTGAGGTTTTTCTTAAGAAAAATGCTCAAGCATTACCTCCTCATCGAGACTATGATTGTAGCATTGATCTACTCCCAAATAGCAAATTGCCGTTCGGTCATGTTTATCCTCTTTCACAGGATGAACTTTCCCATCTCAAAACCTATTTGGATGAGAATTTGGAAAAAGGTTTTATTAGACCTTCCACTTCTTCCACAGCAGCAGGACTCTTTTTTGTTCGCAATAAGGACTCAAGTCTCAGACCTATCATCGACTACAGGAAATTGAATGCTATCACAATAAAAGATCGCTATCCTCTACCGCTTATCCCTGAGCTCATTGAGCAGGTGCGTGGAGCTACCTATTTTTCAAAATTGGACCTGAAAGGAGCATACAATCTCATTCGAATCCGTGATGGAGACGAGTGGAAGACTGCATTCAGAACCAGATACGGATTGTTCGAATATCTTGTGATGCCATTCGGGCTATGCAACGCCCCTGCAGTTTTCCAACGATTTATAAACAATATTTTTAAAGACTTACTAGATGTCTGTGTTGTGGTATATCTGGACGATATACTTATATATTCACGATCCCTGTCTGAACACATAAGACATGTAAGACTAGTACTATCGAGATTGCTTGCACATAACCTTTATGTGAAACTGAAGAAATGCTTGTTTCATAAAGACGAGGTACTCTTTCTAGGCTACATCATATCCAAAACAGGAATCGAGATGGACATGAGTAAAATATCCTGCATTCAGGATTGGCCTACACCAACCACACGCAAGGCGCTACAGCGATTCCTGGGATTTTCAAATTTCTACAGGAAGTTCATTAAAAACTTTTCTGCTATTGTGAGACCCCTCACACAGCTCACTAGCATAAAAAAAACCATTCAAATGGTCAGAAGAAGCCAATAAAGCTTTTCACTTGTTAAAGACAAGGTTTACTTCCGCTCCCATATTACGCCATCCAGACCCATCCCTCCAATACATTCTGGAGGTAGATGCGTCAAACATGGCAGTAGGAGCAATACTCTCCCAACGACCAACCCACACTTCACCACTTCATCCAGTCGCCTTTTTTTCTAAATCCCTAAGCAGTCCCGAGATAAATTACCCCGTGGGTGAAAAGGAACTGCTTGCTATAAAATTGGCTCTGGAGAATTGGCGACATTTACTCGAAGGCACCCAATTACCAATAATAATATACACGGACCATAAAAACCTCCAATATCTTCAGACTAGCAAAACTCTCTCGCACCGACAGGTACGATGGTCACTATTCTTTCTAAGGTTTAACTTCCTAGTGACTTACACATCTGCAGATAAGAACAAAAAGGCGGATGCACTATCACGACTAACTGAAGAAAACTACTTTGAAATCCCTTCCGTTCCTATAATACCTCACAAACGCATTATTGGAGTTGTCCGTTCCTTGAAGGAAGAGGTTTTGCATGGTATAAGTTTGGATTCACCCCCACCACAACTAAATACTGATGCAGAAGGCTTCCTCTACTACAACGACAAACTTTACATACCACCTACCCTACGCACCAAGATCTTGGAATTATCTCATGATGTGCCTATGGCAGGACATATGGGTATGACAAAGACTCTTAATTTGATTTCCCGGCAATTCTGGTGGCCTGACATGAAAACATCTATACAAAAATTCGTCTCTTCATGCAATGTCTGTGCCAGGTCCAAAATTGACACTACGAGACCATCCGGTCTACTATGCAGTCTACCAATACCCCAAACTCCATGGGAAGTTTTGTCCTTGGACTTCATCGTAGAATTGCCTCTTTCCAAAGGATTTAATACCATCTTGGTGTCAGTGGACCATCTGACAAAGATGGCACATTTCATTGCTATTCTCAGACTACCTTCGTCCAAACAAACGGCAGAACTCCTGATGAAACATGTCTTTAGATTACATGGTATCCCAAAAACTCTCCTGTCTGACCGTGGATCCCAATTTATTTCTAAGTTCTGGCAAGAACTATGTCACATACTACGGATCGAGCGGAAGCTCACTTCTCCTTACCATCCGCAGACCAACGGACAGACTGAAAGAGTCAACCAATGCATCGAGCAGTATTTACGTTGTTACACTTCTTACCAACAGGATGATTGGGTGGATCTTCTCCCTCTGGCAGAATTTGCCTACAACAACGCAACCCACAGTACAACCAAGCAGAGTCCGTTCTACTTGAACTATGGGTTTCATCCCTCTATTCTTCCACCACGCATCCTTCCTTCAAACAACCCAGTAGCCTCAGACTATCTTACCCAAATAAAGGATTCTCTGGGTTTATTAAATACTACCATTGCACACGCTCACAGTCAACAAAAGAAGTACTATGATCTTCGCAGAAGACCTTCTCCACAGTACACTATCGGGGACCTCGTTTGGCTCTCAACAAAAAATTTAAGACTGAAGATCCCTAGCAAAAAGCTTGGACCTCTGTTCTTGGGACCTTTCCCAATCAAAAAACTTATTGGAAAAGCTGCAGTACAGCTTACATTGCCAATAGACCTAAAAATCCATCCCATTTTCCATGTGTCGCTACTGAAGCCCCATGTTCCGGACCAAGGAATAAGGCCTAATATTCCACCTCCGCCTCCTGTACAAGTTGAAGGTGGAGAAGAATACGAGATAAAAGAGATTCTGGATTCTCGTATCTACAGAAGAAGACTTCAGTACTTGGTTAGATGGAAGAACTATGGGCCCCAAGACGACACCTGGCTAAACACCTCTGAAATACATGCCCCTAGATTAATCCGCAATTCTCATGCGAGATACCCAGACAAACCAGCTCCAGAGGCCTTCAGGAGCCGGCCTTAAGGGGGGGGTATTGTAATGTTCCGGTACCTTTGGTACCCTAAATTACTTTTTTCACAAGTGTATGCGCCCCACCATTCTCTTTTGGAAAGGTGCGCATACACCTTTAAGACTGAAGCTGTCATCACTCAGCGCCGGACTAGATGGCTATTTAAAGCGCCGGTTCTCACTCACATGTGTTCGTTCAAACACCCTTACCTGGATGCTAACTTGGCTTGAAGCTTTCGTGCTTGCAAGCATACCTCGCTGACGGAACCTCGCTGCGCTGATCCCTGCATCCCGCTTCCGGATCATCCGCTCCTCCTGAACCAACCTTCGGCTGTATTGCTATTAGTGCTAAGTACCCCGCAGGGGAACCCTCTATAAACTTATACTAAGCTTACACTATCTAGCTCTGCATAGTAAAGACTATTTATCACATCTGCATATCTAGATTGCTAGCTCTTAAGACTACATAGTTACATAGTTACATAGTTAGTGAGGCTGAAAAAAGACACAAGTCCATCCAGTTCAACCTATGTGTGTGTGTTTGCTTTTAACCGTACATTGTATACCCCTGTATGTTGTGGTCTTTAAGGTGTCCATCCAATAGTTTTTTGAAACTATCAATGCTCCCCGCTGATACGACTGCTTGCGGAAGAGAATTCCACATCCTTACCGCTCTTACAGTGAAGAACCCCTTACGCACTTTAAGGTTAAACCGCCTTTCCTCTAGTTTTAGTGAGTGGCCACGTGTCTTATTGTATTCCCTTACTCTAAATAGTTTGTTCCTTATGCTAGGGTCGCCAGTACAGTATTGCTAGTAGACTACTGCTACTTATTCCTGCACTGGGTTGATCACTCTTGTATGTCCACCTGCTACTCTGTCATCTGCTACCATACATGATTGCTAAACCTACCTGCATCCATCTGCTACTGTCTTACCTTCAAGTGTCTGTCACCTACCACCTCCACTCAACCGGTCTCTTAAATCTTCATCACTGTGTTACTACATACATAAAGTCACTCTAGGAACCAGCTTGTTGAGTGTGTGTATTTACTAGCTGAATTAAGACCTTCCACACATGATGAGTCATTGAGGTTGGGAATGGTATCTCAGCATCTCTCTTACATGACTACTGAAGTGGAATATTTCTGCAGCTGAAAATCCACACCATACATGAAACGCAGGAGCGTTACACCATGTGGTCTTTAAAATACAGAATTTCACAATATAAGTCATCTTTTAAATCCCCTTAATCCGATTTGCTAGTTGCACAGTATTTCAAACAATGTGGGCATGACCCAGCGCAACTCAGAATTATGATACTAGCTCATGTACCAGTTTTAAAGAGAATGGGCAATAAGAGTTAACGTTTAAACAAACTGAAATAAGATGGATTGCACTCCTTGACACTTTAATGCCTAAAGGTTTGAATAGGGATTATAATTAGTATTTTTTATAGGATACATATTGGTTATACTTTTTACTTATTGTTTCTTTTTTTGTATAATTTTTAGGTACAGATTAAATGTTCTGGTAGCATTGCAGTCTTCTTATTCCTGGTCAATTGAGGGCATGATTAAAATGCATGTTTGTATTATGCTGTTTTTTTATGCTTCTTGTACCTGATGAGTATGAAAGTGTTGTATTGATGAAAGCATTATGAAGACTTAAAATATAGGCTACAGTAAAATGCTACAGATTGGACTTTTCTTATATACAAGTGAGCCTGGGATTGCTCTATATCTATTTTGCACCTTCATTATCTGCATCTACTAAGTGAGTGCTGCCTGCAATATTTGGAACCAGGGCTTTTTATTCAGCTAGAACTTGGTGGAACTCAGTTCCACCACCTCTGGCTCAGGCCCTCTGCTTTCTGCTCCAGTCCAGCTTCTGTGTTTACAAGTGACAGCTCACCTCCCAATGGCTCCAATAGATCTGACCTCATGAGCAGCTCCCACAGAGTGCAGGATGGGGACAAGAGGAATGCAGGTTCCCAGGTTGCAGTGTGGATGCCTACACCCCTACTGGTTTATCTCCCTACAAGTGAGAGAGGCAGAGCCACCTACAGTGTGTGGCACTAGAGCTGACTGGGTGCTTCAGATTAATAAGGCAACAAAAGTAAGACATGTGGAAGTTGGTGGAGCTTTTTAAAG
Organism: Pelophylax lessonae; assembly: GCF_965119305.1. Lineage (NCBI taxonomy): Eukaryota > Metazoa > Chordata > Amphibia > Anura > Ranidae > Pelophylax > Pelophylax lessonae. The sequence continues at coordinate 108,089,688 of NC_138776.1, forward strand.
GGGGGGGGGGAGAAGATGGGGGCAGTGGAGAGGGAGTTGCATGCAGAGGTCAGAGCTAAAGAGGGGTGAAAGTGAGATGAATATGGGGGATGCAGGGGTAAGTAGCTGTGGAAGTGTGCACACCTGAACTCTACACTATGTACATACTGCATCCCTGAACTCTCATTTGGTAGCTTACACCTATTCATTTGATGAAGTTTGGAGGGTGTATGTGTAGGGAGGTGGGATTTGGGGGTCGTGGTAGAGTTCCTGCACCTATTTTCTGAGGAAAAAAAGCCCTGTTTGGAACTAATATATATCTCTGTCAGGTCCCTTGCACACGGGGTCACCTTGGAGCAGTGCATATCTCTCTGCTTTTTAGTGCAGCTGAGAGAGATAGGTGAGGATTCCAGCCCAGCTTGAGGCAGCCTGTCAAAGTCTATGGCATGCTGCAGCCAGACTTGGCTGAATATTGTACCATGTGGTACCTACATTTACGGCCCTGTGCATTCAGGGACAAAGGTCTGTAACACATGTTTTTTGCACCTTCATCCCTAAGCACATAGGACCCTAAATGTAGGTACCACTTGGTACAGCATTCAGCCCTATGCAGCTGCTGCCTGCCATAGACTTTGAGAGACTGCCTGCAGCAGGGCTGGAATTCAAACCTGGCTCTCCCAGGTGCACTAAAACACAGGGAGGAACACACTGCTAATAGACTGCCCCTTGTGCAAGGGCCTTAAGCTAGATGTTGTGTCAGGGCTTACTTTAGTTGGAGTCTGTAACGCAGAGACGTACACTCACCCTTGCAGATATCCACGGCCCAAGGTGACCAGGTAAGAAAGCCACCTGGGCTGTGAATCTGTGCACGGGGGCTTGGCAGGAAAGATGCTCCAATAAGCAGGATCAGCAGGAATACAATGGAAAGGAAGTCCAGGAATAACTGTAGCCACTCGGTGACACAAGTCCGGATAAGGATCAGGAGATGGGAGGAAGATACGGTCGCAGGATCAACACGGAGCAAAGGTACGGACAGAAGCTGGAGTCAGTCTGGAACATAGTGAAGTGTAGTCAAGAAGTGTAGCTCCCTTTATGACAGTCTTTGGTTTACACTGCAGCAAACGATCAACCTTTCTAGACTATTTTACCTTGGAGGAACCTCTGAAAAAATGTTCAGGCCTTAAGGAACCTCTCCTAAAACTATATCTACAGCTCACAACGCAATAATGTGATCAGTGTTTGGACCGCCCCCCCCCCTGCATTGGTAATCTGTGAAGTGGCACACTACATTGATGGCTAGTGGCAGAAACACGCCCTTACATTGGTAGTAAGTAAAGAGTGTCCCCTTATGTTGCTGAGCAGTAGAGAACTTTCATAGTCAGTTGGAGAAGTGCCCTGTTATATTGGTAGCCAGTGGAATAGGCAACACATTACATTGATAGTCAGTGGGAAGAATGCCACCTTGCAGATAGATTTTCCTTTTTAAATTGTCTTTGGTTAGTTATCTGGTTCTACGCTGGAGACTTTTGCCAAGTGACATTAGCCCCAGAATTGTGAAGGCACCATCATGCAGTAGTCTTATCCTGCTTAATGACCCCCTAGCAACCTCTAAAGGAACCAAGTGTCCGTGAAACCCTGGTTGAATTAGCTTTGTAACACATGTTATTTCTATGACAATTTACACTTGTTAAGCCAAGTATTCATACAGGTCCCTGTTCACATACAATTTCCAACTACTGCAAAATAATGGTTATAAAAGAGGGCTCATATGGTTTTACACAAACATTTCTACAGCGATTTTGTCTATTGGAAAAATATGCTTGAACATGTGAACTCATAGTAAACCCTGACTAACTAGAATCAGTTCAGAAATGTACAAATATCCAATTAAAAGCTTCTTCAATTTATCTGTGAAAGACATTAGGAATGCTTAATGATCATCCAAATATATGAACACTAGTATTCATTAGTTGCTGCCAGCGTAAATAACCTTAACATTGGTACAAGCTATGATACAAAGAAGAAAAAAGGCTTATTTATGAAAGCCTGTCTTGCCCTGGCATGTCATCAGGTTTTCAAAAAGAAAAACTAAAACCCTTATTTATACAGGCTGGCAAGAATACTCATTCACTAGTGATGATTTACTGAAGCTGGCTCTAAAGTATACCTGATTACAACAGAATCACAACTGATATATTGATAAAAAAATTCCATATATGCATATTATAGCTTTTTTCTGTTGTTTTGTACTCTTCTAATTCATATTTTATGTTAAAAAACACAACATTGTGCTTTTCACTAAATCCAGACCTGACTATTGACTACATTTACAATATAAATATCTCTGTCCCCTGCCTATAACATGTTTGGGATGAACGCGGATGTCAGACCCCTGCCTTCTCACCAACTTGTGGCAAAAGACTGACAATCTCACACTGCTCTGTCACTCACGTAGCAATGCCACTTGCAGCCTCACACTGCACAAAGATCATCCAGCTCGCAGGACCACAAATCTAGATGCCAGCAGCATGAGAGCGATTATCACTGGGTTAAGTTAATTAAGCAATTAACCCTTTAAACTGCCACCACCCTTTTTTGTTGAGAAGGAGGAAACTCACAATCTTAGCAATAATGACTATGATTTTAAAATAAACATCTGTAACCCACACACTGTCACAACCGACAGGTATATTCAGGGATTCAGTAGCGCTCTTTAAAAGACAGGGATTTTTTTTTAGCTTCCGTTAAACACCTTAGAAACAATTTCAACACCTGGAGTAAAATATGAAGAATACTTACAATGTCCTGCTTTCTGCAGATTTCAGTCAATAAACAAAGTGGTAAATTGGTTCTCATAACTTAATATAACTTATCATGTCTTCAGTTGCTTGATGGTACAGGAGAGCTGTCAAAATGTGTTGGCATTCCCCTTTTCTATGGTATCAAAAGGGTATTGACAGAGGCCATCTGACCAATTAAGCATCTGAGTGGGCGGCGTGTCACCGTATTTATAACTGTATCATGACCCACTCTTACACAGTTTTATACTAATATTAATATCTTCCAGTATGTGCAGGTTGCATTCTAGAAACTGGTAGATTATTTTTTAGCATTAAATTGCGTGTCAAGTGATAGCAAAAAACACAGGGTATTTCAGGTAAGCCTGTCACTCAGGAGGTAGGAGACTGCTATCTCACCTTCTGTATGCTATAGTTTAGTCATGTATGACCTTGATTTGTTCAGTATGATATTCCCCATTTAAATATATAATTAATATTAATGGGTCGTGTTTCTGTTTGATTTTATGAATTGTGTGTAGATTTTATTAAGTTGGATGTCTCTGAATGGTCGCCTCCCGATCCTGAATGCCATTTAAGATACCCATTAGTTCTGGGTAGACATTATGGCATGCTATGTATTCTTAATTGATTTAATTGCTCTACAATCCATGGTTGACAGAACTGAAGGATTTTGGTATAGTTTTATGATAAATCACTTCCAATCCCCTTAGGAAAGTGATAAGCTATAGGAGTTAATGGCTAGCGGACCCTGCCAGATCTCTTATCAGCAGTTTGGACTCCTCTGCTGTCCAGGTTCCCTGGGCACAGAGCTTCCCCAGCACTACACCCCAGCCTGACAGGCTGGCATCCGTGGTTACCACCGTCCAGTACAATGGGATGAAAGGACTTGCCCTGGCATAGTGCTCTGACTGAAGCCACCACAACAGAGCAGACTGTGTTGTGGCTCAACCGAACCGCAGTGTCCAAGGACTTTGTATACTTGTTCCAATTGACAAGAATCTTCTTTTGCAAAGGTCTTGTATGGAACTGAGCAAACGGAACCCCCTCAAAGTTTGATACCATCAGACCCAATACCCGCATGCAGGTTCTCAGAGAGGGTAGATTGGTTCCCAACAGCAACCGATTCGCCTCCTGCAATTTTTCAGCTTGTCCGGGGGAAGAAAGACCCTCGCCAAGGCAGAGTCCAGAGTTAGGCCCAAATAATCCAGTCTCGAAGAGGGTATCAGGGCAGATTTCTTCAAATTGATGGTCCACCCGAACTCCTGCATGGTTTGGACAATGATCGTTAGGTTGCCCATCAGGGCTGAAAGAGAGTACGCTCTCAATAGGAGATCGCCTAAGTACCCCAGTACTGCAATCCCCCGTTGGCGCAACAATGCCAACACTGGGGCTAGTAGCTTGGTAAAAACCCTGGGGGCGGAGGTGAGACCAAAGGGTAACACCACAAATTCATAATGCTCTTCTGCTACTGCAAAGCGGAGAAACCGCTGGAGTCCAGCATAGATAGGGATTTGTAGATATGTGTTCTTGATATCTATTGAGGCCAAAAAATCTAGAATCGGATGGATTCCATTTGAAACTTCTGTACCCACACAAAGCGGTTCAGAGCCTTGAGGTCCAGGATGGGACGCACCTTGCCCTCCTTTTCGGGGCACGGTGAACGGGTTTCAATAAAACCCTTGAAAGTGTTCTTGAGAGGAACCCGGCACAATCACTCTTTGTGAGAGCAATCGTGTACCGCCCCTCGCAAGTCTCTTAACCAGTCTGGAGATAGGTGAAGATTGGACGGGAAAAACCTGTCCGACGGTTGAGACCGGAATGCGATCTTGTACCCTGAGGGGGTCAGTTTGTGAATCCTGAATCAAGGAGGTCCATGGATCCGGAAAGAACCAAAAAAGTCCCCCCACCCCAGAAATGGATGAGCGCACCCATTCATGCAGATGAAGATTTGTTTGCAGATCCCGACCACTGTTTCTTGGAACCCCCAGAAGACCTGAACGGTTTACCTTTTTCTTGTGACCTGGAGGTGCGAAAAAGCCACTTATGAGCAGAGAAGGAAGGCCCCCGCCTAGAACGTGGTGACTTAATCTTAGAGGATTGAGGGAGAAGAGTACTCTTTTCCCCCAGTGAGACCTTTGATCAACTCATCCAGAGAGGATATAAACAACCTTTCCCCTGTAAAGGGGAGATCAGTCAAGGTCTTTTTGGAAGCCTTTGGAAGACCAGCTTTTAGCTTTTTAGCAACATCATGCGTCTAATAGCAATCCCCACTGCCGACACCCTGGCCACTAGTGGAGCTGCATCCAGGCAGGTATCACACATAAACACCAGGGCTTGAGCCAACTGTTCCATTAGTTCAAGCACCGCCAGTAGTAGCCGTTCAGCTTCCAAGTTTGTTTTTAGTAGCTTCACCTATTCAGTAACCATCTGTGACACCAGAATGTTCACAAAAGTAGTTTTCAAAATGGAAACCGCTATCACGTGTAAATGGCGGGATAGGGATTCCGCCTATCTATTCACAGGGTCCGCAAAAGTCGGTGATTCCTCTACTGGAACCACATTACTGTAGACTTGTTTAGCCTGGAAACTGGGTGATACACCTTCGGTGGTCCAGTACACCTAGTGGATACTGCATCTGCAGAAGGGTAACGGCGTTTAAAACGCTTAGGCATTACCAGCATGTGCTTGATGCGCCTCCATTGTTAATCCACAATGGCATGAAACATATCAGGACAAGGGAACACCTTGCGTGATTTCTTGGATTTGCAGAAGCCAAAAGACACCTGTGTACCCGACGCTGTAGATTCATCAGCCAATCTACTACTAACTGAATCAGTGTGAGAGTTTGGAGTAAGTGAGATTAGGATACTTCCACAAAAATGTGTAACATACAGAAAAAACACACAAAAGGCTGTTGATTTATTAAAGGCTAATAGGCTGTCCATGTTGCAAGGCAATATTTACTTTGCAATGTCATTTTCCTTAGCTTAGTGAATGTGGTGAAAATCCACTTTGGAAAGAACACCCAATCATGTGCAAGAAAAAGAAAAAAAAATGTTTTGCTTCTATATGATTGGATGAAAGAAGTCAACAGAGCTTTACCTCATTCACTAAGATCTAGAGAAAATTCCTTTGCAAAATGAACAGGCTATTTGCCTTTAGTAAATCAACCTCAATAACTCCACATGGAGACTGGGGGACTGGGGCTACTCAGAATCCTGTTCTTTATCACAACTTTTCCTCTTTGTATTCCCACCCCTACATAGTCACATAGCTAGGATAAAAAAACAAAAACAAAAATGAATCTAGTTCAACCAATAGAAATAAATAAATAGATAAATAAACAGAGTAAAGAAATAGAAAACCACCATATACAGAGTTCTATACCCAGTGTTGATCCAGAGGAAGGCAAAAACCCCTATAAAGCATGGTTCAATTTGCTCAAGCGGGGAAAGAAAAAAATAAATGTATTCCTGATTTCCCAGAAGGCAATCAGATAGTCCCTGTATCAACAATCTCTGGTGTTGTTACCTATAAATGTTATTACCCAGTTTTGATGTTAATATTTCATAAATCATATATGATATAGGGGTTGGTATAAATAGCTCAATCTCAGTTTTTGCAGAGGACACAAAAATAAGCATTTTTGTAAATATTTTATTATATCTTTACATGTGACAACACTGAAGAAATGACACTTTGCTACTATGTAAAGTAGTGAGTGTACAGATTGTATAACAGTGTAAATTTGCTGTCCCCTCAAAATAACTCAACACACAGCCATTAATGTCTAAACTGCTGGTAACAAAAGTGAGGTTTAATGTTGAGAAATGTAAAGTGATGCACTTGGGGGCTAAAAATATAAATGCAAACTATTCACTAGGGGGGTAACCTCTGGGGGAATCAAGAATTGATAAAAGATCTGGGGGTCCTGGTAGAAGACAGACTCAGAAACAGCATGCAATGCCAAGCTGCAGCAAGCAAAGCCAGCAGAGTATTAGCTTGCATAAAAAAGGAAATTTACTCCAGAGATAAAACTATAATCCTGACGTTTAGCCACATCTGGAGTATTCTGTCCAGTTCTAGTCACCAGTCCTCAGGAAGGATGTGGCGGAACTGGAGAGAGTCCAGAGAAGGGCAACAAAATGAATAGCGGAATGGAGGACTTCAATTACGAGGAACAAGTACAAGCACTCAATTTATTCTCCCTGGAGAAGAAACACTTGAGAGGAGATAGGACAGCGGTATATTACTACCTCAATGGTTATCCCAGCGTAGGAAAAAAAACGTTTCATTCTCAGGGAGTGTAAGAGGACACCCGGCCACACAATGAGATTGGAGGAGAAGCAGTTTAACTTTGAGCTGCATAGGGGGTCTTTCACTGTCAGGGCAATAAGGATGTGGAACTCTCTTCCACAATTGGTGTCAGTAGGAAGTATTGATATTTTTAAAAGACCCTTGGACGTGCATCTTAGTGTAGGGAGTGTAAGAGGACATGGGGCCACACAATGAGATTGGAGGAGAAGCGGTTTAACCTTAAGCTGGGTAGAGGGTTTTTCACTGTCAGAGAAAAAAGGATGAGCAACTCTCTTCCATAATTGGCGGTGTCAGTATTGATATTTTTAAGACTCTTGGATGTGCATCTTAGTAAACACAACCTACAGGGATATGGGAAATGATTATCGACATTGACACATGTACACCTACACAGCTTGAAATAGATGAACTATTGTCTTATTCAACCTTACCTACTATGAATCTATATTTAGATATAATATTGATATATTACATTTGATTTTAATCTTATCCTGACTTCTTTTTGAATGGTTCTATTTTTCTACCTCCCCCTATACTTTCTCACCTTTTTCTATTTCTTATCTCCAATGCTTTAAAGAAAACTCTCTTTACATAGCTATAGACTAGACAAAACACAGCATGTTTATTATCTGAAATGTTATTCGGTAGATGTATTCTCAGGGCTTTTTTTCAGCTGGAACTTGGTGGAACTCAGTTCCACCACCTTTGGCTCAGGCTCTCTGCTCCCTGCTTTCCACTATCATTTGTAAACACAGAAGTCCAGCTTCTGTGTCTGCAAATGAAAGCTTGTCTCCTGAGCGGCTCCCACTGAGTGCAGAATTGGGACAAGGCAGATGCAGGTGCCCGGGGTGCAGTGGGAATGCTGACAACCCCCACTGGAAGGTCTCTGTGCAAGTGAGAGAGGCAGAGCCACCTACAGTGCATGGGAAGGTACTAGAGAAGAAGCAGGGTGAAAGTGAGATATGGATGGGGGATGCAGAGGTAAGCAGCTGTGGAAGAAGGCTGAGCTCTGCATTCTGTGTGCAGTGCACCCCTGAACTCTGCACTATGTACGTAGAGCACCTCTGAACTCTGCACTATGTACATAGCGCACCCCCAAACTCTGCATGTAGCGCAACTCTGAACTCTGCACTTTTGAGTTTAACCCCTCCTGAACTCTGCACTCTGTACTTACTATGTACTGTACTATGCACTCCTGGTATTTAATGCCCCATTAGGACCCTTTCACTGTTAGTGAAATTCGACCACACCCATTATTTGATGAAGTTTGGGGTGTGTGTGTGTGTGTGGGGGGCGGGTGGTTATGGAGGGCCGTGGCCGAGTTCCTGCACCTATTGTATGAGAAAAAAATGCCCTGTGTATTCTTGATGTTCCATTGTCTAAGGTGAGCATACAAACATCACTGCCATGGTAATGGTGACCCGAGGAAGGTCTTTCTTTTTTTTTTTTTATGATGGTGCGTGGAAACTGGATATTTTTTTATGTCACCAAAATACTTCTTATCGATCTATATATGTATTCTTCTAGAGATAATACATTTATTTTTAAAAAAAGCTCTGCTTAGCCAGTCAGCCACAAGTTGCAGTCGCAGCAAGATATGTGATGTGACTACTAGCAATTTGTGAATGTAACTCAATCAGTGGCACCTCAGCAGTGCTCGTTTAGAAAAACTATAGTGTATATATATCCTTGCTCATGTCTCCATTTGAATGTAAATGCCTTTCTTCACTGGAGATGGTCAGGCTGTTTCCATAGCAACAGAGAACAGAGTAAATCAATGTTTTATATTGCAGTGTATTTCTTTTGTTTGCTGGAGTAATCTATTTTGCATTCAAGTGCCTTACTACAGGATTGCCCGCAATGATCTGCAGTAGTATGCATGTCAGTCAGATCAGCAACAAATAATTATTCTCGCCTAAACACTGTTTTTACCTCTTAATTCAACAATATAGATCTTTCTGTATTATTAGAAAAAAATGGCTTATGTGCTGATAGAAGGAACTATAATAATATTCCTATGTTTGCATATCTTTTCTTTTTTCATTTACTACATTGGGAATTAAAATATTATGGTTTTATAAAATGTTTTATCTTGTTCCTTTTAGGGTCCGTGCACACTGGGTATAAAAATGCTGCTTATACTGGTGTTTTGCTTTTTTTTTCTTCAGCCTGTAGAAGCAGCTCTATGTTAGCCTATGTGTCCATGCACATTCGGGAGTTTACAGGCATATTTTTAGAGGAGCACTTAGAGGCAAAAAAAAAAAAAAAAACACCTTTAGAATTACATTTTTGAGAGGAGTTTTCAGGCAGAAAAAACGCTTAAACGCATAAACATACATAAACGCGTATAAATGTGGCGTTTAGGAGTGTTCATGTTTCCAAGTATATATTGAAAAATGAGCAGAGGGGAGTGTTTTGAAAAAGAATACCTGTAAAAGCAAATGCCTATAAACACTCATAAACTCTTGTGCAATATGAGCATTTGCTATGCCGTCTTTTCTGCCAGAGGTTCTGGCATTTTTTGCCCCTTCTGTGCATAGACCCTTAAGTCTAGTAGACACAGGCCCAATGTCGGGTGGCATCGGCCAGTTCAACAGAAACTGGCCAACTATCGGCCTGTGTGTACTGGCGTCAGCCTGACAGAAGCCGGCCAAGGTCTGCCTTGACCGAAATAGGTCTGCCGACTTGCTCCCGATCATCGCTCTCAGCCAATGACAATGGGTGAGAGTGCTGACCAGATGATAGACAAAGTAATAGCATGCAATGTCAAGAATGTTCTGGTGGGGAGGCCTCCTCTTGTCAGAACACAATAGAACAGTAGGGGAGATCACTGTACTAACATCATATTGGTAGTACAGTGGCTGCTCCTGAGCAAAGCTGGGTTGAACAAAAAAAAAATATTTTTTTACAAGGTTTTATAGTGGAATCAAACCCTGGGGGTCTGGCGCCAGAAAAATACATTTTTCAACAAGTTTTTCTATATGCACTCTATGCAGCTGCAATATGGTGCCTACTATTTTTTGGAACTGGTCCCTAAGTTAAGTTGCCAATGGTGCTGTGATGTGCTATCAACTTCACAGCACATCCATTTATCAGAGGCCAGAAGAGAAATATATGCAGAAGTGAAAACAACTTTCACATATATTAAACCCCAGTGTAGTTACATAGGGTTTCAGGAACTACTGTTTATGGACTACCATGGACCTACTACGAATTGTATAGGGTAACAAAAAATGTATATAAAGCACCAATGCTATGAAAAATAGAGATAAATCAGCAGCCTGATTCCAAAGAAGAGCATTTATTATACAAAGATTAGAAATACACTGGTTTACCTATCCTCATTAAAAGCACCCACCAAAAACCTTAGACCAGTGCATACAAATAAAAGGAAATGTAATGACTCCTATCACTCCAGGGTGCATCTTCATCTTTCAACAAAAGTATAATGATTATGTACAGGCCACCCAGCCTACAATTATTTTGTAGCATTGGTGCTTTATATACATTTTTTTTCTTATCTTCTACCAGTGGTCTCCAAACTGTGGCCCATGGGCCGAATAGGGCCCTTTGCTTGCCTTTATCAGGCCCTTTGGGGGACTATTCTTCACACTGATATGAGGAACTATTCCTCCCACTGACACCAATGATGAGGGACAATTCCTCTCACTGACACCAATGATAGGGCACTATTCCTCTTACTGACATCAATGATGAGGGACCATTCCTTCCACTAACTTCAACAATGGGGCACTATTCTTCTTATTAGTACCAATGTTGGGATTTTTCCATTTTTTTTACACTATTCCTCCTTCTGCTGACCACAGGTGCTACGTAATTGTTTTACTCCCACTTACCACCAAGTCACTAAGGCACTGTTTACCCCCCACTGATGCTAGAGCATTTCCTACTCCCACTTGCCCCAGTCTAGACCCCCCCCCCTTAAATATAAAAGACAGTAAACTGGCCCTTCATTTGTAAAGTGTAGAAACCTCTGCCCTATACAATTTAAAGCAAGTCCGTGGTAGCCCAAAACCAGTAGTTGGTGCTGGTTTAAGAGTTTGTTTACTAGGATTCCGGATGATGAAGTGGCTTGAAGGCCTACTTTTCAAGTGTTGTAAGGGGTCTCAGGAACTCAGCAATATCTCAAAAATGTCAAGGCTTTGGAGGATTTGGAAGGTAGATATAAGTTTTGTGTTTAAGGTGGTATTAAACCTAAAGCAAACATTTATTGCAGTTTACCAATTCTTAGATGTGATGCCTGCATTAGATTTATTTTTTAGGCTTTATTTCCTCTGTTTTCATCTGGTGATCCAGCCAGTAAGTCTGTTGCTATTCAACAGAACAAGCTCTTCTTCAAATGTAGCAGTTAGAGTGCTAAAACAAACCAATTTCCTATGACGGGGGGGGGGGGGGAGCTTACAATAATCAGCTTTCATTTATTCATGTAAACCTTTATCCCAAAAGGAAAAGAAAAAAAATGGTTTGCTGTAAATGCTTATCAAATGTGAGCTAGAATTTGGCTTAATTGTTTTAGTGTATTTAAATATGCTAGTTTATCTAACACTCCTCTCCCCCCAGACTGACAATGCTGCTGTCCAAAGGTGCCCCTGTGCTCCTTAATCCAGAGTGGGGGCACTCCTATAGAACAATAAAATATTTGTTACTGGCCAGATCACCATGCTGCTGTCCAAAGGTGCCCCTGTGCTTCTTAATCCAGAGTGGGGGCACTCCTATAGAACAATAAAATATTTGTTACTGGCCAGATCACCAGGGGGAAAACAGAGGAAATCCTAAAAGAAAGGAAAGGAATGCAGCCACCACATTGAATGATTGATGAGCTACAATAGATTACATGTTGGGTTTTGTGTTTATCACCGCTTGAATATACTTACAGATGCAGGAAAGTTCCTTTGTTGAGTTTAATTCTACTTTAAGTTCAGTAAAAAATAAAATATAATATATGAATATTACATGTAGCTAGCAGGTGTAAAGAGTGGGGCTAGAATTCCAGGTGTTTAGAAGTCTTATTTACTTTTGTGCTATGAACAGCCTGTATTGTGAATAGACCTGAATAGCAGGACATAAGATCACACTAACAAGTGAATGACCAAGAGGGAGAAACCCCCTATCCTCTGGCACAGAGAGAAGTCTGTCTGAATTGTCTATGTCTATCAACAAGCACTGTATCATGAAAGCACTCTATGTTACAGCTGAGCTCGAGCCAGGGATTGATTTAATAGATTAAAAAATGAAATAGCCTGTATACTACCCTCAATCCATGTCAACTGACACATTCAGCACCTGACTTTCCTTTCTTTTGGATTGCAGAATAGGAGGGTCCTTCTTTGGCTGCCCATGTAGCTACCAAGTAACAATGACACTTTCATCGGGTTCAGCAGCAGGTTGCTCACAGTGTCCTGAAGACTCCAGAGGTGGTGTAATAACGTCATGATGAGGGGTGGCAGCAAGGACATGTGGCAAGGGCAGTGCTAGGAACCAATCAGATGTGTGTTAAATAAACTCAGTGCAAAAACGTAAAAGAATGACAGGTTGTATTGCAGCCAGAAAAGTCAAGTCACTGGGCTGCCTGTGCTGTCTGCCAAGGTCTTTGTAAATCCCAGGACTAGATATGCAAATCTTTTGGTGGATAAAATTAAGTTTATATTCTGTATGCACTTTAAGGCCTCTTGCACACGATACTCCTGTTTGAGCATCTCCTTTTGGCCTCTTGCACACAATACTCCTGTTTGAGCATCTACTTTTTCCAGAACTTTTTTTTTGTATGTATTTGCGAGTATTTGAGAGTATTCGCGAGTATTTGCATGTATTGAGGCTTAAATTACTGACCAAAAAAGCAGATTTTTCTATTTTGTTCTTACTGCAGAATGCACAGCGCTTGTTTACGCTCCTGTGTGCATAGGCACATTACAATTAATGGGCTGTATTTTAGCTCAAAAAGCTGTACTGAGCATTTTCAAGCCGCGAGATGCTCAAACAGGAGTATCGTGTGCAAGAGGCCTAAAACGGAGCTCCGCCTAAAAGAGGGAGCTCTGCTTGTTTGCACCCTCCACCGCCAAATTTGACACTTTTTAGGGGGGAGCAGCTACCTGGTTTTGACAGGTACCCTCTCCCACTTCCAGCTCAGATCGCTACGGCCAATTGGCCCGGAACTTTTTGCCCCCTCCTCCTTTCCCTGAAGTCTTCTGGGACACATCATAGGCCCCAGAAGACTACGGGACCATTCACAAGGTGTAGCACGACTTGCACATGCGCATTAGAAAACCGTCTGTGAAGCTTCACCTCTTGTTTCCCTTACTTCAGTTCAGTTCAGTTTTAGTTGATTGAAGAATCGGCTCAGGTGAGGACATCTCTGGATCCGGGGCAGGTAAGTGTCCTTATACTAAAAGTCATCAGCTACAGTGTTTGTAACTGCTGACTTTTACTTTTTTTGTGGGGCAGCTTGGAGCTCCTCTTTAACTGTGAATTTAGATGTTTACCTGGAATTCAATTACACAGTGCTCTTTGCAAGACTGAAGCAGGGTATACACCCATAGTTTAAGTTTTCTATTTAAACTCACACATGCACACAAACAGAGTTGATGCAGGATTCTCTCCTCTGCCATATTGTATTCTTACAGCCGAGGGTGCCTGGACTCTCTAGCCCCGCCTCACCAGAATACATAGATCAGCGCTGATCGAATGCTGTTTTCCAGCAGGACCATTCAACAGAAAATGATCGTTACATGAACAGGCAGCAGTGCATACGTACTGAAATATGGCCAATTCCGGCTGAACTTCGAAACATGTATACCCAGCTTTATTATACACTTGTGTGAGTAGAACTCATTTAGCAATCTTATTGCTTTATTTATAAAGAATGTGAGGAAAAGTACATTGAACATCAGCAATGTACATGTGACAGATATACAGTAAGAATTTGTATCCACATATATAGGAGCAATTGCAACTGTACTGGCCTGGTATAACATTGTTGAATATTAGCAGTATCTTATACAACACTGCTTTTAGGGATTTTATTGCTTCAGAGGCATCGTTGTCAGCTCACTACAGGAAGTTAGTAGCTTGCTGGATTTCTGTCAGGATCAACCGGTGTCTTACTGTATTATATAATAAAATGACTTTTGTGCTACTATCCCTAAGCCAATATAATGTATATGCTGTATCTTAAAAGCTGCTCACGCCTGATGTTATTCAAACATCTACCAAAATACATACAATCTGGTGCAGCGCCAATTTCAACACATACATTGCATGTGCAAACATTCAGTGCATTATGTGTCCATCAATAATAACTCAAAGTTCACAAATCAATAAACAATTATGTGTCATGAACAAATATAAAATCTTCTGTGCTCTTTGTGTCATGCACTTCCCAATATTTTCACTGCAATCTACATTCCTCCATTAAAGAGGTTGTAAACCCACTTCACAAACTTTTACCTATAGGTAAGCCTATATTAAGGCTTACCTATAGGTGCTATAAATATCTCCTAAACCTGCACCGTTCAGGAGATATTTAGAGTGCATACTGCCGATGACGTCATTGGCGCATGCGCTCTGAAGGAACGGCCACCCGTGCCTTTCCTGCAGAGTCCTATGCAGTGAACGGCGGCACACGCGGGAGTGATGTAATCGCGCCTCCGGCCAATCACATGGCCGGAGGACGTGGACCCGGAGACATGTCGGCCGTCCTGTCGCTGAAGGGGCGGCACGGCGGGGGCTTCGTTTTAAGGTAAGTACTTCATAATGAGCTAGTATGCAATGCATACTAGCTCATTATGCCTTTCTCTTTACAGGGCTTTTTTTCTCTCGTTTTTTTGAGTGACTTTACTTCCTCTTTAATAGTGCTCCATCTTTTAAGTTGTGCTCTCATCGTTATATTTTAACCCGTATATTCTTTAATATAAGGTCAGATATCACTTTTTTTCCCTCCTTTCTCTGGGAATCCAGGGGTACCGGAACAATTACCTTCTACGTCCACTGCCACTCAGAGCAAAACATAAACAAACTTCATATGTTTCTTTTTAAAATATTATTGATCAAAAACTCTCAAAACCAATACATTTACATTTCAAAGTGCCTCATGTCTTAGTGCACTCAGGTTGCTGGAACGCACATCTCTTCCTAGTTTGTGAACTTGCATAAAGACATCTACCCAGAAGAAGTCAAGTGTGTGACGAAACGAGTTGGGTGGAGTTTGGATGACATCATTACACAATTGCATGAACTATGAAGAGATGTGTGTTCTTGCAACACTGAATTGTCTGGATGTTTTGTGGTGCTATTACAGTAAATGCATTTTACTTGAGCGCACTAGGACATGGTGCACTTTGAAATGTGAGTGTATTGGTTTTGAGAGTTTTTAATAAATGATATTTTAAACAGAAAAGCACTATGAAGCACAGAAGATTTTATGTTTGCTTACGACACATAATTGTTTAGTGATTTGTGGACATTGAGTTGTTATTGATGGACACAAAATGCACTAAAGGTTGTTTTTTTTTTTTTTTTTTACTGTATATGTGTTGAAATTAGCGCTGCACCAATTTTACTGTAACTTGAAACAAATTTAACAAAATGTGCATTGTATTGGAGCTATGAGATAAAAACTAAAAATTAGAAAAAAAAAAAAATAGGTGTGTTCTAAAATAAATAAATAAATACATAAATAAATCCTTGTGAAAAGTGTACCAATGTCTTCAGAAAATGTTTTTACAGTAGAAATATATACATTTTGTTCTGTTCTATAAATTATCCTTCATGACAACGCAAAGCAAGTTATTGATCTGTGTTCTATAAACACATGCATAAATGCCTTTCAAAATGTTCAAATATTAAAATGATTTTCTAGAGAAACTCAATTTTCTTTTTATGTTACCCATTGATGTTCCAGTTTCCATGGTGATCCAAGATAATAGGCTATTTTATTTGTTCTCTGATGGTTTGCTAAGCCTTTTAGTTCACTCAGGTCATATTGTCTTACTCACCGACAACAACAAAATTAGTCACCAATTCCTGCCATGGGGGATCCTTTTTATATGTTCTATCACTAAATATATATGTAGACAATAAATATATCTACTCCACCAGCAACTTGTATTATCCAACTTTATTTCAAGGCTAGAGAATACCTGGTTAGGGAATTGGAAGTTTGGATTTAGGATGATACTGTTTATTGCCTAAATGGATTGTAGTGCAAGCTTCTGATGTACGCTGGCCTCTTGGTCAAGCAATAGCGTGTTTCGAAAACCTGCACTACAATCAATTTAGTTAGCTAGTAAATGTTATCACACTAGCCTAGTACACACACCACAATTTTTTTTTTGTTCAACCCGAAAAAAAAAACTTACAGCTCTGATCAGAGCCGCTGTACTAATAATCTGATGTTAGTACAGCGACCCCCCCTGCTGTTCTATTGTGTTCTGATAGGGGGACAGCCATTTGCTGAGAGCACTGATCAGGGGCCGTTCAGCTGCTGATTTTACAGCATGCTCGTCCATCTGTCAGACCAGCTGACATACACACGGGCTGAATGACAGACGTTTTTTTTTTTTTTTTCTGAACCGGCTGATGTTGCCTGACATTGAGCCCGTGTGTACTATGCTTTAGGCAGCCCATAGATGAATCAGTTGTTTTTGTTCAACCAGTGGATTGAATGACAAAGAAAACAAAAAACTGCCCCAATTCCCCAATCTACACATTCCAGGTGGATAAGGGAATTCAACTGCTGAGCTATTGTATTCTGAAAGCGGGGAGATTTCACAGCCTTCAGATAACACTGATTAGCATTGCTGGTTATAGCATGCAGTCTTGATCAAGTGGCAAATCCAACATGGCAGTAGATCAACTTTCTTTACAACCACAGTGCCCAAATGTGGACTGAAATTCTGCCAGTCCCTGCTCAATCCATGTATGGCTGGCTTAAAATTTGTTGATTGCTAAGTACAACACTTTAAAGCATAACTCCACTTTTTGTTGAGAAAAAATATTCCCCTCTGGGTAATCTCTGTACATTAGAAGGATTTTAACAAACTTTGTTGCAGATTCCTACCTTTTGTTATTCTGAAGAAATCATTGTTTGTTCCTCTGTGCCTCCATGCTGAGTAGGTCTAATGGGAGTGGTTTCATAATGATCTATCAGCTGTGGCAGCTGCAGGGCTCTAATGAGGGAAGCTGTTGGGCCTACATCCCTTTAGATGTGTTCCTATTGGGAGTAACCTTACCAAAAATGACATTTTTGTTGCAGGGGATGCCTGAAATCTGTCTTGTATCTTAGTGCAGACTTCTGGGAAAATCAGTGAGCCAATCACACAAGCAGGAAATGATGTTTCTGGGGTGTGGTCAGTACACATTCTGTGTACAGAACAGCTCCAGGTAGCCATATTGCACTGCATTTTCAGAAAATTACAACAGCTGCAGATTGAAAAGGAAAGGTAATTTTTAAGAACATTCAATTACAATATGATTTGTGTCATAATTGTATACGCTATATAGTTTTTTCTTTATTTGCTATTTTTTCCCTACTTAAGCGGAGTTACCCTTTAAAAAAGTGACTAAGCATTTCACAATGATCAGTTAAATTTCATTTTTTTTGTACGGAACTGTATTTTCTCTGTTTTGTCCAAGTTTATTTTGTAAAACCAGCACAAACTGTTGGTGTAATATACAGTAAATCCTGTGTTATAATAATCATAAATTCACTAGTGTCTAATCAGTTAGGAGCAACAAATTCACTTTCCTCCATTTTTTTTCTTTTACCCACTCACAGACATACAATCAGTTTTTCTTTTAATGCAGACACTCCAAAACATCCAATCTCAACCAGTGTTCCCTTTAACCTTAGGGTTCCTCCAGAAGTTCTGTGAGCTGTGGATGATTGACCTCCTATTTGATGGCACCTGCACAGTTCCAGGGCCATTGTCACTTGACAGAGCCTACTGCATGAGACCAATGATCTTTTTAGCTGACTGTAAGGGTGACATTCTGACCACCACTGGAAGCAGGGACATTCTTTCCACTGACCACCAATGTAAGGTGCACTTGTAACTATTGACCTATGGTGAATTGGTTTTATAAGGGGTTCCTCTTGACCTAAAAATATTTAGTGTTCTTTGGGTGAAAAAGAGTTAAGACAGGCTGCTCTAAAGTTTAAAATTGTGCATACAAAATTCATAATCTCTGTTACCTTTTGCACTATTATTATTTTTTGTTAATTATTTGACATCTTGCCTTGTCTTTTTTGTCTCTGACTAGAAGGAGGTGATGAAGATGTGCTACCACCTAAGGAAATATCTCTGTAGGAATTATTTTCATTCTTTGCCAGAAATTAGGCAGGTAAAAAGGAGCAAGAAATACCAGGAGTGCATTATGTGCCGATTTCAGGGGTGCTCTATGCACATAGTGCAGTGTTCAGGGCAGGGGTGTGCTGCATACATAGTGCAGAGTTTAGGGGTGTGTTACATACAGAGTGTAGAGTTTAGGGGTGTGTTATGTACAGAGTGTAGAGTTTAGGGGTGTGTTAAGTACAGAGTGCAGAGTTTAGGGGTGTGTTACGTACAGAGTGTAGAGTTCAGGGGTGTGTTATGTACAGAGTGTAGAGTTTAGGGGTGTGTTAAGTACAGAGTGCAGAGTTTAGGGGTGTGTTACGTACAGAGTGTAGAGTTCAGGGGTGTGTTATGTACAGAGTGTAGAGTTTAGGGGTGTGTTAAGTACAGAGTGCAGAGTTTAGGGGTGTGTTACGTACAGAGTGTAGAGTTCAGGGGTGTGTTATGTACAGAGTGTAGAGTTTAGGGGTGTGTTAAGTACAGAGTGCAGAGTTTAGGGGTGTGTTAAGTACAGAGTCTAGAGTTCAGGGCAGGGGTTTGCTGCATACATAGTGCAGAGTTTAGGGGTGTGTTATGTACAGAGTGTAGAGTTCAGGGTCGTGTTATGTACAGAGTTCAGGGGTACACTGTGCACAGAGTGCAGGGTTGAGAAGTGTGCTGTATACATACAGAGTGCAGGATTTAGGGGTGAGCAGGGTTCATCTCTCTTCCATAGGCTGTTTATATCTCCATCCCTCCTTAGCTCTGACCTCTGCACCACTCTGAGTCTTTCTTTTTCATATTGGATAAGCCTAGTAATACTTTATTGGAACTGTGGTGTAGTGGATGCCATGGAATGATACCGTCATAAACAACCATAAAGGTAAAACCTTTTCATTACATGTTCTGCTCTGTTCAATACTTTAAATAAACTCAATGACATATTAGCTGCAACTTAAAACAAAGACAAAGCTATTCTTTACATATATATATATATATTATTATTTTTTCCCCTGCTAGCACATAAAGCTTTTTTTTTTTTTTTTCCAGTTCACCATTAAATGCTTTCAGATGTACAGAATGCGATGTTCTTTTAGCTGGCAGCACCCTGGATAAAATATGCAACCTGACAGCAAAAAAAGAATACACAATCAATAGAAAAAATGTTTTAACCTTACACTCCAGCTTCTCACTCAGTATATTCCCATCACACATGCTCCTGGGCAAGGCCTGAAATATGCAATGCCGTAACAACTGCTAGCAGGTTAAAGCATATTTATGGTCAAAATGTAAAATCATATATTAATTTCTGCATGTATTTTAATTGTTTTTTTTAGCCTACTCCTATTACTCGGAATGATTGTGAAGTTTGTACATTTACTTTGTGAAGATCCCCACATACAGGTGCATCCCATAAAATTAGAATATCATCAAAAAGTTAGTTTATTTCAGTAATTCAATTCAAAAAGTGAAACTCCTATATTTTATATAGATGCGTTACAAACAGAGTGATATATTTTAAGCATTTCCTTCTATTCATTTTGATGATTATGGCTTACAGCTAACGAAAACCAAAAATTTAGTATCTCGGAAAATTCTAATATTACACAGGACCAATAAAAAAAAAAAAAAGGATTTTTAATACAGAAATGTTGGCTTACTAAAAAATCTGTCCATGTACAGTATAGTATGCACTCAATACTTGGTTGGGGCTACTTTTGCATGAATTATCGCATTAATGCGGCATGGCACGGAGGTGATCAGCCTGTGGCACTGCCGAGGTGTTATGGAAACCCAGGTTATTTTGATAGCAGCCTTCAGCTGTGGACCAACACCAGCAGATGGCATGGCTCTCTAAATCATCGCTGACTGTGGAAACTTCACACTGGACCTATGCAACTTGGATTCTGTGCCTCTCCACTCTTCCTCCAGACTCTGGGACCTTGACTTCCAAATGAAATGCAACATTTTTCACAATCCGCAATGATTTGGGGAGCCATGTCATCTGCTGGTGTTTGTCCACTGTGTTTTATCAAGTCCAAAATTAGCGCAGTCCTCTACCAGGAAATTCTAGAGCACTTCATGCTTCCCTCTGCTTAACAGCTTTATGGAGATGCTGATTTCATTTTCCAGCAGAACTTGGCACCTGCCCACACCGCCGAAATTACCAATTCCTGGTTTAATGATCATGGTATCACTGTGCTTGATTGGCCAGAAAACTGGCCTGACCTAAACCCCATAGAGAATCCGTGGGGTATTGTCAAGAGGAAGATGAAAAACACCAGACCCAACAATGCAGACGAGCTGAAGGCAGCTATCAAAGAAACCTGGGCTTCCATAACACCTCAGCAGTGCCACGGGCTGATCGCCTCCCTGCCACGCCACATTGATGCAGTATTTCTTGCAAAAGGAGCCCTGACTAAGTATTAAATGCATACTATACTGTACATGGACATACTTTTCGGTGAGCCAACATTTCTGTGTTAAAAATCCTTTTTTTTTACTATTGACTACAGATATGCTATGCAGGTGAGATATGGTAATATTTACACTCCAGCCTCAGGTGTACTCAGGGTGATGTCACTGGGCCTTCTTACAGGATCCTAAAAATGTTTAGGATACCAAATCCTATGACAATGCTTTTCTGTACAGTGATGCAGCATCTACTGAAATTGGGATCCTCTGTGTTCTAAGGATCCCACAGTATGGCCCAGTGACATCACAGTGATATCATAACACTTTTTTTCCAGGAAAAGGGAGCTGCAAAGTAAGAAGACCTGCATTTTCATGGAAAGTCCACTTTACACACCTAATAAAATGAAATCTGTAGTGTGGAATTATGAAGGTTACTACTGTTATTGTCCCTTGTTTTCTTGGTAGTCATGCTGATACAGAGCAAGTATGCAGATCAAGTGAGCCGATTACTCAGACTTTTCTGATCTGCTTGGTTGCTCTGGATCAGTAACTAAAAGCCAGAGACATCCAGACAATTAGCATTTTCAATAGAGAGGTCAGCAATAGCCTTCCCTGTGTTCCTTTTAGCCAATGGCATTGGTCAGATATCTGCATTTACATGCATTGGGCAGTTTAGTTGTGCTTAAAGTGATTGCAAAGTCTTGTAAAAAAAAAAAAAAAAAATAACAAACATGTTATTTTAGTGTTAGGGGTACACTGACCACGACTGTATGGTTAGCATTACTTCACAGGACTTGCCGCTATGGCTAACAGAGGGTAAAATCAGGGAAAGGCTAGATAAAATTAACACAAGTAAATAACCAGGCCCGGATGGCGAACATCCAAGAGTACTTGAAGAACTCAGTAAGGTTATTTCTAGACCGCTGTTCCTGATCTTTGCTGTCAGTATTTTGACAGGAAATGTACCAGGTGATTGGAGAAAAGCTAACGTGATACCGATATTCAAAAAAGAGCAGAGGCATATCCCGGGAAATGATAGGCCTGTCAGTCTGACATCAATAGTATGTAAACTTCTGGAGGGGATGATAAGGGACTATATCCAAGAGTTTGCTAAAGACAACAACATCATCAGCAGTAATCAGCACGGGTTTACAAAGGGGCGTTCTTATCAAACTAATCTGTAAACATTCTATGAGGAGGTTAGCTGTGAGCTAGACAGAAGGAGACCTGTGGATGTGGTGTACCTGGATTTTGCTAAGGCGTTTGATACAGTTCCCCACAAACGCTTGAGTTATGAATTAAGGGTGACAGGCATTGACCACAAGGTTTTCTCTTGGATACAGAACTAGTTAAAGGGGCGTGTCCAAAGGGTGGTAATAAACAATGCATAGTCGGAGTGGTCTGGGGTGGTAAGTGAGGTCCCCCAAGGCTCAGTTCTGGGACCAATTTTGTTCAATTTATTCATAAATAGCATTGAGAACGAGGTCAGTAGCTCAATCTCAGTTTTTTCAGATGACACAAAATTGAGCAGGGCAATAACTTCGTGAGGCAGAAATCTTACAGAATGACCTGAACAAAATAATAGAGTGGGCAACTACATGGCAAATGAGGTTTAATGTGGATAAGTGCAAAGTATTGCACTTAGGGAGCAATAACATAAAAGCAAAAAACACACTAGGCGGGGGAACCTCTGGGGGTATCAAAAATGGAGAAAGATCTGGGGGTCTTAGTAGAAGATACACTTAGCAATAGCATGCAATGTCAAGCTGCAGCTGCCAAAGCCGGCAGAATATTGGCATGCATAAGGAAGGGGATGTATTCCAGAGATAAAACTATAACCCTACCACTTTATAAAACTCTGGTCCAACCACATCTGGAGTATTCTGTCCAGTTCTGGTCGCCAGTCCTCAGAAGGGATGTATTGGAGCTTGAGAGAGTACAGAGAAGGGCAACAAAACTTATTAGGGGATTAGAGGACCTTAATTACAAACAGCGTTTAGAAGCGCTTGATTTATTCTCCCTGGAGAAGAGACGCCTGAGAGGGGACATGATAGCGATTTACAAATACCTCAACGGTGATCTGAGCATAGAAAAAAAACGATTCAGTCGCAAGGAATGCATGAGGACACGAGGCAATACAATGCGTTTAGAGGAGAAGAGATTTAACCTCAGGCTACGCAGGGGGTTCTTTACAGTAAGAGCTACAAGACTGGAATTCTCTGCCACAAATGGTAGTAACTGTGGGGAGTATGGCTACTTTTTAAAGACTCTTGGACATACAGCTCAAGGATCAAAACATTCAGGGGTATGAGAAATTAATACGTCCACACACACCTACACGGGTTGACCTGGATGGACTATTGTCTTAATTCAACCTCAAATACTATGTTATACTTACCTGCTCTGTGCAGTTGGTTTGCACAGGGCAGCCTGGATTCTCTTCTTCTCTGGTCCCTTGTTCCTGCTCCTGGCCCCTCCCTCCTGTCAAGTGGATCCTCCTCTTCTCGGGTCCCTTGTTCCTGCTCCTGGCCCCTTCCTCCTGTCAAGTGCCCCCACAGTAAACAGCTTTCTATGGGGGCACCCAAGCCGAATTGCAGCTCAGTGTGTCCATTCAGACACGGAGCTGCTGTTCGGCCTCGTCCCCTCTCTCTCTCCTGATTGGCTCACTGACTTTGATTGACAGCCGCAGGAGCCAATGGCGCAGTGGCTGTATCTCAGCCAATCAGGAGGGAGAGACCCAGGATGACCGAGGGACTCGTGGACATCGCTGGATAGAGAGGGGGCTCAGGTAAGTATTAGGGGGCGCTGGGGAGGCTGCTACACACAGAAGGATTTTTATCTTAACCACTTCTCACCCACCATATAGCAGAATGATGGCCGGAAAGTGGTTAAGTTATCCTGACTTGGCGTCATATGACGTCCAGCAGGATAGGCTGCTGGCGTGCAGAGCAGCGATCGGTGGTGCGGTGTGTCCCTCTGACATACCACATCTCTGATCCCGGTAAAGAGCCTATGACGTAAAGAGCCTATGATGTAGGCACTTTACCATGTGATCTGCTGTGACCAATCTCACCTGGTCACATCGTAACCAGGAAGTGCTATTTATCGACTTTCCTCCATTTGCGTTGACAAGGCTTGAGTAGAGGAGAGCCGATCTCGCAATTATCCCCCCCTGACAGGGGGGGGGGGGTCTGCACTGATAATCAGCGCATTGATTATCTGTGCAGACCCATCAGGGATGCCCACTAGAGCCCATCAGGGATGCCCGCTAGAGCCCACCAGGGATGCCAATCAGAGCGGCGATCGGTGATGCGAGGTGTCAGCCTGACACCCTGCATCTCCGATCTCGGTAAAGAGCCTCTGACGGAGGCTCTTTACCATGTGATCAGCCGTGTCTAATCACGGCTGGTCACATAGTAAATAGGAACAGCCGTTGATCGGCTTTCCTTAGTTCGTGCCTGACAGGCACGAGCAAAGGAGCGCCGATCAGCGGCTCCCCTGACAGGGGGGGTCAGCACTGGTAATCAGATCATTGATTACCAGTGCAGACCCTCGGGGGGGGGGTGCCACTAGATCCACCAGGGATGCCCACTCTGACCCAAGGGATGCCCACTATGACCCCAGGGATGCCCACTATGACCCCAGGGATGCCCACTATGGCCACCAGGGATGGCAATCAGGGCTCAGGGAGCCCCCCATTGCCCTCCCCATCAGTGATGCCCACCAGTGTCCTCCCTATCAGTGCTGCCCACAAGTGCCCATCATTGCTATCCTTTAGTGTCGCCCACCAGTGCCCATTATTGCCCACCAGTGCCGCCTATCAGTGCCCATCAGTGCCCATCAGTGCCGCCCGTCAGTGCCACCCATCAGTGCCCATCAGTGACCTCCAGTGCCGCCTATCAGTGCCCATTAGTGCCCCTCAGTGCCACCTATCAGTGCCCATCAGTGCCACCTATCAGTGTCCATCAATGCCGCCTATCAGTGCCCAGCAGTGCCGCCTATCAGTGCCCACCAATGCTGCATATCTGTGCTACCTATCAGTGCCGCATATCAGTGCCTATCAGTGCCGCCTATCAGTGCCGCCTATCAGTGCCGCCTATCAGTGCCACCCCATCAGTGCCACCCCATCAGTGCCACCCCATCAGTGCTTCCTCATCAGTGCCTGTCAGTGCAGTCTCATCAGTGCTCATCAGTGCAGGAAAAAACTTATTTATTTACAAAATTGTATAACATAAACAAAAAAACTTTTTTTTTTTTTCAAACTTTTCGGTCTTTTTTTATTTGTTTAGCAAAAAGTAAAAATCGCACAGGTGATCAAATACCACCAAAAGAAAGCTCTATTTGTGGGGGGAAAATGACATAAATTTGGTGTAGGTACAGTGTTGCATGACCGCGCAATTGTCATTCAAATTGCAACAGCTCTAAAAGGGGAAAATTGGCCTGGGCAGGAAGGGAGGGAAGTGCCCTGTATTAAAGTGGTTAAACAAAGAAAAACTTTTTTCAAAATTTTCGGTCTTTTTTTATTTGTTTAGCAAAAAAGAAAAAAAAAACAGAGGTGATCAAATACCACCAAAAGAAAGCTCTATTCCTAGGAAAAAATGATAAAAAAGTTGGTTGGGTACAGCGTTGCATGACCGCGCAATTATCATTCAAAGCGTGACAGTGCTAAAAGCTGAAAATTGGCCTGGGCAGGAAGGGGGTGAAAGTGCCCTGCATTGAAGTGGTTAATGCATAGAATGCATTAAGATAAAAAAAAAAAAAAAACCTTCCTGCCTTTACAACTTCTTTAACATAAAGTGCGAGGATAGCACACCTTATCACTGTAAGTACACTGCATATCTTTTTGGCCTACTAGTCTATAGTCTGCAGGTCCGATCATGCAAAAATATTTCAACAGGGTGGTTGAACAGAAGTCAATCAGTAGATTGACTTCTGTTCAGCCCTACTGAACCAGCCAAATTTCAATCAATGTAAGGCCAGCTTTAGTCAGATAAGGGATAAAGGAGTGGGCTACAAAATGGGATGGGAAGGGGGGTGGGGAGCCACAGAGGTGAGAATTGACAATAAACTCTTTGATAAGGATTTTGAAAGCTTTAGAAACCCATTTACTAATGCAATTATCTTAATAGTTCTAGTTTCAACCTCCAGTACACCAAGCAAGCCATCATGGCCAGGCCACTAGATACCACTGCATGTGATCTGACCCAAAAAGAAAGAAATAAACTTCTCAGTGTACAAGCAGAATTCTTCTATAAGGAATGTTACATTAACAAAACCATCAGTACAAGTATAAACGCTTCATTGAAATCCCAAAGGGAAATTCTCCCACAATACAAAAAGAAAAAACAAATAGCCATTAACCACATACCATCCAGTATTGGAAGGGATATAAATGATAATCAAAGAGCTCAAAAAACATCAGATAAAATGCTTACAGAAATCTTCTGACAACCCCCAATGCCAGCCTTCAGGCAGCCACCCAACCTCAGACATAAATGAATCAGCAGGAAACATTATCTCGAGTAAAGGGACGCAAACAAGGAACTAAAACCTTGCAACAATAAACCCTGCAAACTATGCAGCCACATTAATCTATTAAAAGGTGTTAGACGTGCATAGAAAAAGAATCTTTAATATTATTGGATCATACAGCTGCACCTCCAGTAATGTGGTGTATCTTATTCAAAGTACAACCAGAGATGTTACACTGGTAAAATATGCCAGCCAATCTAAAAGAAGAATGAATTTACACATACACATCACAAAAAAACATAAGGAAGATGATTACTGCATATCTGTGGGGCATCATTTCTCACAACCAGATCAATGTATGGAAGATTTGAGTGCTTTTGTTTCTAAAGGTAGCTCTCAAAATACTCTGTGAGAATAAAATCAATTGATCTCCCCCATCTACGCTAAATGTGGATAGACAAATCATTGCTGCCAGCCATTATATTTGAGCAGCTGCAGCACCCCTGGCTGTCTGAATACCTGAACAGTAACTGTCACTGGTCAACAGATCATTTTCGACCCAGTTCAGACAGTTGGTGCCAATGGGGCCACCCATGGCTCAAACTGTAGCTGATTCGGCAGGGTGTGGCAGCTCTCAGACTCCAATAGCTGACAGGGGAGATTCCTACACCCACGCTATTTAGTATGAATTGAAGAATCTACTCCTATCTCTTGTTCAGCCCATAGGCTGAAAGGGAGAAATCTGAAGTGTGTATGGCAAGCTTTAGATGAACCCCCTCCACGGCCCAGCGCTCCAGTGGGGGGGGGGGGGGCAGAGTAGAGAGCCGGTGACTGACAGTCACGAGCTCTCTGGTCAAGGGTGTTTGATCGGTCCTCAGTCTTAGAGTCGGCGGGGGACAGATGCAGCATTGGACCAATGTTGCATCCACCTAGGTAAGTGTAATTTTGAAAAAACGAACATACCCGACCTTCTCTTTCAAATGCGAGGTTCACTTTTTTTCAGAAAAAAAGTCTATGCAGTCATGGCACCCCAGTAGATATTAGAAAATAGTGTAGCTTTGTAAATCGTTTAATAATTTTATTTTCATGCCTGTAAGCCATTTGGGTCCGCTGGAAGCCAGGCCAAAAAAAACCCAGATAGCAATCCTCATTTCCTGCCTTGTTTCTATGATGTGAATACCATTGGACACTCACACCCAGCATTATAGGAGTAAAAACAATTGTTTTTACATCCTAGCAGCAAGGCAGGATTGCCTTGGGGATTGCTAACTGGGATTTTTTTCATCCAGGCTTCCACAGGTATAACAAAAGGTGAATGAATATTTTAAAAAGCTATACAGTTTGTTAATAACTTCTGGGACCCATTGACTACATAAGCTATTATCTTGAAACGGTGAACTTAGCCTAAAGTGAGTATCTATGGTCAATATGTAAAATTATATATTCTTTTTCACCTTCTATTTTGATTATTTCTAGCCTACTCCTAATCTGAGCAATCTGAAAGCATGGAAAACAAGATTTTTGTAAGATCTTACTGTAAAATTGACAGACGCAGCCTCCATCTTCAATAGCTGAATGGGTTATGCTGCCCCCTGCAGGAGTAGTCTAGGCAGGAAAAATTTAAATGTACACACCCACAGGGCCGTCCCCACAGGCATAACCCACACACCCTCTGCCCAGCAAACCAGTTTAGTTGTAAGCAGTGAAGAAAAAAAACATCCCCATATCAGAGGGCGGATGCAGCATCTGTTAATGGACTTCAGAGAAAATTATATTACGGTAAGATCTTACAAAAATCTTGTTTTTTCTATGCAATGTTGGCATGAGGGGTGGGAAGAATGCAACCAGACAGTAACACACAAAGAGAGAGTCCATTTTCCTAAAAGACTTAGTAACTGTCATATAAACCTTTATCACCCGTACCACATCTAAATAGTGCAAGGCAAATTCCTTGGGATGCTTAGGCTTAGGACATAAGGAAGACAACTCAATGTCTTCACTTAGATGAAAATCCGACATCACCTTAGGGAGGAAGGACGGATTAGGTGGGAGAACCCCTTTATCTCTGTGGACCACAAAATAGGACGAACGACAGGACAGCGCCAGATGACGCACCCCCTGAATAAAAGTGTGAATCAAGCTATTAGTAGCCAATGGACGTTGGAAGTAAATAGCCAAGGCCGACACTTGGCCCTTGGCCCTTGATAGTCCCCAAAGCCAATCGCTGCTCAACCCCTTTTTGTAACAAGGCCAAAACCCTAAACCCATAGAAAACAAGCGAGGGTGCAGCTGCACCGATTCACACCATGAAATGTACAATTTCCACATACAATGATAGATCTTCCTTGACGTTGATTTGCAGGCCTTCAAAAGAGTAGGATTCACCGAGTTAGAAAGGCCTCTATCTCTCAATACCTTGCTTTCAACAGCCAAGCAGTTAAAGCCAGCGACCGTAAAGCAGGATGGAAGATCGGTCCTTGAGACAGCAGATCTTCCTGCAGAGGAAGTCTCCATGGAGGATTTACGACCATTTTTACTAGGTCTGTGTACCAAGACCACCAGGGCCAGTCTGATGCCACCAGAATGACCGAAATGCCTTCCACCGCCACCCGGCGAAGAAACCTCTGTAGGAGTACGAGCAGAGGGGGAGGCATAAATCAGCCGATACTTGCACCAAGGAGCCACCAGAGCGTCTGTGGCGTCGGCCAGAGCATCCCGAGACCTGGCCACAAACCTCTGGACTTTTCTGTTGAGGCGAGACGCAAACAGATCCACCTCCGGAGTCCCCCACCGGACACCCAGGAGGTGAAACACCTCCGGATGAAGGGACCATTCCCCTTGATCCAATACCTGACGACTCAGGTAATCCGCTTGCCAATTCTCCACACCCGGAATGTGGACTGCGAAAAGTGCTGAAACATTGACTTCTGCCCAAACCAGAATCTCAGCCACCTCTTTGGCCGCCAGGACACTCTTGGTGCCCCCTTGGTGATTGATATAAGCCACAGCCGTGGCATTGTCCGACTGTATCCGAACCAGAGAATTGCATAGCCGGCTCGTCCAGCGGAACAGGCAAAGCTTAATCGCTCTTAGCTTCAGAATGTTGATCGGCAAGGAGGACTCTTCTGACGCCCCCTGGGCACAGAGCTTCCCCAGCACTCCACCCCAGCCTGACAGGCTGACATCCGTGGTGACCATTGTCCAGAACAGCGGCAGGAAGGACTTGCCCTGACACAAGGCAGGAGACTGGATCCATTAAGATAGGGCCAACTTTGTGAGATGACTCAAATGAATCTTCTGGTCCAATGACCGAGGGTCCCTGCTCCATTTTGCCAGAATCTCTTTCTGCAGAGGCCTGGAATGAGACTGAGAAAATGGGACTGCTTCGGAAGTCGACACCATCCGACCCATGGCCCTCATGCAGGTCCACAGGGAAGACTGATCGGTTTCCATCAGCAATCTGATTGCCCTTTGCAACTTCTGAAGCTTTTCCAAGGGGAGAAAGACCCTCACAAGAGCAGAGTCGAGAGTCTGCCCCAGATAAGTGACCCGTATTGATGGCGATTGAGCAGATTTCTTGAAATTAATCATCCACCCGAATTCTTGAAGGGTCTGAACTGTAATGGAGATGTTGTCCAACAGATCCGAATGAGAGTCTGCTCGCAACAGGAGATCGTCCAGATATCCCAAAATTGAGATCCCTCTCTGGCCAGCACAGGGGCCAGGACCTTGGTAAAAACTCTGGGAGGGGAGGTGAGACCAAAGGGTAACGCCACAAATTGAAAATGCTCCTCTGCCACCGCAAAGGGGAGGAATCGCTGATGTCCCTCGAATATGGGGACATGGAGATACGCATCCTTGATATCGATGGAGGCCAGAAAATCCCCCTGATTAAGGATGCCACCACTGACCGAATGGACTTGATTCAAAACTTCTGCACCCGCACAAAGCGGTTCAGAGCCTTGAGATCCAGGAATGGATGCACCTAGCCCTTCTTTCTGGGCACTGTGAACAGGTTTGAATAGAAACCTTGAGAGCGTTCCTGTGGAGGGACCGGCATGATCACTCCTTGAGCCAGGAGGTCCTGCGCAGCTTCCCGAAGATCTTTCAAATGCTATGGAGACAGGTGAAGATTTGACTGAAAAAAACTGTCCCCCGGCCAGGACCAAAATTAAATTTTGTACCCGGAATAAATCAGTTCGGGAACCCATTTGTGAAAGAAGCTCAGACATCTCCCCACCCGAGAAACGGGTGAGGGCACCCCTTCATGCTGAAGAGGGCTTGTTCACAGCACCGGACTGACTGGTCTTTGACTAGCCCCAGTGCTTCTTAGACCCTCTAGAAGCTCTGAACGGCTTACCTTTTTCTTGCACTCTGGGGGCACGAAAAAAAAGTTTATGAGCAGTAAAGGAAGGACCCCGCTTAGCATGGGATGTTTTTCCTTTAGAGGATTGAGGAAGAAGAGTACTCTTCCCGCTAGTCAGGCCCTTGATCGACTCATCCAGTGAGTCGCCAAACAACCGCTCTCTCAGAAAAGAGAGATCCGTCAGGGCTTTCTTGGAAGCTTGGTCAGCCGACCAGCTCTTCAGCCAAACCATGCACCGTAGGGCAATCCCCAAAGCCGAAACTCTGGCCACCAGGGGAGCCGCATCCAGGAAAGCACCACTCAGGAACACCAGGGCCTGGGCCATCTGGTCCACAAGTTCCATCAGTTCTGCGGGAAACTACGTCAGGGTCCAAGTTCCTTTTCAGAACCCTAATCCATTCTGTAACTGTCTGTGATACCAAAACAGACACAAAGACTGGTTTCAAAATGGAACCCGCCAACACTGGAAGATGGCGGGAAAGGGATTCCACCCGCCTGTCCACCGGATCCGTAAAAACTAGGGAATCTTCCACAGGCCCAATGGTAGATTTGTTCAACCTGGAAACAGGGTGGTCCACCTCAGGTGGCACCATTCAACGGTTGGAGTCCGTATCAGCGAAAGGATACCGGCGTTTAAATCGTTTTGGCACAACTAGCACATGCTTAACGTGCCGCCATTGGTCATTCACAATATCACGAAAAGTCTCGGGACAGGGAAAAACCTTGCCAGATTTTTGGGTCTTGCGAGAGCCAAAGGCCACCCGTGTCCCTGCCAGCGTGAGCTCATCAGCCAATTTTAAAGTTTCCCTCACTGAAATAATCAGGATTCCCACCAAAGAGCGTTCCCACGCTGCAGCTGAAGAAGACAGGTCCTCTTCACCATCTGACTGCCAGGACAGCGACCCTTCAGGTAGGGGGGCATCTGTGGCGACAACATCAGCCTCTGAATCAGAGGACTCCACCAAAGATGGAGAAGGCAGCAGCCATTTTCGGCTATTAACCTTTTTCATTACACTTTTTCCAGAGCTGCTGAAATCGTGGCCAGCGACTGTGATCCGGATTGTCCAGAAGTCGCACAGAGTGGGTCTGAGGGTGAATTTACAGCCCTATTAAAAGTTACAGAAAAATGGAGTACTGCCACTTTAAGAAGCGCCGATCGCGGTTTCCACCGCCGATCGCAGCGGTCTGCAGAGTCCCTCTTAAATATACACTAACAGCAGAGTGTGCAGGGATATGCCCGCAAGGACCCCGGTACTGTACCACCTCCAGAGAGAATGGCCTGCAGCAGGAAGAATCACAGGAAGTGACCTCAGCCTGGATGTAAAAAGTCACACTGCTAGTGCAGTGCAATAGGACTATACAAAAACGGTTGCCAATGTATTTTAATAGGAAGCTCAGGGAAAATGGCTGCCCCATACAAATCAATGGGAAAAATATACACATTGCCCACACTTAAGATGGCGGTGCCCACGGCGTGCCATGTGACCAGGGACCCCCACAATGAAGGCCTCAAGGATCTACAACAAGACCCAGCAAGCAACAAGGTACTATTGCCACCCTCCTCAGGGCGCCAGGCGCCCCAGTACAAAGCCCCTGCGGGGGCGGGAGAGGGAGATAGGGCGCAGAGGCCGGGTACCTGACAGGCCAGGGGGATCTTTTAGGAAGTACAGGTCCTATTATCCCCAGAAGAGGGCCCCCCCCCAAGGCCACCAGGGGCAGGGGGGGTCACATTTACTCACCACACCATGGACTGGGTGGGCTCCGCTCCGGACAGACCTCCTCCCACCCGAAGTGGGGATGCTGCCAGCTGAGGGGTATGCTGCAACTCAGGGCATTCTAGGTCGTCGCATTCCAGCAAGGCATCCGCTCTCAGGCTCGTCACCATCCGAAAAGGGGCACCGTCGTGGCGAGGCCTAGTGCGGGACTATAACTTGCTCACGATCGTAGGCCAGGCTGGGGAGCTATAAGGATCTAGATTATCCAGTGCAAAGCCCCATCCGGTATTGCTTGCAGATCACCTGAAGGATCCCCCTGAACACTAGCTAGCAAGTGAGTAAAGAGAAATAAAACGAAATATTCTGAAAATAATAAAAAACAGAGACCAAATTCTCAGCAGGAAACCTAAGTCCTACTCCTTCTTTAGGCAGAAACAAACTGGTTTGCTGAACAGAGGGTGTGTGGGTTATGCTTGTGGGGACGGCCCCGTGGTCGTGTACATTTAAATTTTTCCTGCCTAGACTACTCCTGCAGGGGGCAGTATACCCATTTGGCTAATGAAGATGGAGGCTGCATCTGTCAATGAACAATAGAGAAACTTACTTTGTGAAGATCCCCACACATTTACTTGACTTACTCTAAATTCCGTTAAATGTATTTACTATGCTCGGTGGCTTTGCACAGCTGTGTCAAACATTTCACAGAGCCTGTCCACTGAACTACAGAGGTGCTGACAGGAGGAGTTTCAGGAGACAAGTCATTGCAGGAATCACTGCTTTCAGGCAGCAAGGTACCATGGGACATGTAGTCCTTAGAAATTGAAGGTAAACAGCAGAGGAGAAGCTGCAAAGCATGCAGGGAATCCAGAAAGTTGTGGACAGAGATGGCCAGCAGACAGACAGCACTCAGAACATGAAAGGCCATTTTTCAAGTAATCCTAAATTGGATTGTCAAATTTAACTATTGTTTGTATTGCTGTTACAATGCTGATGTTATTGAATGAATGTGTATGCTGTGACCATAGTTCTCCTTCAAATCCAGCTAATACTTTTTAAGCAGTTACAGAAATATATATTTTTTTAATATTTGGATTGCATTTTTTTTTTATATTTTTGAATTTAAAAAAAGCACCATTATCAGTGTTAATTTT
Source organism: Pelophylax lessonae (assembly GCF_965119305.1). Classification (NCBI taxonomy): domain Eukaryota; kingdom Metazoa; phylum Chordata; class Amphibia; order Anura; family Ranidae; genus Pelophylax; species Pelophylax lessonae. The sequence goes on from NC_138776.1 coordinate 108,123,231, forward strand.
TTTTTTCTTAACCCTCTGTTATTATTGTTGGACAGTTGGGTCTGACTGAGGAAGTTGATAATCACAGACTTATGGACAGGATCCGCAGGTAATAAAACAATGTTGATGGGGAACTCACAAAAATGAAGTCTGCTGTGTAATTCAAAAGCTGGGCTGCATCATATATGTCATCTTTTATTTTGCCTGCAGTTCCACTTTAAGCATGACCAGTAAATCATAAATATTGCAACGCTGTTCTGTCCAGTAGGTGGGGCTGCAGTGCCTTCCCAAAATTGCTCCCCTAACTGGTGCCTCTCTAAAAACTGTTAAATGTATCCATGTTCACACTCTGTAACTAAGTAGGGGGCTTCTTTTGTTGCGATGAGATACTTTCACAGGATACTGACCATTGAAAGAGGGCTCAGACATTCCAGGAAATGTATAAAATGCTTGCTTTGAACTTAGTGATACAGTTTGTGTTTACACCTCAAACTTTAATTTATGTTAACTGTCTTTAAACCATGGTACACCTCATTTTAAAAATCCATATTTCTTCTCTTCCTCAAAATATACACATTTTTATTATGAACAATCTATGCTGATTGCATTGGATAATCCAGATATCTTACTTTATTGTGGCATTCATTATGCAAACGGAGCTGATATACGAAAACTAGTGTAAGGAGGTCTGGAGAAGTGGAGCAGGTACCTATAGCAATGGGTTTCCAGGTAATAAATAAATGATAGGTGTTATCTGCCTGCTGGTGCTGACAGCTGGTCTTCTGTTATATAGTACAGTTGTATGGCATCATAACTGTTTAATTTTTTATACTGGGTATACCATCCCTAGTATTTAAAGGGTAAGTTCACTGGTATCGGAGCTATGAACACACATATACAGAAAAATCAACTGGGCTTCTCTGTGCAGAGCACTGCCATGGAAATGTACTCTTCTGGCTGTATTCACAGTAATGCAAACTTAAAGAATATTGCAACTGGGAAAGAGATCCAGTTGTAAGTTGTTTTGGGCAGGTATTTATATAGTGCTTACAATTTACACAGCACCTTACATTCACATCAGTCCCTGCCAAGTAAAGATGCTTTTCTCACATGCATACTGTCACGCTTAACCCTTACGCAGGTGGACAGACACTATAGCTAGCTTCTGTGTTCTTCACCTATAGCAGCCCCCTTTTCCATAAGACAAACAGGCCTACCGGTACTCAGTTTCCCCCAGGACTTATACATAATGCTATATTGCCTGGCTACCACACCAGGGTAGCCGTGAACTGAGCAAAGCAAACAAGTATTTAAATTTTGCAGACAGGCAGAGTTGTTCAATGACTGTCGAGGTACAAGCCAGGCAAGGTTCAGAGTAGTTGCCGGGGTCCAATCCATAGTCAAAAGGTAAGCACAGTTCAGACAATAGTCAATATCCGATCTAAGGTCATAAACAGGGGAATCCAAGCATAGAGCTGAAAACAGGGAGCTTGGAGCACATGTTACAAATGCAACATCGCAAGCATGAGACTTCAGGCTTGGTTGGCTTAAATCAGGTTTGGTCCCCACCCAGAGACTGGCTACATCAACTACCTTGAAGGTGGACAGGCAGACAGGGAAAATGCATCATAGACAAAACCAGGATGCTGGAACCAGCAGCTATGATGGAGTAGGAGTGCTACAAGCTCCTGACACTTACTGTACAAATTATGGTCAATCAGGACAGAAGTCATTAACATACTGCCTTGCCTTAGAGGAACAGGAGGAAAATCACACAAACACAGGGAGCACATGCAAACTCCATGCAGATATTTTTCTGACCAGAGTTCAAACCAGGAACCCCAGAGCTGCAAGCTGCAAGAAATGTTAAACACTAAGCAACTCTACTGCCCCATAGCCATCATGGCTTCAGTAGGTGGGTGTGGTTGCGAATATAGGGTCATGATAGCACATCATAGGGGGGTGCTGCTAAAAGACTTCTGGAATGCCAAAGATACACTATGTAAAAATAATGGGTAGTTCAATGAACCAGTACCTTTTTAGTGCTAATGTAAGGGATCTTGTGCAGGAAGTGCTAGTTCCTGTGCAATATGTGCTAATTCCCATGCAGTAAGTGGTAATTCCTGCTTATTTTCAGGTGCAAGTGCAAGGTTGTGAGTACAGAAGTCTAGCTAGATGGGTAAGGGCAAGCACGCCCGTGGGCACCTAAGGGGCCATGGTGCATACGTGTGCGCACGTGAATGCCCACAGATTCTGGCACCCAGCAGTCTATTTAAATTCAAGGTCTGCCTAGCCTCTGTGTTGGACTGTCTTCAGCTCTAGTTCCTGAAAGTCTGCTTACCTTGTTCCTGATCCGCCTATGACTGACACTTCTCTTGGATCACCCCTGCCTGTTATCTCTGCAGCTTACCTGTGTTATTAACCACGGCTTGGACTTCTGACCACAATTCTGCCTCCTGACTTGGTACCTCGCCGCCAACACATTACGGTCTCCTTCCCGTTCCTGGCCTGGAACTTGATTCTGATCCTGCTCCTGTTTGGCTGCTGCTGAACATAACTTGAGACCTGCCACTGGAAGGAGACCTGTGTTTCCAAGCTTCAGTTCACTACTCCAGCTTCCCAACACCTGCATGTTTCCACTGCCCCAGCTGTCCCAGTCTCCACGACCAGGGGTGCTTAGACAGGAGTTGCGCAGGAGGCTACCCTCATCATCTGGAGCTCCACAGCCAGGTACTGTAGGTTACAGCTGAAATATCAGTTTGAGTGGACTGGCCCTTTAAAATGTAATGTTAGTACACTCAATGGTTCTAAGAGTAGATTTGGAGAGTCATACTTGTAAAGAAATAATCTATTATTGCATTCATATAATCACATTGGGGATTATGTATAAAAACTGGAGCAAGAAAATTGTGAAAACTGGATTAGCCGCCCATAGCCACCAATCTAAATATATTTGAAGTAAATATTCTCCATATACTTTTATCACTTTGTGTTACAAATATATGCCACCGTCCTACTGCAGCCAGGGTAATAAATAACATTTGATTTGATTTAATGACAGCGTTAAGCTCTAAAAAGGCTATTCTTACAGAAATGAAATAAGAAAGTGGATCAAAATCCACAGGCATATCAAAACTGAGTTGATTTCATGGAAATCTCAAATAAAATGCTTCCAAAGGAGAAGGCAGACCATCTGCAGCTTAGCCCCATGACAGAATCATCTACAATTCCAGGGCTGCAAACAGCTGCCATAGAAATATGCAAAAGATCCAGATGCCAACGTAGGCATCCACATGGCACCATATTTGTTACTATGCAGAAATATCAATGTGCAGGATGGTCACACATCACATTAATAAAAATAAATAGTTTTCTGCTGTTACATCAATATACACTGAATATGAAATAACTGCTGACTTATATACCCTTTGTAGTTGAAGCAGATTTTTTTTATTTTTACAATTACTGTAACAAAAATGTTTTGGAAATCAGCCCCTTTAGCTGAAATAATGGATTCTCTAGGCTGTGTGTCCTGCCAAAAATCACAATGCATTGGATTCTGCACATATGACTCATGCTCTGCCATTTAAAAAACTGGAATAAACAATGAATATGTAACATACAAGGCTGTACCTATTCCATGACCATAAACATGTGGTGCTGTCAAATAAATAGATTTATCATGAAACTGATATTATTCCATTTGTATTAATCTATACATGAAACATGCAGAGTAAATAAGTAACTTCCTGTTCCAATGGTTTCCTTTGTTGATAAATGGCAAAGAAAAAGGTTCAGCTTAATGGCAGCTCCCTTTACTTCCTTGCTGCTCTACTAAGCCCCCAAAGCCAAGAGAGCCAAACTGAGGTTTGGAGTGCACACAGCACTGGATCACAGCAAGAATACACCAAGAGAAAACTGCGAATACAAAACTTGAGAAAACTGGTGATTAGCATGTGCATTGATCCCAGTTCACTTTAGATTCAATAAAAGAACAGACCGTCAGCCAACATTCAAAAAGGGCAAGAGGTTGATTGAGACAGTGAGACTGCTTGATTCTGACCTACTTCCCACAGCTAAAAGAGCAATCTCTTGTTTGTTACAATGGGCTTTTGGCTGTTAGGAAAACACCAAGATAACTGTGACTTTGATATAGTCAACGATTCATGAACGTGTTCAATCCAATCTGCAGCATTTCACCAATGCCCAATTGGAGTCACCCCTAAATCTCTTTTTTCCTTTTTTGTTTGTTCCTTCTTATAACTAAAGTTGAACTTCAGGTATGATCTTTATTCCAGCGCAGATTGTTTGAATGACTTGTCCTCATCACAATGACCACAGAGGGTTGCTGCCAGGGCCGCTGATAAGGCAGTACAACCAGCCCTTTTGTACTGGGCCCAAGCTCCATCATCTAAACAGGGGGGCCCAGGGAAGCTTTATTGCTCATTTCTGCCTAAATGAATAAATTATTTTACTAGTCCACACCTACACTCCTATTTGCTTACTAGGGCTTAAATTACATTTCCCTGGGCCCCATCAGGAGGGGGGTTGGTAGGTGGAGTGTTGGTGGGGTTGGGGGGGCCCCATCAGGAGGGCTGTATGGAGCCCCATGATTTCTAACAGCGGCCCTGGTTGCTGCTATTCATAAAATGCCTTGTATCCTTTTTTAAAGAATACAAGGCAATCACTGTTTGGATAAGGTGAAGAGGATGGGTGGTGATATCACAATCTCTGTTTTGCCCAACCAGAGAACACCTCTTATTCATTGGGGGGAAAAAATGTCTTGCAATGAATGATGGCAGTACCAAGCAAGCGACCACTTGTGGTCATTATACAAGGGTGGAGCTGCTAGACCCAGGACCCTGAAGATCACAGCTATCACTGTAGTAGTGCTGACTATTACAATGACCGTCAGCTTCCTCAGGTAAGTATTCATACTTACATTTTGCCATGCTGAACCAACCATATATGCAATAAAAATCATACCTAGAGTTCAGCTTTAAGCTATCATATTGTTTTGTGTTTATTATTTAACTCATATTTTTGACATATGTACCTTGCATTGCTAGGGTCCTGAGTTTTGTTGCTTTCAGGAATTCAGGAATTAGTTGCTATCTAGGAATTCATGTAGTAATAAGCCACTGATATAAATCAGTAATGATCTATCTGTTTTTTTGTACAAACACACTAAATTATTCTTAAAGAGACTTTATTGAAGATATACTGCATATATAGAAAGATGATCCGTACACCAGTAGTTGCTCCTAAAAAATATTCACCTTTATTCAAAAACTGCAGTACACAACCACAGATAAGGTCAGTTGGCGCATTTCAGCCTATAAGGCCTTAGTCATAGTGTATATATATTTATTTATTAGGGATCGTCCGATTATCGGCAGAGCCGATATTTCGAGGGCCGATCTGCACTTTCCCAGATATATTAGAATCGGCCCCTGAGGTTACCGATATTGCCAATATTTCGGGAAAATGCTGTACCAGGTGATGCCTGCAGCTAGCGACATCACCCCGGTACCGGCATTCATAGCTGACGGTCGGCTGTCTTGTAATGACAACCGATGCGGCTGAGAAGCCGCTCGGCTGTCATTACAAGGAGCGGAAAGGGGGTGTCCCCCCCTTCCTGCCGTCTTCTGCGGCTCGTCCGGGTCTCCCGTCCCACTGGGAGACCCGGGCATTTTACCTGTACGGCCGCCGAAGAGAAGACCCGATCAAAGCCGCATTCGGCTCTGATCGGGTCTTCATGTAAAAACCCGGAAGTGATGTCATGACATCACTTCCAGGTATTCGGCGCCAGATTCAAAAAAATGACAGCATTCAATAAAATGACAGCATTCAAAACAGCCAAACTTGGCTATTTTGAATTCTTTTAAGTGCAGAGGAGGGGTTTGGGGTCTTTTAGACCCCTCCACAACAGTACCTGTCAAGTGTAAAAATAAAAAATAATTTTTTTTAAACGTACAAAAATATCGGCCAATATCGGCCGATACCGATGTTCAATGGCCAAAATATTGGTATCGGTAACGAAAATCCGATAGCGGTTGATCACTAATATATATATATATATACACACACACACACTCTCACAAAAGTGAGTACATCCCTCACATTTTTGTAAATATTTTATTATATCTTTTCATGTGACAACACTGAAGAAATTACACTTTGATACAATGTAAAGTATTGAGTGTACAACTTGTATAACAGTGTAAATTTACTGTCCCTTCAAAATAACTCAACACACAGCCGTTAATGTCTGGCAACAAAAGTGGGTACACCCCTAAGTGAAAAATGTCCAAATTGGGGCGAATTATCTATTTTCCCTCCCCGATGTCATGTGACTAGTAAGGTTTACAAGGTCCCAGGTGTGAATGGGGAGTAGGTGTGTTAAATTTGGTGTTATCGCTCTCACTCTCTCATACTGGTCACTAGAAGTTCAACATGGCAACTCATGGTAAAGAACTCTCTGAGGATCTGAAAAAAAGAATTGTTGCCCTACATAAAGATGGCCTAGGCTATAAGAAGATTGACAAGAGCCTGAAACTGAACTGCAGCACAGTGGCCAAGACCACACAGTGGTTTAACAGGACAGGTTCCACTCAGAACAGGCCTCGCCATGGTCGACCAAAGAAGTTGAGTGCACGTGCTCAGCATCATATCCAGATGTTGTCCTTGGGAAATAGACCTATGAGTGCTGCCAGCATTGCTGCAGAGGTTGAAGGGGTGGGGGGGGGGGGGCTGCCTGTCAGTGCTCAGACCATACGCCGCACACTGCATCAAATTGGCTGTCGTCTCAGAAGGAAGCATCTTCTAAAGATGATGCACAAGAAAGCCTGCAAACAGTTTGCTGAAGACAAGCAGACTAAGGACATGGATTACTGGAACCATGTCCTGTGGTCTGATGAGACCAAGATAAATGTATTTGGTACAGATGGTGTCAAGCGTGTGTGGCAGCAATAAGGTGAGGAGTACAAAGACATGTGTGTCTTGCCTACACACAAGCATGATGGTGGGAGTGTCATGGCCTATGGCTGAATGAGTGCTGTCGACACTGGGGAGCTACAGTTCATTGGGGGAACCATGAATGCCAACATGTGCTGTGACATACTGAAGCAGAGCATGATCCTCTCCCTTCAGAGACTGGGCAGCAGGGCAGTATTCCAACATTATAACGACCCCAAACAAACTTCCAATTCGACCACTGCCTTGCTAAAGAAGCTGAGGGTAAGGGTGATGGACAGGCCAAGCATGTCTCCAGACCCAAACCCCATTGAGCATCTGTGGGGCATACTCAAACGGAAGCTGGAGGAGCGCAAGGTCTCTGACATCCGCCAGCTCCGTGATGTCGTCATGGAGGAGTGGAAGAGGACGCCAGTGGCAACCTGTGAAGCTCTGGTGGACTCCATGCCCAAGGGGCTTAAGGCAGTGCAGGAAAATAATGGTGGTCACACAAAATATTGACACTTTGGGCCCAATTTGGACATTTTACCTTAGGGGTGTACTCACTTTTGTTGCCAGCGGTTTTGACATTAATGGCTGTGTGTTGAGTTATTTTGAGCGGACAGCAAATGTACAGTTATACAAGCTGTACACTCACTACTTTACATTTTATCAAAGTGTCATTTCTTCAGTGTTGTCACATGAAAAGATATAATAAAACAGTTACAAAATGTGAGGGGTGTACTCACTTTTGGGAGATACTGTACATACATACACACACACACACATATTTATTTAATTTAAGCTTCAACATGCTTTTTCTTGAGCAATGGAGACTTACGTGGCAAGCATGCACACAGGTGCATTACTTATTACTTTCTTTGAAATAATTGTACCGGCTAATTTCAGGTCTTTCTGAAGCTCTCCACAAGTGGTCCTTGGCTCTTGGACAACTCTTCTGATAATTATTTTCACTCCTCTGTCAGAAATCTTGTGAGGAGCACCTGGCCCTATTCGGTTTATGGAGAAATTATGTTCTTTCCACTTCTGAACTATGGCCCCAACAGTGCTCACTGAAACATTCAGAAGTTTAGAAATCCTTCTGTAACCAATGCCATCAATGTTTTGCAACAATAAGGTTGCGAAGGTCTTGAGAGAACTATTTTCTTTTACCTATCATGAGAGGTTTCTTGTGTGACACCTTGGTAATGAGGCACCTTTTTATAGGCCATCAGTTGAGACTGAACAGGCTGATATTAATTTGTACTGACAAGGGGCAGGATTGCTTTCTAATTACTGAAAGATTTCAGCTGGTGTCCAGGCTTTCCATGCTTTTTTGCACCTCTTTTTATTCATGTGTTTAATACTTTTTCCCTGTGTCATTCCATTTTATTACACATAACTTAATTTCTGAATGTATTTGTTTTGGTTTCTTTGTATGTATGGATTGCATGGGCTGTTACCGACTTGTGATGAAAATGTAATGTCAATAGCACCTTTAGAAATAGATTTACCTAGAAACAAGGTGACGTGTTCAATACTTATTTTACCCGCTATATACTGTGTGTGTATATATATATATATATATATATATATATATATATATATATATATACACACACAAACAAGATATATATATATATATATATATATTATATATATATATATATATATATATATATATGTATATATATAAAGAGTTTGTGGGTGCAAAAAAAAAAGTTGAAGTCTTCTGTTTTAGAACATTTAGTCCTTGTCTGAAAAAAGGCCTGTCTTTTCAAGAGGACGCTTTACTTGCTCAGACACAATGCTGTGGGCAGGCTATTGTCTGTATTGCTGAAGCACCTGCAGTATTATTTGTAACCATAGCAGTGTTCTATGCATTGGAGAACATCAGGGTTTGAGATGCGGGATCAGTTTTCTCTCTTTGTCTCCAGTGAGGTATGTCACAGCTGTTTATGTCTGCTCACTGACTGTCAGATCTTTGGCAAATAAATGCGTCTGGAGATGATCACTGCAAAGAACCTTTTTAAACATTTTTTTTTGCAGAATAATTATTTTCCTGTAAAAAAATATTGTTTTTTTATTTCCTTTCTGTGCCAAGTTAAATAATTACTATCCCTGAACATTTAGATTGCTTAACAAGGACATTTAAAGGGTAAGTTTGTGCAAAGCTCCTTTTTTTTAGCAAGCTAAAAATGGCCAAATAACCAGGTTTGTTTTCTAGTATCTCAAACTCCAGCCATAGGAGCTCTGCACCTACATTACCACTTCTATCTGCTGGTCAAAGTAAATACAAGAAGGATTTAAAAGCATATCTAAACCCAATACAAAATAGTAATACAATGTAGATTACCATTCCTAAAGGGCCGTACACACTTGACGAAAATCGGACGAAATATCCTCCGATTTTTCTCTGTCTTCTCAGCGTTCATTACCGTTTTTAGTTGACAGTGCATAAATGTTCACAAAATTTCTCGTACGATTTTTCTTTTTTTTGGCACATTTGTTCCTAGACTTCCGGGTTGTCAGCAACTTCAGATCATGCACGGTCTTTCGTATCCGATTTTTCACGGACGTACTGCATTAACGAAAAATCGGTCGTCTGGGGACGGACGAAAAAAATTATGGTGTTTGTCCCTCCGGTTTTTTTCGTTGAAAATGACGGCATCGGCTGCTGAAAGTTGTGTACACACTAGGCGAAAATCGGACGATTTTACCTCGGACGGGAATTTTCGGCAGATTTTCTACTAGTGTGTACCCCACTTCAGTGGCGTACCAATAGGGGGGGCGGGGGGCGGTCCGCCCCGGGTGCCACACATTAGGGGGGTGTCAGTGTGTCAGGGAAGATCAGGGTGACACCCGGGGCCGGCCGCCAGACTGCTTCCACCGCGGAGGAGGAGGAACTGTTTAAAGCAGAGAGGATGTGAAAGACTCACTGTCACTCCCGAGCCCTGAATACACAGCGATCGGCGCTGCCGCAGTTTACTATGCTGGTTAATGAGAAGGCGATTGGTTGCTAGGACCGCCTATCAACCAATCACCTGCTCATTAACCAGCATAGTAACTTCTGCAGTTCCCGCCGAGGCGCCGATCGCTGTGTATTCAGGGCTCGGGAGTGACAGAGAGTCTCTCACATCCTCTCTGCTTTAAACAGTTCCTCCTCCTCCGCTCTCCTCCTAAAAAGGTAGGGGGGGCGGGGGGGGGGGGCTTTGTATTGTAAAGGGGTTATTTTGGGGGGGGGGGGGCTTTGTATTGTAAAGGGGTTATTTTGAGGGGGGGGGGCGGGGGGGCTTTGTATTGTAAAGGGGTTATTTTGAGGGGGGGGGCTTTGTATTGTAAAGGGGTTATTTTGAGGGGGGGGGGCTTTGTATTGTAAAGGGGTTATTTTGAGGGGGGGCGGGGGGGCTTTGTATTGTAAAGGGGTTATTTTGAGGGGGGGCGGGGGGGAGCTTTGTATTGTAAAGGGGTTATTTTGAGGGGGGCGGGGGGGCTTTGTATTGTAAAGGGGTTATTTTGAGGGGGGCGGGGGGGCTTTGTATTGTAAAGGGGTTATTTTGAGGGGGGGGCGGGGGGGCTTTGTATTGTAAAGGGGTTATTTTAAGGGGGGGTGACTTTGTATTGTAAAGGGGTTCTTTTTTTGGGGGGGTGGCTTTGTATTGTATAGGGGTTGTATGGGGGGGGGCTTTGTATTGTATAGGGGTTCTATGGGGGGGGCTTTGTATTGTATAGGGGTTCTATGGGGGGATTTATTGTAGAGGGGTTCTATTGGTGGGGGCTTTGTATTGTAAAGGGGTTATATTGGGGGGCTGTGTAATGTAAAGGGTTGTATGGGGGATGGGGCTGTGTAATGTAAAGGGTTCCAATGGGGGGCTGTGTAATGTAAAGGGGTCCAGGGGTAAGGGGGCAGTGTAATGTAAAGGGGTCCAGGGGTACAGGGGCTGTGTAATGTAAAGGGGTCCAGGGGTAAGGGGGCAGTGTAATGTAAAGGGGTCCAGGGGTAAGGGGGCTGTGTAATGTAAAGGGGTCCAGGGGTACAGGGGCTGTGTAATGTAAAGGGGTCCAGGGGTAAGGGGGCAGTGTAATGTAAAGGGGTCCAGGGGCTGTGTAATGTAAAGGGGTCCAGGGGTAAGGGGGCTGTGTAATGTAAAGGGGTCCAGGGGTAAGGGGGCTGTGTAATGTACAGGGGCTGTGTAATGTAAAGGGGTCCAGAGGTAAGGGGGCTGTGTAATGTTAAGGGGTCCAGGGGTAAGGGGGCTGTGTAATGTAAAGGGGTCCAGGGGTACAGGGGCTGTGTAATGTAAAGGGGTCCAGGGGTAAGGGGGCTGTGTAATGTAAAGGGGTCCAGGGGTACAGGGGCTGTGTAATGTAAAGGGGTCCAGGGGCTGTGTAATGTAAAGGGGTCCAGGGGTAAGGGTTCTGTGTAATGTAAAAGGGGGTCTCCATACATTTTACACATGACACTTCAATGTTCGTTGCCTGGGGGGGGTGCCAGATATAGGATCCGCCCCGGGTGCCAAATGCTCTAGGTACGCCCCTGCCCCACTTTAGACATGATGGCTACATACATTTCTGGTAATCCTGTAAATACCACACTTTTTGTTCCTGGGTGTCTACACTCACTCCTTCTCTGTATCTATGGAAGGAGCCACAGTTGTCTCCCAGGTTGGACTACAAATATGTCTGTCATCTTTCATTTCCATTACATTTGTGGGGATATTAGTATTACAGAAGAAAGATGACATGTTTTTGTTTTCATTTCAGCTCACGGGTAGTGACAAGGACACCTCATTCCTGGTAAGATTAACAGGTATTTCTATATTTGCTGAAAATGAAAACTAATGTAGCCACCACAGGTCTCATAAACAGCACATTATTGGGTTTAGTTACCCCTTCATGCCTACGTAACGAAATATGCAGCCTCTGATTTAACGGGCTGTACCACGGGGTGGTGAAGCTGTACTGTTTTTTAGACCCGACGGTCGGATTTCTTGTAATAACAACAGATGCGGCTAGTCAGCCTCTCGGCTGTTATTACAAGCAGCAGGAGGGGACGTCCCCCCTGCCACCTTCCGCAGCTCGCCCTGGCTCTCTGATCCCACTGGAAAGCCCAAGCGGCTGGCGGGAGACCCGAACAAAGCCGGAATCGGCTTTGTTCGGGTCTCGGATCTAGTAACCTGGAAGCGAAGTCATGACATCACTTGCAGTTAACTGAAGCCTTAGGCTTCAAAACAGCCAAACTTGGCGTTTTTAATGCTTTTAAGTGCAATAGAAGGATCTGGGGCCCCTCCAAAAAAAATACCTGACACGTGACCATTGCTTTTTTTTTTAAGGGACAGTGTAAAATTAAAGTGTATAGTGCAAAAGTATGCCTGCGCTGCTATTAAATCAAATACATAAATAAATCCCAATAAATATGGTGTATAAATAATCTGTGTAAAGTGCTAGTGCTCAACTTCAAACACACATTACTATATCATAGATCCCAAACAATATAAAAATATTAAAAATACAATAAATACATATTTCATCATGTGTAAATAAATATCAAATAAAGTCTTTCAATAAAAGACGTGCTTCAATAGTGACAGTCTTAGTGCAAAACATAAGTCCAAAGTGCTGCGTGCTCGTAAAACAAGTGCTGGTGCTTTCTCTACACGAGTAGGTGCTCCCCTCCTGGACCCCTACTTACCAGAAGCCAAATAATACACCGCTTTCAGAATATCCTTAGATAGGACGAGCCTTAATGGACCATCAACTCAATCAGCTTTTCTGTAGGTCATATCATCCAGGTATTGCTCAAAAAATGAAAAGAGATGCTGGCATCGTGAAGTATGTAATCACTTTATTCGATGCACACAATACAAGATACACTTACAATGTGACAAAGGTTAAAACGCCTAAAGAATCATCCCACGGGTTGCCAATCCAAACGGCTATACTCACTCCCCGTGTCCCCGTATGTCGGAAGGTGGATGTAGTCTGGCGTAGAACGTACTCGGACGAACAGCTTGACGCGTTTCGCTCCGCACACAGAGCGTTATCAAAAGCAATTCCGTTCCGGATACGTACTATATTTATAAGGTAACAAATTACATTATTGCTGACACCTTAGAGAAACCGGAAGTAGAATGCCGCCATTTTGTGATGATGGCAGGTTTAGGTCACAATAAAGTAGTTAGTGTGGCGCGGTCCCCTAGCTTCATGCACATAGAAACAGTTCTGCCCACTCTATAAGCCAGATAATGATTATAATAGATCGGAACGAGAGACAGGAAGTGCGTCATTGGGTAACCCCGACGTGGCGACATCACTTCCGGTTCCGGCATTTGAGCAGGATGAGAGTCCCAATATGGCGGAGCCACTTCCGGTTCCGCAATCGAAATAATATTAGCTTATAGCTCACAATTTTAGGATTTTTATGTATATATTAAACTGGACTAGAGTATTTTTATAGCGATATATGAGAGCTTAAGATGCGAGGACATATTTATGCAGATTTGATTGAGAGGGTTGCATAGGAAGTTCATCATCACAAAATGGCGGCATTCTACTTCCGGTTTCTCTAAGGTGTCAGCAATAATGTAATTTGTTACCTTATAAATATAGTACGTATCCGGAACGGAATTGCTTTTGATAACGCTCTGTGTGCGGAGCGAAACGCGTCAAGCTGTTCGTCCGAGTACGTACTACGCCAGACTACATCCACCTTCCGACATACGGGGACACGGGGAGTGAGTATAGCCGTTTGGATTGGCAACCCGTGGGATGATTCTTTAGGCGTTTTAACCTTTGTCACATTGTAAGTGTATCTTGTATTGTGTGCATCGAATAAAGTGATTACATACTTCACGATGCCAGCATCTCTTTTCATTTTTTGAGCAATACCTGGATGATATGACCTACAGAAAAGCTGATTGAGTTGATGGTCCATTAAGGCTCGTCCTATCTAAGGATATTCTGAAAGCGGTGTATTATTTGGCTTCTGGTAAGTAGGGGTCCAGGAGGGGAGCACCTACTCGTGTAGAGAAAGCACCAGCACTTGTTTTACGAGCACGCAGCACTTTGGACTTATGTTTTGCACTAAGACTGTCACTATTGAAGCACGTCTTTTATTGAAAGACTTTATTTGATATTTATTTACACATGATGAAATATGTATTTATTGTATTTTTAATATTTTTATATTGTTTGGGATCTATGATATAGTAATGTGTGTTTGAAGTTGAGCACTAGCACTTTACACAGATTATTTATACACCATATTTATTGGGATTTATTTATGTATTTGATTTAATAGCAGCGCAGGTATACTTTTGCACTATACACTTTATAAAGGTACACCACCTTTTATACCAGCAGCAGCCCACTATACAGTGGTATCAGAAAAAATAGTAATCCTCAGCGCTAGCCTACAATCTTTAGTGTACAATTAAAATAACTTAAATTTTTTTTCTTTTAAAGCACCCCATTCCTCTGTGCTCGTGCGCAGAAGCAAACGCATACACAAGTCGCCCCTGCAAATGTAAACAGTGTTCAAACCACACATGTGAAGTATCTCCGCGATCGTTAGAGTGAGAGCAATAATTCTAGCAATAGACCTCCTCTAACTTTAAACTGGTAACCGTAATAATGTTTAAAGCGTCACCTATGGAGATTTTTAGGTACTGTTGTTTGTCGCCATTCCACGAGTGTACACAATTTTAAAGCATGACATGTTAGGTATCTATTTACTCAGCGTCACATCATCTTTCACAATATACAAAAAAAATTGGCAAAGTTTATTTTTTTACATTTTTTTTATTTATGAAAGTGTATTTTTTTTCCAAAAAAACAAAACTGCGTTTGAAAGACCGCTGCGCAAATACAATGTGACATAAAATATTGCAACAACCACCCATTTTATTCTCTAGGGTCTTTGCTGAAATATATATATATATATATATATATACAAACAAACACACCTGTATGCATATATATATATATATATATATATATATATATATATAAAAAATGCACCTAGCAAGAAATACTTATTTTAACTTGTAAGCAACAAGTGTCAGAAAAAGGCTTAGTCTTCAAGGGGTTAAGTTGCTCAAAGAAATTAGATGACAGGCTTCCTATAGGGCTATTTTTGGCTGGATCATGCATTGATCTAATGTCTGCAGGGCAAACCTTGAAAGCCTGCAATATACATAAACCAATCAGGATTAGCACCACTGTACGCTGCCCCTCTTACATGCCAGTTTACCTTTTCCAGGCTTCCTATTTGCTGGCATAGAGTTAGGAGGAGATGAGACGTTCTTTATCATGGAGAGGAACTTTATAATTTGGGGCTGGCTTCCTGATTATTTTCCTCCTTGGTGGTATCATTTCAAAAGGCGAGGTCAGCTATGGCAGTCTCCATACTTACTTTGGTCAGGTTTCCCTAAAGCGGAATTATACTCAAAAAAGGGAAGCTCTGCTTGTCTGCATCCTA
Source organism: Pelophylax lessonae (assembly GCF_965119305.1). Lineage (NCBI taxonomy): Eukaryota > Metazoa > Chordata > Amphibia > Anura > Ranidae > Pelophylax > Pelophylax lessonae. Next base: position 108,138,643 of record NC_138776.1, read on the forward strand.
ACCCCCTGCCACATTAGGCACTTTTTTGGGAAAGGAGGGTAGGCTACCTGGTTTTGACAGGTACCCACTGCAACTTCTGGTTAGATCACCATGGCAATCTGAGTAGAAGTTCGGCCCTTCTTCCTTCTCCTGCAGCCTTCTGGAACCCATCACAAGTCCCAGAATACTGTGGGACCATTTACAAAAAGCACCGCAGCTCACAACTGGTTTCCCTTAGTTAACATGTCGACGCTTGGATCTGAAGCCGACTAAAGAATTGGCTCCAGTGAGGACAACATTGGATCCTGGGACAGGTATATGTCCTTATATTAAAAGTCAGTAGTTACAGTACTTGAGGGACACTGGAGCTCCTCTTTAAAAGTACAACTAAAGGCTCTCATATGATAATCTAAATAAGTACCAAAGCTAGTTATTGTGTGATGCACAAACCCCAAAGTAAACAAAACTTGGTGAACCGCTCTTGAGTGCCGGTTCACACTGATGCGGCGATCGCATGTAATGTCGGAGCGCACTGCTCCTTCATTACATGCGATCGGCTGTATGGCTAAATTCGCACCGCACCCGCAGCAAAGACGCACAGGACCCTTTTTTGCAGCCGCATCAGGATCGGATCGCACAGCGGTTCACACTTGTGCGATCTGATCCTGTGCGAACTGCAAGATCACACTGCGAGATGCGATCAAACTGGGGGTGTCGTTAAGATTACATTGACACCCCCAGCGTATCGCATATGGCAGTGTGAACTGCCGGGGGTGCATTTGCGATGCGGGAACAGGCTGCGAATTCGCAGCCTTCCCGCATCGCATAAGTGTGAACCGGGGCTGAAGGCTGAGCTCTGCAGCTGCTGCGACGGGGGTGGGGGGAGAGAGAGACAGGGCACCACGTATGCGTGGAGTTTTGAACATGGGAGAACACTCGCTCCTTTGATGATGAGGGCAAGCAACCAGGGGGGTTTATTTACTAAAGGCGAATCCAGTGTGAACTACAAGTGCACTTGGAAGCGCAGTCGCTGTAGATCTGAGGGGGATATGCACGGAAAATAACCAAACAGCATTTTTGCTTGCACATGATTGGATGACAGAAATCAGCAGAGCTTCTTTCAGATCTTCCCCTCAAATTTACATCGACTGCACTTCCAATGCACTTGTAATTCACAGTAGATTTGCCTTTAGTAAATCAACCCCAATGACTGGAGTGTTTAAGCAACAAGGAAGGATGGTGCAGTGCTAACCATTAGCCAGACTACAGGTTAGGGGAGCACAAATGGCCTATTATTATTATACCAGGTCAATTACTGACTAATTACTGAAGTGACGATATTTATGACACTCCCGGAGTCTGAACCTCCAAAAGTAAGTCAGTAGCAGAGAAGAAAGGGGCTGCTTCTTTACTAAAAAAGTTGTTCTAAAATGAACAGATAATATAACACCTTGTGTTTTTATTGCAAGCAAAGTATTTCATAAAAGATTAATTGGGAAGACGGCTATTATGAGGAATGCAATGAGCTTTGTTCTCTGAGACAGCATAATATTTTATTGGCTTATCTATATATTAGAATTTATTGGCTGAAATATGCTGGCTCTGGTTGCTGCTTATCACAGAGAGGAACTATAGAAATTGGAGCTGAATTTTACATTTTGCAATTTTCCTAGTTAGCAAGTTTTTTTTTCTTTTTTTTTTTTTTTTTTTTTTTTATTCTTACCCGATCCAGCCGTTACCTTTGAGCAGAAGGAATTGGAATGATATCCAGGCAGCTGCAGCGCAATTGATTTTTTTTATAGTGTTTCAAAGATGGCAGCAAAACCACTCACTGCAACTGATTTTCCTTTAAAAGAATCTCATACTGAGAAAAAAAATGTAAGTTAGGTTACCATTGCTGACCTCCTGGAAATATTTGACTGGCTGTGATGCTGATCCAATGGCTTAAATATTTTCTAAAACACATACTTGGGACAAGTTTACACAAGGGACAGACTGAATAAGATTAGGATTTTTAGGCTCCTTTCACACCAGACCCCCGTCAGTTTTTTAGGTGGATCTGAACAGAAGCTCCATGTTAGTCTATAGGTAGGGCGAAACACACATGCAACCCTCTATTTGTGATTACGTTGGAGTCCACCTAGGTCCGACAAAAAAACAGAAAAGATCTACCTCCTTTTCCATTTTTTTTCAGACATAAATGAGACAGATTGCAGGTAGTTGGAGGCAAATGGACGCACAGCCATTTACATCCCCCTCCCTTTGAAAGAACCTAACATGGGTTTGCTAGTGTCACTAAACAAAATCCTAATACCCTTTAATCTGTTTCATGAAATTGTTTATTACGGAGGTTTTTTTTCCTACCTTGTAACGTCCTCCATGAGCTCCTAAACTCCTCTTCTTCCTAACTTCCCTTTATTTGGAACAAGCAAAGCACGTTAGTTGGGTTCATGTGCATTGTTCGGGGCACACAATAATTGCGGATGTCTCATCTCATGTGTCTCTCTCTTTATGTAGAAGTTCTTTTTTATATTTTTTTTATCATGCCTATACCCCTTTAGCCTGCATCTCCACCTAGTTGTGGATATTTTACTCAAAGAATTTTTTTTTACATATTTGTCAATCTTTTTGGTGTCCGATTATGCCTACAAATAGTCCCACCCTTGGAGGGTTTTTTTCTTTTGGGGCACACAAACCCTATAGTCTACACTCCCTAGTCAATTTTAGGAGAAGGTAGCTATATTCCTACATACAATGGGACCATGGGGAATGAACATAGCCACCCTCTAACAGGATATCAGATCACAGCACCAAAAAAAAAAAAAAAAAGGGATTTGGAGATTTGGGGGAGGCTGAAAGCAATAGAATTAACTTTACTGAGATAGCAACACATACAGTGGGTACGGAAAGTATTCAGACCCCCTTAAATTTTTCACTCTTTGTTATATTGCAGCCATTTGCTAAAATCATTTAAGTTCATTCTTCTTCCTCATGAATGTACACATAGCACCCCATACTGACAGAGAAACACAGAATTGTTGACATTGTTGCAGATTTATTAAAAAAGAAAAACTGAAATATCACATGGTCCTAAGTATTCAGACCCTTTGCTCAGTATTTAGTAGAAGCCCCCTTTTGATCTAATACAGCCAGGAGTCTTTTTGGGAAAGATGCAACAAGTCTTTCACACCTGGATTTGGGGATCCTCTGCCATTCCTCCTTGCAGATCCTCTCCAGTTCTGTCAGGTTGGATGGTAAACGTTGGTGGACAGCCATTTTTAGCTCTCTCCAGAGATGCTCAATTGGGTTTAAGTCAGGGCTCTGGCTGGGCCATTCAAGAACAGTCACGGAGTTGTTGTGAAGCCACTCCTTCGTTATTTTAGCTGTGTGCTTAGGGTCATTGTCTTGTTGGAAGGTAAACCTTCGGCCCAGTCTGAGGTCCAGAGCACTCTGGAGAAGGTTTTTGTCCAGGATATCCCTGTACTTGGCCGCATTCATCTTTCCCTCGATTGCAACCAGTCGTCCTGTCCCTGCAGCTGAAAAACACCCCCACAGCATGATGCTGCCACCACCATACTTCACTGTTGGGACTGTATTGGACAGGTGATGAGCAGTGCCTGGTTTTCTCCACACATACCGCTTAGAATTAAGGCCAAAAAGTTCTATTTTGGTGTCATCAGACCAGAGAATCTTATTTCTCACCATCTTGGAGTCCTTTAGGTGTTTTTTTTAGCAAACTCCATGCAGGCTTTCATGTGTCTTACACTGAGGAGAGGCTTCCGTCGGGCCACTCTGCCATAAAGCCCCGACTGGTGGAGGGCTGCAGTGATGGTTGACTTTCTACAACTTTCTCCCATCTCCTGACTGCATCTCTGGAGCTCAGCCACAGTGATCTTTGGGTTCTTCTTTACCTCTCTCACCAAGGCTCTTCTCCCCCGATAGCTCAGTTTGGCCGGACGGCCAGCTCTAGGAAGGGTTCTGGTCATCCCAAACGTCTTCCATTTGAGGATTATGGAGGCCACTGTGCTCTTAGGAACCTTAAGTGCAGCAGAAATCTTTTTGTAACCTTGGCCAGATCTGTGCCTTGCCACAATTCTGTCTCTGAGCTCTTCAGGCAGTTCCTTTGACCTCATGATTCTCATTTGCTCTGACATGCATTGTGATCTGGAAGGTCTTATATAGACAGGTGTGTGGCTTTCCTTATCAAGTCCAATCAGTATAATCAAACACAGCTGGACTCAAATGAAGGTGTATAACCATTTCAAAGATGATCAGAAGAAATGGAAAGCACCTGAGTTAAATATATGAGTGTCACAGCAAAGGGTCTGAATACTTAGGACCATGTGATATTTCAGTTTTTCTTTTTTAATAAATCTGCAAAAATGTCAACAATTCTGTGTTTTTCCGTCAATATGGGGAGCTGTGTGTACATTCATGAGGAAGAAGAATGAACTTAAATGATTTTAGCAAATGGCTTCAATATAACAAAGAGTGAAAAATGTAAGGGGGTCTGAATACTTTCCGTACCCACTGTATTAGAATAGATTTTGTTTTAAAGATGTTTAAAAGACGTTTTTTCTTTTAAGAGAGTTTAATGTCACTTTAAATTTTGGGAGGGCAAAACTGAACGGACACAGATGTCACAAAAAGGTGTACTACCATTCTCATTGGTCAGGGGACCGGTTTACAGATACCTTGCTGATCCGAATAGACATGACTGGCGAATAGACATAGACTGGTGTGAAAGGGCTCCTAATCTGTATACTTGATCCAGGCCTTTGGTTCAGAAAGTGCTAAAACTATGGATTCAGGGAAGCCAGGGAACTAGCATTTTCAGATGGAAAAGTCAGCAATGGCAGGCCCCATACTTCCTTTTTACAGGTCTTCTCTATGGTCTGGGATATGGACATGCCTTATTCCATTATGTGACTCACAATATATTGAAGAGATAGGATAAGAATAACATCCCCAGAGCCTGTTCCTCCAAAAGTGAGCTGGCAATGTGAGCTCCTATATATCTGTCCTGGTTTCTTTTAAAAGAAATGGGCTTCTTCAATCATTCTTACATAAACAGGTAACATAACAGCTTCTGTTTTTAATACACAGAAAATGAACATATTGGGGAATGTAACATCCCTTGTTCTCTGAGGCAGCATTACGTTAACCACTTGCCGACCACCCCACACAGATATATTGCAACAGGGCGGCCTCTGCGGTGCCGGAGCCAGGCTGTGCTGCGATTAGACGCAGCAGGAGTCAGGCAGTGGGAGGAGGGACGGCAATCGCCGCCGCCGCCCCCCCCCCCCCCCCCCGCAATCGTGAGAAAAACTGACAGAAAACCCAACCTGCTTATGTAAACAAAGTAGGCCAGTCTTCCGTCACACAGGCAGAGAGATCAGGAGTTTCAGCTAAGCAGAAACCCCAATCTCTCTGTGCTTGTCACAGAGCCCCCCCCACCTAGTCAGTAAGCACAGTTAGGCATACATTAACCCCTTTGATCACCCTGTGTTAACCCCTTCCCTGCCAGTGTCATTTATACAGTAACAGTGCATATTATTTAGCACTGATTACTGTATTAATGTCACTGGTCCCCAAAAAAGTGTCAAAAATGTCAGTTAGGGGTCCGATCTGTCCGTCTCAATGTCGCAGTCTCGCTACAAAACGCTGCTCCCCGCCATTACTAATAAAAAAAATAAAAAGTCCAAAAATAACTTTTGCGCAAACCAATTAAAATACGCTTTTTTGGATTTTTTTTAACCAAAAATATGTAGCAGAATACAAATTGGACTAAACTGATAAAAAAAAAATTTATTGGGAATGTTTTATAGCAAAAAGAAAAAAATATTGTTTTTTTTTTTTCAAAATTGTCGCTCTTCTTTTGTTTATAGCGCAAAATCTAAAACCGCAGAGGTGATCAAATACCACCGAAAGAAAGCTCTATTTAAAAACCCTTCTCTTTAAAGAAGCCTATCCGGCTACTAACTAATACACTGTTTCACTTTCTTCATCAGCTCATCCCCCACAGATGTTACCTTTTATATCAATTGACCCTCCCTTTTAGATTGTAAGCTCTAACGAGTAGGGCCCTCTGATTCCTCTTGTTCCATATTGTATTGTAACTGTAATGTCTGCCTTCATTTTGTTAAGCACTGCGCAAACTGTTGGCGCTATATAAATCCTGTATAATAATATAATAAGAATTTGTGGGGAAAAGGGGACGCTGGGTACAGCGTCACACGACCGCGCAATTTTTCGTTAAAGGAACAGTGCTGAATAGCAAAAAATGGCCTGGTCATGAAGGGGGTAAAACCTTCCGGAGCTGAAGTGGTTAAGGGTTGAAATATGCTGGCTCTGCCCTTGGAAATTGTTTTAAAATTTTGGCAAATATAAAAAATTGATATCAGTAGCTGTGAGAATGATTTGTAGACATCCCAAAGAAATGGGATGACTATGGAAATAACCCCCTTTATCGGACTGAGACAAATTTAGTCTCTGTGTGGGCCTGGCATCATCTGTGACTAGTCGTCTGTTGTTTAGAAATGTTTGATTGGAAACATCTGTGTGATTTCCCCTTAATACGATGAGATATCTTTAGTATATTTAGCCCTCCGGAGAAGGAATGCCTGCTCGCAATGGAGCGGCCTATCTCCGGCCTTATCTGGGCCTCATGTTCTGAGCTTGTCTCCAGCATCAATAGTAAACATACAGCTGGGTTGTAGCCTACTAATGTCTTCTGAGGACTCTCCAATAGCAGAACATGTTTTTTCATTTCATCTTAGAATTATTTGGTCAGTATGGCTACACTCACAAATTTACTGAATCTCTCACAGTCCCTTAAAGCAGACCTTTTATTAACATCAAAAGTCTGAGTAAACCCCTGATATGCCCCAATATATGGCAGCAACAGTATTATTTTTTTTAAACTATTTTTTTTTTTTTATAGGAACATAGGAAACTGTGTTTTGTTTTATTAATCCCCTCTTACCTTGTATTATACTCAAAAAACATACTCACGTGTCCAGCTAATCCAACATTGTCCTGCCTCCATACCCCGCTTAATGTGCAGGGTACAGCGTCCTTCTTCAACTTCTTTACGTACATCATCAAGCCTGCTCTTTTTTGGGTTCTTGCAGCCAGTTCCCTAATAACAGGCATGCGGTACACCCATCAGGATGCTGGCTGCAAGAACCAGGGAGAGACACTTGGGACCCTGATTTTCAGTGGTGCATGCTCTGTAGAGTACCCTAAGACTCCTGGGATGTGTGATTTCAGTATCCCAGGAGGCTGGAGGCCATTGGGACATCATTCTCACCGAAGCGAGAATCCCGATAGTGCTGGGAGAAAAAAAAATAAGAAAAAAAAGGTATTAAAAATAATAATAATAACAATTATTAAAAAAATAAATTAAAAATGAATTATAAATAAATCTATAAAGTAAAATTTAAAAAAGGATAATAGGCGGACCTAAAGGCAAAAAAAAAAAATCTTACTTTAAATCAAATGGTCCGATGCCCGAGAGATCCCTGTATCTTCTCCCCAGCTTCTACCAGGTACCAGTCTTTGTCCATCTTGATTGGCCAGCACAGGATGACATCACTCCTTTACATGAGCAGTACAGTCATACTGTCATACAGGCAGTTTGCTTGCATGTGCAGCTCATTGTACATTATACAGGAGGTTGCGAACAGGCAAGTAAGAGTATTTTATTGCCATTTTATTGTTCGCAATATTTTATTTCTCAACTTCCTCTTTTCAGGTTCCACAAAAATGAATAAAAATATTAAAAACAAACAAAATTAAAAAATCAATATATATTTATTTGAAACAAAAGATATTTATAAAAACAAATAAATGTATGCAGCACCCTTCTAGACAGGTTGCTAGGTTGTTAGATAAATTTAGTTTTGGCTCCTCTGTAGTCAGTGGAGCATTGTTAATTGCCTTTGGCTATTCTGGCTTATATACGCTGCAGGTTGGATTGTACTCTTCTGCCTTCTAGAAAACTGCGTGTTGTTCTGGAACATAGGTTTTGAGCAATGCAAATAAGCAACATGAATATTTATAACTGTTTCGGCCAATCCCTTGGAGAGGTGGCACAGATAGTGGCTGGAAGGGGGAATAAATAGTCTGAATTGCAGAACAGCAGAGGGCTACCTACCAAGGGATTACACCTGTTCAGACACAGGGCGGCTACCCCTCACCTTAGGCCGCTGTTCATCGAGGCTCCAGCTAGGGCTTACTGGGGGGGGGGGGACCTATAGCCATGTCTCTTTGGAGTTACTTTGATCTCTGCTCAAGAATCCTGTCAGAGGAGTTGCTGAAGAGTGTTAATTGCAGTGTTATCCTCTCCTTTACTGGAATATCTTCTGCTGGTATTGGAAGGTGGCATTCAGTTACTCAAAGGGCATTGTGAGTACTGGTCTGACCTGGGATTTTCTCTTTTGTGACTGAGCACTATTGGGATCACGGGGCCATGTAGTTCCTCTCCAGGGAGGTACATATGGATCAGTCTCCTCTAGTTTGTAAAGACTGTTTGCTAAGCCTCAGCTAAGTAGTTTCTCTGCTGAAAGATTGATGCTGTCAGCCTCTTCAGTGTTATCATGGGAGAACTGCTCTTTAACCTGGAAGTCAAATAGTTCATCTCCTGAGGGTTACATACCGCTGGCCTCTACTACTCTCTCACAAGAGGATTTTGTTCTGAGTTTGGCAGAAGACATCTGTTTCTGAAATACAGCTATAGTAAGGGTGTGCTCCTGTTTGTACATAATTCTGGAGTATCCCATACTATTCCCAAACCAAGTTACCCAAAAAAAAAAGAAACAAAACGAAAATACCCTAGACAGTTCATAAAGCCAATGGGAGTGACTGTTGCTATGTGCCTGGCTGCCTCTGCACTAATCTGGAGAGAAAACTGGGACCAAACCTGCAGGCCCTAAGGGGGGGGGGGTGAGCACTACACGCAGGGGCTCATCTAGGATTCCTCTGTTCTGCAAGCAAATTACCAAGACAACACAAAACCTACAGCTTCACTTCTCCCTCTGTGCCAGCTGGCCACTCTGCATGCTACCTGGCTGGGGGGGGACAAACGGAGGGGAGTCCACAGCTAGAGCGCCCAAATACATGTATAATTATGAGAAAGAATGGGGTGTAGGAATGTAGCAATGATGAAAAGTGGGTTGGGAAGGTCAAGGTCCACTTTAAAAGGCAGGCCTTGAGCTCCAGTCAAGTAACTCTGTCTAGGCTGAGATGATGTCATCAGTTTGCTGCAGGCAGGAGAAGTTTTTATTTCAGTCTCCTTTGCTGGGAGCTTGTTAAATTCATGTCCCTTGAGCTCATTTTTCTGAACACCACCGTGCATGTACAGTGTAAACAAGGCACATAGCAATCAATTAATCACACCATCCATGTGCTACAAGGTTCAGAATAATGCAACCTAAAAGTTATGGTTTGAACAAGTAATGATCTGACTGTAACATTGTAACAAGCCACAGGTGAGAGGCTTATCCGTGTCAGACATTTGAACTGCAGAGACACCAGGATTTACATGACTATCATCTCTCAGCCCAAGATGTAGATGAGACCCTGGATGAAGCCTGAACGAAGATTACACAATCCTTGTGAAGAAAAAAAAAAAAGCAGATGATGGCATTGTCAGGGGAGAACTGTGATCATTAAAAGAGGTCACAAATGAAAAACATATCTGATGCAAGCTCCACTTCAACTCTACCAATAAAAGAAGATTATTCCAAGTTCAACCATCGCTTGTGTTTATCACTACCAGTGGGATCTGGTCCTTCACTCGTCCATGGAGTTCAGGATCCAAAGTACTACACATACTTCACTACCAGCAATAGGCAGAGACTGTGGTGGGTCCTGACATTGGAGCACATTGTGCACAGGCATTGCTCTCTGCCCCAAGGATGAAAGAATCAAACCTGACAGGTCAGTACATGTGTTCCGTCACTCACAGCTGGAAGCACCCAAATCTCTATTATTGTGCCGCTCCAGAACATTAGTGAGGTTACAATTTATTTTTAACCAAAGCAAAACATTTGAAAAAGTTCGAACAGCATGTGCTTTGCCTTAGGAGCTAGTATATAATGCCATGTGAGGTCAGTGCGTGACACATTTGTTATGCCTTTACCATGATTTTCTTTCATTCAAGTAGCTGGTATAAAGGAATAACAGCTGACTAGCTAATGCTTAACTTATTAGGTTGGACCACTGTATTGGCTTTGGGTTGGGTTCACATGACCCTGTTGGGGTAATTCATTTTTTACATGGGTTGTGTGTTCATGATCAGTGGCACGCCGACTCACAAAGGCTAAATGAGGGAAAATCAGCTGATTAGCCCATCTACGTTTACAGCTGCCGCAGTATACAATAGCTCTGCCGAACAGTATATAACATCTTAGATGACGCGGTCATCATGTGGCCAACCGGCTCAGTCAATTTAAATTGAAAAAACAAAAAAATAAAATATGCGATCAGTGTGATTAGTGTAATCATACTTTTATACCATACAAAGATGGACAAAAAATATATATAAACACAGCTTTTTTTTTTTTCAGTGGGATCGCGAGGGAACACAGTTCCGGTATCTCCAGCACTGAATGAATGTATGAAATGGCAAGGGGTGCTGGAGTGTGTTGGGGGATCTATTTTTCCTGGAGGATCTGTTGTTGCTGGGGAGGTCTATTGTTGCTGGTGGGGGTCTTAGGTTTCTGGAATCTACTGTTGAGTGAGGGGGTCTATTGTTGTCGGCTGCTGGGAGATCTTTTGTTTCTTGGTAGGGAGGGTCTATTGTTGCTGTGGCTCCTGACTGCAGGGGATCTATTTTATTGCTTTTCTTGTGATTAAGAAATGCTATCCAAATGACTTAGCACTGCAAAATGATACTGGTTCTGTATTCTCTAAAAGGGGCAATACTGGGAGGTGGGTAGGTGGCGGAGTCAAAGGACGGTGCTTAGAGGTGGGGGTCAGGGACAAAGGGTGACTTTGAAGGGGGGAGTACCTGAACCTATTCTCTGTGAAAAAAAGCCCTGAATACACATAGAATAAGTGCGTTTCCAGAAACATAATTAAATAAAAAGAAATAAGAACTAATATGGGCTCTTTCACACGGGCGGTCCGATCAGATCCGCCTGTCAGTTTTTTAGGCGGATCTGATCGGATCCTCCATGCAGCTCTATGGGGCAGCGAATGTCAGCGGAGACACCTCCGCTGACACCCGCTGCCATCCGTATTCGATCCTGTCCATGAAATCTGGACAGATGGAAACCCTATTTTTCCATCCGTTCAGGTATCGGATCGGATGAGAGAGGACAGGCGGTCCGCTCTCATCCAATCCCCCATAGAGAGCAGCGGGGGCTGTGACACCTCCCTCTCCGCACTGCAAGCGGAGAAGGAGCTGTCATCCGCCGGCTCAGCGGGGATCGCGGATCGATCCCCGCTGAGCAGCATGGATCCGCCTACGGAGGCGGACCGTGTGAAAGAGCCCGAAGTGTTTTTTTTATAAACTTATTGAATTATTTATCCAGTAGTATCCACTTGTTCTAGGTGTATACATTTTTTAAATGGCCTTTTGTCAGGCCAGATAGTGCTTGCAGGGTCACCACCATTTTGAATTTAGGCCAATTCAGCAGGAATTGTGCGAAATTCAAGCTGCGTATGATCACGTCTGACAAAGGGGTCCTGCGTGAATATCTCCATCGGGACCAGGTAACACCTCCAATATCCTTGATGCTTACCTCCCATCGCTCGGGGGAGGGGGGGGATGCGGAGCTGAAGAGCGGAAATGTGAATGTCGCTATTTTGGCGACTGGCGGCACGACGAGGGCGGAAGCACAACTGCTGCCATCTTGTTGACTTGCTGGCCTGGATCCAGGGGGAGCTATAGACTTGGTGGTCAGTGGGAGTAAAAACATTACATCATTTTTGTCAGTAAGGAATAAAACTTCATTGTTGGTGTCAGTGGGAGGAATAGTGTCCCACGATTGGTGTCAGTAGGAGAATTAGTTCGCCATCTTTGGTGTCAGTGGGAGGAATGGAGCTCCATCGTTGGGGTCAGTGGGAGGAATGGAACTCCATCGTTGGGGACAGTGGGAGGAATGGAACTCCATCGTTGGGGACAGTGGGAGGAATGGAACTCCATCGTTGGGGACAGTGGGAGGAATGGAACTCCATCGTTGGGGACAGTGGGAGGAATGGAACTCCATCGTTGGGGACAGTGGGAGGAATGGAACTCCATCGTTGGGGTCAGTGGGAGGAATGGAACTCCATCGTTGGGGTCAGTGGGAGGAATGGAACTCCATCGTTGGGGACAGTGGGAGGAATGGAACTCCATCGTTGGGGTCAGTGGGAGGAATGGAACTCCATCGTTGGGGTCAGTGGGAGGAATGGAACTCCATCGTTGGGGTCAGTGGGAGGAATGGAACTCCATCGTTGGGGTCAGTGGGAGGAATGGAACTCCATCGTTGGGGTCAGTGGGAGGAATGGAACTCCATCGTTGGGGTCAGTGGGAGGAATGGAACTCCATCGTTGGGGTCAGTGGGAGGAATGGAACTCCATCGTTGGGGTCTGTGGGAGGAATGGAACTCCATCGTTGGGGTCAGTGGGAGGAATGGAACTCCATCGTTGGGGTCAGTGGGAGGAATGGAACTCCATCGTTGGGGTCAGTGGGAGGAATGGAACTCCATCGTTGGGGTCAGTGGGAGGAATGGAACTCCATCGTTGGGGTCAGTGGGAGGAATGGAACTCCATCGTTGGGGTCAGTGGGAGGAATGGAACTCCATCGTTGGAGACAGTGGGAGGAATGGAACTCCATCGTTGGGGACAGTGGGAGGAATGGAACTCCATCGTTGGGGTCAGTGGGAGGAATGGAGCTCCATCGTTGGGGTCAGTGGGAGGAATGGAGCTCCATCGTTGGGGACAGTGGGAGGAATGGAACGCCATCGTTGGGGACAGTGGGAGGAATGGAACTCCATCGTTGGGGACAGTGGGAGGAATGGAACTCCATCGTTGGGGTCAGTGGGAGGAATGGAACTTCATCGTTGGGGTCAGTGGGAGGAATGGAACTCCATCGTTGGGGACAGTGGGAGGAATGGAACTCCATCGTTGGGGACAGTGGGAGGAATGGAACTCCATCGTTGGGGACAGTGGGAGGAATGGAACTCCATCGTTGGGGACAGTGGGAGGAATGGAACTCCATCGTTGGGGACAGTGGGAGGAATGGAACTCCATCGTTGGGGACAGTGGGAGGAATGGAACTCCATCGTTGGGGACAGTGGGAGGAATGGAACTCCACTATTGGGGTCAGTGGGAGGAATGGAACTCCATCGTTGGGGACAGTGGGAGGAATGGAACTCCATCGTTGGGGTCAGTGGGAGGAATGGAACTCCATCGTTGAGGTCAGTGGGAGGAAATAATAGTGCTCCATCTTTGGTATCAATGGAAGGAATAGTGCCTTGTATCATTAGAAGGAATAGTGCCCCAACGGGCTGAATAAAGGCAAGCAAAGGGCCACATCGGGCCTGGGGGCTGCAGTTGGGAGATTTCTGCTCCAGCACATTACTGTGAAGGTGTATAAATTGGAAAACAAAATGCAGCGGCCTCCACAATAAAACTTATTAACATTCGATATCTAATCTCCGTTTGACCTCACGTGGGTCGGACGTGTCCGGGGGGCTGTATAACGCCCAGGTCTGCAGTACAACGCGTGCGCACATAGTCCTGATGTTGTGAGGTATATATAATAAATCGGTGGCGTATTCCAATGCGCAGTGAACGTTGTAACTCGAATGCACCCGTATTGGCAACACATTGGAGGTAAATGGGTGCCTAATGATAAAAGAAATGGTGGATGGACTCAGTACATTGGCTCCTTGTTGGTATGGATGCTGTAGAATGCCTGCAGATATTTATTGAACCCCAGGTATGTGCAGCATGGGATCCTCACTCAGTCCCCTTCCTATAGGAATCTATCCAGGCCGCCTTGCACGGACCGTACAGACACCACGTGACATGTGATCAGGGAAGTCGCCGTCACCTCGCTCCTCGGGGTATTTGAGGTCTTCTGAGGAAAGTGATCACAGCGTCTCATATCTCCTCTCCGTACGCCAGCAGCCCATTGGACGCTGTCATGGTCCCAGCTTCTGATTGGACGGCACAGCAGACGAGCCATAACTCGCTGCGCCCGGCTCGGGTGTGCGGGCAGCCCGCACTCTTTTCCATGGTATAGTGGAGGAGTCTGGCGGAAGCACACAGTCAGCGCTGCTTGTTGGTTCCAGCCAGCCGGGACATCTGAAGGGGGCGGAGCGTTCCGTGTGTAAGTAGTGCTCTGTGGTGTCAGGCTGCCTCGGGCTGTGAGGGGGACACGGGGGCGGAGCTGGGGCTCGATGGGGCGGAGCTGGGGTGATGAGGAAGGAGGCCTCCCCGGCCTCCCTGTAGACGCGCATGCTTGTGGTTTTTTTCTGGCAGCCGCTGGGTGGTGCAGAGTTGATGTCATCAGCACACAGCCGGTGTATGATAACATTCCCACATGGCTTGTGTCCTCTCACTTCCCTCACCACACTGCAACTCTTAAAGGGTAACTTCACCTTTTCACATACAATAAAAAATGAACTAATTGTAATTATCCTGACCTCCCCTCCACATCCCACTGTACATAGGGGCCATTATGTCCCTTGCTGTCAGTGAAGTGGTCTTTACACATTACATAGCCCCAGAATGAGTCATAATGCTTGAAATGGCAAGCACTCATTGGCTAGCATGACCACAGTGACCAAGGAGAAACGCTTCTTTCTTCTGAGGAGTCTTACCTGAAGAAAAAGCGTCAGGCTTCTTATTGGCCAGAAAAGTCACATGACCACACTGACCAATGCGAAGCGCCTCTTTATTCTGAGGCACCTTACCTGTAGAAGAAGCCTCAGATAAGCTTCTTATTGGCCAGGAAAGCCATGTGACCTCGCTGACTAATGAGAAGTGCTTCTTTCTTCTGAGGCGCCTCAGGTACGCTTCTGATTGGCCAGAAAAATCATGTGACCACACTGATTATTGAGAAGCGACTCTTTCTTCTTAGGCACCTTACCTGTAGAAGAAGCCTCAGATAAGCTTCTTATTGGCCAGGAAAGCCATGTGACCTCGCTAACTAATGAGAAGTGCTTCTTTCTTCTGAGGTGCCTCAGGTACGCTTCTTATTGGCCAGAAAAATCACGTGACCACACTGATTAATGAGAAGCGACTCTTTCTTCTTAGGCACCTTACCTGTAGAAGAAGCCTCAGATAAGCTTCTTATTGGCCAGGAAAGCCATGTGACCAAACTGACTAATGAGAAGTGCTTCTTCTTAGGTGCCTCAGGTACGCTTTCTATTGGCCAGAAAAGTCACGTGACCACACTGACCTATGAGAAGTGCTTGTTTCTTCTGAGGCAGCATACCTGAAGAAGAAGCCTCAGGTATGCTTCTTATTGACCAGAAAGGTCACGTGACCATGCTGCCCAATGAGAAGCATTTTTATCTTCTGAGGCACATTACCTGAAGAAGTAGCCCAAGACACACTTCTCATTGGTCAAAACGGTCATGTGGCTGCACTGACCAATGACTGCTTGCCATTGATACTCACTCACTGTGTATTGTGGTGCACTGAATGCTACATGGGTGTCACAAGGTATAATGGCTGCAATTTCCTGGAGGGGTGTCCACGATAATCATTTTCCCCTAAAAGGTAAACTTATCCTTTAAAGCTAAAAGTATAACTAAAGGCAACTTTTTTGTTTTTTAAGTTTTGTATAGAGAGGAGAGGGATTAGAACTCCTGTCAGGTTTTTATTGCTGTTAGGAAGATTCTCCCTCTCTGTCTGTCCCATGACATTTATTTCTGAGAATGAAAGTAAAAGAAAATCCTAAAATTTGGGCTGTCACCAGAAGAGGAATAGAGGGGAAATCCTCCAATGGGGACACTAGTTCTGGTGACTACCAGGGATGGAACGTTTATTTCCTGTTGTGGCTATCGCACAGGAAGTGAAGGGAACATGGGACACAGATGGCAAAACATACTGACCGGGTTTATCACCCCCTCTTATCCTATTCAAAATGGAAAAAGAGTTTGACTTCAGCTTTACTGGAACGCCAGGTATTCATGATCATATTATTCCAGCTTGGCAAAATGTAGGTATGGATGTCTGATATCTGACAGACCTCGGGGGAAGCTGATAATCGGTGTAGTAGTTGGCACTACCACAGTGATAGCAGTGATCTTCCAGGTCCTCAGAGAGCTGCTTCCCCTCTGCACACTGACCACAGGGAATTGCTCGCTCTTCACAGCCACCATTCATAGAACACCTTGTATTTTTCCTTTTAATGGATACAAGGCATTTACTGATTGCACAAAGTAGAGAGGAGGGGCAGGGGTGTCATAATTAAAGCACAACTGAAGTTCTGCTCTAAAGCTGGCCATACATTATACAATTTTCCTATTCAATTTCCTTTAGAGTTACCTTCAACCATAAGGTGCAAGGGCCTGCCTGATTGCGGGTTTAGGATTGTCCTCATATTATATGGCATAGCTCCCAACTGTCCCTGATTTTGAGGGACTGTTTCTCGTTAAGAACAAAGTGCCTCTGTCCCTCGTTCTTCCTCACGTGTCACTCATTTTGGTTTGATCTATATAGTTATATATAAAATGCACTACTTATCTATCAAAAAGTGTTTCTCAGTGCTAAACCTTATATCCAATTTCCAAAATTGCTGCATTTGTAAATTCTAAAAGCCAATATAAAGGAATAGTGGTGGTAAAAAAAAGCACTTGTTGGTAAAACCAATCTTTTCTTTTTTTTGTTTTACAATTCTCCTTTAAGGGGGAGTGGCAGGGGTGTGTCCTGTACCTACATAGTAATGCTAATAGGTGTCACTAATTCCCACCTCAGAAAGTTGAAAGGTATGATATAGTTTTAATAAATCTAAAGCAAAATTGTAATTGGTTTTTGATCACCTCTGCGATTTTTTTTTTTTTTTTTTTTTTGTGCTATAAACAAAAAACGAGCAACAGCCCAATATTTTTTTACTTTATGCTATATAACATTCCACCCCCCACCCCCCAAAAAAAATTAAAATCGAATGTTTTCATCATTTTAGGCCAATTTGTATTTTGCTACATATTATTGGTTAAAAAAAATCCCAATAAGTGTATATTGATTGGTTTGCCCCAAAGTTATCGCGTCTACAATCTAGGGAATAGATTTATGTCATTTTCATTTATTTATTTTTTTTACTAGTAATGGCGGCGATCAGCAATTTTTAGCAGGACTGCAACATTGCGGAAGACAGATTGAGCACCTAACTGATATTTTTGACACTTTTGGGGGACCAGTGACATTACTACAGAAATCAGTGCTAAAAATATTCACTGTTACTGTACTAATGACACTGGCAGGGAAGGGGTTAACACCAGGGGCGATCAAAGGGTTAAATGTGTCCCGAGGGGGTGCTTTCTAACTGTGTGGGGGGATGGGCTTGCTGCATTAACACAGAGACCTATGTTCCTAAATAAGAGGAACACAGGATCCCTGTGTTCATAACTGACAGAACAGCAGTCTGCCATGTTTACAATGGCAGACCGCCTTTCTGTCTCCACGGGGAGCGATCGCAGGTGCCCGGCGGCAATCGCGGCCGCTGGACCCGCTGATTGGCTTCCCCGGTGGCCAACGGGCGCGCGCGTGTCCATCCCCGCCAAGGATCCCACAAAGCGTTGTACAGGTACATCGTTTCGTGGGACAGAGCCGACCTGCCGCAGTAAAACTATGTGGTGCAAGGAACTGCCCAAGTGGATACAATTGCAAGCTGTTTAGTTTTGACCTCATATTGTATGGTTTTTGGAAAATCTAAAGAAAAATTGTACATGAGGATTGAACATGGTGGCCAGCCTTAGAAACAGTGAGCAGGCAGGTCTCTACATGCCTGCTTGCTGTCTTGCCCAGCGCTGCGCAGCTCAGCTTACATCACCGTACTGGTCTCTGCGTGCCAGGATGACTGGCTTCTGCGCATGTGCAGGAGTGACATCATCCTAAGCCTGCCCATGAAGAGGCCCGAAGACATGCACTCAGAAGAAGATCCTAAGCCTGCCTATGAAGAGGCCCGAAGACAGGCACTCAGAAGAAGATCCTAAGCCTGCCTATGAAGAGGCCCGAAGACAGGCACTCAGAAGAAGATCCTCAGCCTGCCCATGAAGAGGCCCGAAGACAGGCACTCAGAAGAAGATCCTAAGCCTGCCTATGAAGAGGCCCGAAGACAGGCACTCAGAAGAAGATCCTAAGCCTGCCTATGAAGAGGCCCGAAGACAGGCACTCAGAAGAAGATCCTAAGCCTGCCTATGAAGAGGCCCGAAGACAGGCACTCAGAAGAAGATCCTAAGCCTGCCTATGAAGAGGCCCGAAGACAGGCACTCAGAAGAAGATCCTAAGCCTGCCTATGAAGAGGCCCGAAGACAGGCACTCAGAAGAAGATCCTAAGCCTGCCTATGAAGAGGCCGAAGACAGGCACTCAGAAGAAGATGCCGGCACTAACAAGGTACCGTTGGATAGGTGAGTATTTATCATTTAGATCCACTTCAAATATGCAATAAAATTCATACCTGGTGAGATTGAATTCTGCAAGTACTTTGTGGGGGTCTATTTATAGTGCTGTAAAAAGCAATTTTTTGGCAATATTTTTCTGTTTTTCAGTGTTTAGAATTTTTTTTTTTAAAAATGTATTTATTTATTTATTTTAATAATATTTAAGGCCTCTTGCACACGGTTCTTCTGATGTTTGCACATCAGCATTTGTGGATATAATTACAGACATTTATGGGAGAGAGAAGGGAAGGGATCCCGATGCCGCACATCCTTGCTAGTGGTGCGATAGTAGGAGAGACAACCCCAGCCTGGGCTCCTGCCAGGCCATGCCTCCAACGCATTTCACTCCATCCCTGGAACTTAGTCATGGGGAAGCATCCCCCTTTCCTTCCCTCTCCATTGTCTACAGGTGCTGGGATGAGCTCCACTCCCTCACGGGCACTTCCGCCAGCAACAGATACATCCACCTTCTACATTGCTCCCCGAACCAGCACACTAGCCTGAGTGGCACACCAATCCTCCTCCATGGTGATTACAGACATTTATGTTAGGCATATTTTCCCATATTTGAGTGTATGGGTTTCAAAATACTAACCGGCAACACAGTCACAATAAAAAACATTGGGCTGCATTTTAGATCAATAAAAAAAAAAAAATGCTGTATGCCTGAAAACTGAGCGTGTGCAAGAGGCCTAAAGTTAAACTCCAGGCAGATATAGAATAAACAAATTAATGTAGTTCTCTAATCACTAATGGCATAGTCCACCTTTTTCAAGATCTTAATAAATTCAACAACTTTTACAAAAAAAAGAAAGAAAAAGGAGCAGTTATTATATTTTTGCATTAAAGCTTGCACAGTATTGCAACCACAATCAGTATATCATGGATGCAATGCACAAGCTTTTGCAATGTTTACATCCCAGCCCTGGGTTTTTATGGACCTACCATTATAGGACTGATGGAAGTAATTAATACAAGAGCAGTGATGTCACCACATTGTGCTGGTGCATTTTACAAGTGTATGGCCACCACAACTGATGGGACTTATAGTCTTTCCATTCACAGATCCCTGTGAATGGATCAGTGAATTGATGATGTGGCTGTGGGGGCAGAAGCATGCATATCTTCGTCCCTATCAGTACTGATCATAGACACAGACCAGGCGCTGTCTGTGACAGCTAAGTCATCGTGCTGGGAGCATGGAGTGAAAAGCTCTCCATATAGAAACCTCTGCACCTATGGGTTCATATATGTAGCATATAAGCATTAACCCCCCCCCTCCACATGCTTTACATGATTATCAAGAGAATCAAATATTAGGGGAGAAACACTCAGCAATTCAGAAAGATGAGGGCAGTTTGAGGTTGGGGAATGTGACATATTTATATTACACCCTAAATATGTCCAAAAAAGGTGAGCTAAGCTTTATTGTGTTTTAAGAATGCAAGCAATTCAAGTACAGTACCTGAATTTGGTCTGGTATCAGCTAGAGGTGCACTGAATGGAAATTCTGGTGCCAAAACCGAAATGGAAAATTCAGGATGCACTTGGCCAAAACTAAAAATGACAGTTTTTAAAAAATATATATATAGTTAAATATTATTGTATTATATTTGACTTGTTAATTCATATCACAAATTTAAATGAATATGAATTTACTGTTGGCCATTATTGGCACCTTTAGTGCAAGAAAAACCCAAGAAAAATACATCCCTTTAAATTCTTTGTATGTCTTCACACTGGTCTGTTGCCCTTCCGTTGGGATGTTAAAAATCTTGACTGCTACATTTTTGGTCAGTTCAAAAAACCGCACAAAAAACGCACCTCCTCAATGAAATGCATTGAAAATGCAGCTGTGTTACGCCACCATAAGCACATAAGCTGTGTTACACACCATAAGCACAGTAAAATCATGGCATTCTTCTGCATTTTCTGCATCATTATCGCCACCCTTTTCTCTATCGGCAAAATGCCGAAAACATGATTTTCGGTTGATATGTTTCGGCCACCGAAATTTCGGTGGATCTCTAGTATCAGCCTCTTGTAGTCCCTGGACAAGAGAGTCCAGTCCAGGGGAGGGGGAAGTAGCAGAAGGAGCCAGGCAGTTGTATTGCAGTGCAAGAAGCATGCTGCTTGTAGGATAAAGCAGAGTGACAGAAAGAGGCCATTATCAGTCTGCTGCTTATCCATTTTAATGTTCAATCACAAGCTGGGGGAGAGACAAGACCTGTAAGTGTAACAACTGCAGCAGAGGAAAATTAAGTCTCCTGCCCTATCAGGAAGGTTTGTGCTCTGTGTTCTCTTTGTGGGAAAAGCAGCACCCATGTATGTATGTTATTGCTGTGTTTAGCTGTTTGCCTGGAGTTTAGCCCTAAAGTGATTGGAAACCCTTACATATACCCAGTGACGTGACTGGCTTCAGGTGATACACAGAAAAATTCCTCCTACATAAACTGGACATGTTTATCTACACTCTTCTATTCTCTACAGCTGTTTAAAGTTCAGAATTTATAAAGCTTGTCTGAGCTGTCAGAAAGCAGGGGACAGGGAGCTCAAGTAAATACTCTGCAGAGCTCAGTGAGGAGAGGTCTGAGAGCTGATTGGAGGCAAGGAACACCCCTCCCCCTTCAAACAGCTCACAGGAACAAAGCTGAGGCTGTCAAGCAGCTGGAGCTCCTTCCCCTGTCACCTTTTTTTCCTCTTGGTTTCAGGAAAACCAGAAGTGATTCATGCTGATAGCAGAGGAAGGAAGCAGCAGAGAGAAATTACACTTAATGCTCTTGAGACAAATACACACAATAGAGGGATATGCTTTGTTCATATTTCATGTCTGAGGTTTACAAGCACTTTTAAATTACCCTTTATATGTGCATCTGAACAGTTTTCAAGTAATTTCCCCTAATATTACATGTATACTTTCTTCCACCCCACAGCTATGATCTAAAGTGTCTCCTACCTTGAGAGATGGGAGTCGGTTGAGCATGCGTGGCCAATGCAAAGAAGATTTTCCCCTAAAGGGTGTGAACATTGCAGCTGGTTGTAGGTAAGTCTGCATCTGGTTAGCACATTCAGACAATTTTTTTGTTTTGTTTTGATTGGAGAAGGCAGAGGGTTAAAACCTAAAGATTCAGCATGCAGGACTTTTGTTGCTAAAAATGGCGGTAATAATAGAGAGTCTATGAAAATCTGTGGTTAACCTGCTCAAAAATTGAGAGTCCACCTGTGCCGCACCCACACTGTTGCCAATGCAGTGTAGCAGCATTAGAGAAGCCTTACTTATTCTATAGCCTTGGTATGATTCTCAGCTGAACTAAGCAGAATCAATGGTTATCAATTCTTAGTGAACGTTTCCCAACACTGTCTTGTAACTGAATAAAAACATTGCTGGTATAAAATCCCCTTGTATGACCTTTTTATGAACATCTAGAGTCATGGTTATAATATAAAGATCATGCTACTGTAGGCTAATGTGAACAGGTTCCATCCATTCTCTCACTAATCACCTTACATGATAATTATCCTCAGCTCTTAATTGGGCTTTAAAGGGTAAAACCAAGGCTGTAATAAAGTGGCTGTCTTGAAAAAAAAATCTAATTAAAGCAGATTGCAGTAGAGGATTCTTAAAGCTGAACTCCAGAATAAGCAAACATTTTCAAAGTACAAGAGTCATTTGTATTCTTTCTTGAATCTTGGGGGTTTATTTAGTAAAACCAAAGAGTGCAAGATGTGGTACATACTGGCCAGTCAGCTTCTAACTTCAGCTTGTTCAATTAGCCCTCGTTCACATTGGAGCAACTTGCCATGTGATTTGACAGGTTAAATCGCATGACAAGTTGCATCCTAATGCTGGAAATCGCACAGTTCAAATCAGTGCGACGCCGACTTTGCGGTGCCACATCAATTTAAAAAAGTAATTCCTGCGTTACTTTTGCCGATTTAGGGGTGCGATTTGCATAGGCATCTGTGTATGAAGCCACGCAGATGATTTCCAAGTCGCTCCGGAAGTCTGACTGACATGCAGTTTTGAAACTGTGCAATTTCAGATAAAGTTGCATAAGTTCAAAGCCGCAGTCAATGTAAATGAAGGCTTAAAGAGGGGCTCCAGGCTCCTCCCCAAAAAATGAAAAGTCAGCAGCTACAAATACTGTAGCTGCCAACTTTTAATATTAGGGTACTTAAGCTGGATACACACTATACAACTTTTGTTTTTAGATTTCCTTTAGATTTACCTTCAACTATGTAGTGCAGGGGCCTGCCTGATTGCATACAAATTGAAAGTGTTTAGGTCTGACCTCATATTATATGGTTTTGGTAAGTCTAAAGGGAAAAAATCTAAAGACAATTGTATAGTGTGTATGTCTCACTACCTGTCCAGGCATCCAGCGGTGTCCTCACCCAAGCCGATTCTTCAGTGGGCTATCAGGTGCTGGTGCCGCCATCCTGACTAAGGGAAAGAGGCAGAAACCCACCTGGGTTCTGGCTGCACATACATGAAGCGCACTGCGTTTTATGAATGGCCCGCAGTGTTCTGGGACCTGTGAAGTGTCCCAGAAGGCTGCGGGGGAAGGGGGGTGAACTTCCGACTTAGTCAAAATCAGATACCTGCTCCCCCCCCCAAAAGGTGCCAAATGTGGCAGTGGAGTTTGAAAGTTTGAAAATGGCTTTCTAAGCTATTGCTAGACTTGCCAGGCTTCACAAGTTTGTTGCAAAATTGCAGCAAGTCCACATTGCATGACTCCAGATCAACTTTCTTTGCAAACATTCTGCAAGTCTGCTGCAAGTTCTGGTTCAGTTATGTTGTGCTATAGTCATCCCACCACAGGGGGCACTGTGGCTGAATTTTTTTTATGCTGTAGACTTGCAGAGCTCTTGCTGTAGACTCACCACTGCAACTTTGCTCTTGCTAGAGACTTGACACGCAAATGTGCTACAAATTGGATATGTGTCAGATAGAACTTGTGTTTCAAGTGTTCTGCAAGTCCACACCTTGCCAAAGAAAATGTGCAGCAAGTTAACAGACTTACAAATCAACACTGCCACAAATGTGTGCCAAGTTATCCTTGCTCTCTGGGTGCTGTCTGGCTGACAATTTTAAGCCCAACTCCTTTGATTTGAAAAATGTCTGGAGGACTGTTGCCGAATTTCAGCTGGTGCTTTAGGAAGTGGATGAAATTCAGTGTATGGCCAATGTTCGCTTTAGAATATGGGCCATCAAGTAACTGGCAATACCTGGGCTACTTGCCAGTAGCAGGCTCTATTGTAAAGAAATCACTGACCTCGTTCTATTCACTGGCTGCACCACCAGCACGGTATTGCTCTAGTTGCTGCAGCACTGGAAAATGGGTTTCTGCAGTGTTTTAGCTGCTGAGTTGGTGATACTTTATAACCAGAAGAGGATTCTGTTTGGTAATCCTGTTGTTGGCCAGGTTGTCCCTACTGACTGGACGGCTAGTCTGGTAGGGTGGGCCCCTTTCACACATGCAGGAGACTTTATCTCTCTTCTGAAAAGCAATCTGTGGTTTTGATCGATTTTTAGAGGTGGTTGAGGAGCAGTTTGTGTGTCTTCCTGTTTTTTTTTTTTATCCCAAGGGGTATTTTAGATTGAAAAACTGTGCTCATAACCGCATGGCAAGCATTTGGTATGCTGTTGTGAGTTGGTTTCATTGACTTCATTATGTGTAGTTGGACAAGTGGCCCTCCCCTATTGCTCTCATAAACAGGAAGTAAAGTCTGTTACTTTTTTTTTTTCATACCTGTAAAGTAAAGGCATAATGTGCTAGTATGCATCGCATACTAGCACAATATGTGACACCTCTAAACGAAGCCCCCCGTCATCCCTTCTGAAGGCCGGATCCATCTTCGCCCGTCTTCCTTCCGGGTCTGCGGACTCCGGCTGTGCTACTGGCTGGAGCTGCATGATGTCCCTCCCGCGCATGTGCGTGGGAGGCGCTTGGCACGGGCGGGCGTTCCTTCAGAGCGCACATGCTGATGATGCCATTGCCGCACTATACAGTAAATATCTACAAAACTGTGCAAGTTTCTAAAAAATTTACAGTACCTATAGGTAAGCCTTATATATAGGCTTACCTATAGGTGCAAACATTATAGGGGGGTTTACAACCTCTTTAAAGCCTAACATTGCAGGTTGTGAATGTTTATCCCGACATGGTAAATCTGACAGGCTTGCTCACTGGTGGTAATGGGAGCACCCCACAATTGCGAGCCACACACTTAGGTATTTCCTTCTTCATGGGGAAAAAAAAAACAGCCAAAAAAAGGACGCTGCAGCTTTGCCTGGAAGCCGGTGAAAAGCGATTCACTGCGGTTTGTTTTGCAGACGGGCATTAGAGACCACAAAAAAAGGCTAGAAAAACGCCAACGATTGCAGCCACCATCTAATGATTGGTTAACTGCAATATATTACATTTTTGGTTTTTATACTGCTTTAAATTTGTTGCACTGCAAAGCATTGTGACTGCAACAAAGTGTATGAACCTGAGCGGGCATTGTATTAATTTGTAAGTAGGCGGTTGGAGAGTGGTAAAAATGCAGATCAGCCGCCTACTTTTATTGCCTGCGTGAACTTAGCCCAAAGCCCCTTTCACAGTGATGGGGTGCGGTTTGATCACACCTACTGCGGGGGTAGCGCAGTGTACCTGTGGGTTTGGTGTGGGTTAGCTGCATTTTCCCATAGAGTTTAATTATGTCCGTCTTCTGAAAGTGCATGAAAAATCCTGCATGTGGTCAGACTGCATCAGTGTGAAAGGGACCTAAGGCTCTGTTCTCCCTGGTAAGGCTCTGTTCTCCCTGGTAAAGCTCTGTTCTCCCTGGTAAGGCTCTGTTCTCCCTGGTAAGGCTCTGTTCTCCCTGGTAAGGCTCTGTTGTCACTGGTAAGGCTCTGTTCTCCCTGGTAAGGCTCTGTTCTCCCTGGTAAGGCTCCGTTCTCCCTGGTAAGGCTCTGTTCTCCCTGGTGAGGCTCCGTTCTCCCTGGTAAGGCTCCGTTCTCCCTGGTAAGGCTATATTCTCCCTGGTAAGGCTCCGTTCTCCCTGGTAAGGCTCTGTTCTCCCTGGTGAGGCTCCGTTCTCCCTGGTAAGGCTCCGTTCTCCCTGGTAAGGCTATATTTTCCCTGGTAAGGCTCCGTTCTCCCTGGTAAGGCTCCGTTCTCCCTGGTAAGGCTCCGTTCTCCCTGGTAAGGCTCTATTCTCCCTGGTAAGGCTCCGTTCTCCCTGGTAAGGCTCTATTCTCCCTGGTAAGGCTCGGTTCTCCCTGGTAAGGCTCGGTTCTCCCTGGTAAGGCTCGGTTCTCCCTGGTTAGGCTCTGTTCTCCCTGGTTAGGCTCTGTTCTCCCTGGTAAGGCTCTGTTCTCCCTGGTAAGGCTCCATTCTCCCTGGTAAGGCTCTGTTCTCCCTGGTAAGGCTCTATTCTCCCTGGAAAGGCTCTGTTCTCCCTGGTAAGGCTCCATTCTCCCTGGTAAGGCTCTGTTCTCCCTGGTAAGGCTCTGTTCTCCCTGGTAAGGTTCCATTCTCCCTGGTAAGGCTCTGTTCTCCCTGGTAAGGCTCTATTCTCCCTGGTGCGCTTTTGCCGTGCTAAAACACACCATTCCAGTGCGACAGGAGCAGGAAAAATACTTCCCTTTAAACTCAATGTGATCTCTATTCTCCCTGGTAAGGCTCCGTTCTCCCTGGTAAGGCTCTGTTCTCCCTGGTGAGGCTCCGTTCTCCCTGGTAAGGCTCCGTTCTCCCTGGTAAGGCTCTATTCTCCCTGGTAAGGCTCCGTTCTCCCTGGTAAGGCTCTATTCTCCCTGGTAAGGCTCTGTTCTCCCTGGTGAGGCTCCGTTCTCCCTGGTAAGGCTCCGTTCTCCCTGGTAAGGCTCTATTCTCCCTGGTAAGGCTCTGTTCTCCCTGGTAAGGCTCCATTCTCCCTGGTAAGGCTCTGTTCTCCCTGGTAAGGCTCTGTTCTCCCTGGTTAGGCTCTGTTCTCCCTGGTAAGGCTCTGTTCTCCCTGGTAAGGCTCCGTTCTCCCTGGTAAGGCTCCGTTCTCCCTGGTAAGGCTCTGTTCTCCCTGGTGAGGCTCCGTTCTCCCTGGTAAGGCTCTGTTCTCCCTGGTAAGGCTCTGTTCTCCCTGGTGAGGCTCTGTTCTCCCTGGTGAGGCTCCGTTCTCCCTGGTAAGGCTCCGTTCTCCCTGGTAAGGCTCTATTCTCCCCGGTAAGGCTCCGTTCTCCCTGGTAAGGCTCTATTCTCCCCGGTAAGGCTCCGTTCTCCCTGGTAAGGCTCTATTCTCCCTGGTAAGGCTCCGTTCTCCCTGGTAAGGCTCTGTTCTCCCTGGTGAGGCTCTGTTCTCCCTGGTAAGGCTCTGTTCTCCCTGGTAAGGCTCTGTTCTCCCTGGTAAGGCTCTATTCTCCCTGGTAAGGCTCTATTCTCCCTGGTGCGCTTTTGCCGTGCTAAAACACACCATTCCAGTGCGACAGGAGCAGGAAAAATACTTCCCTTTAAACTCAATGTGATCACTTCTCTGTGTTTTTCAAAAGTCTTGCTTGCTGCATTTATGATGCTCGCTTTGAAAAACACACCTTCCATTATAGTCAATTGAAATGTGCCGCATGTTTTTGTGGTGCGTTTTTTGAGTTATACGTCAATTTTTTCCCAGGTAAGCAGGGATGAAAGCGCATGTAAATTGCATTATGTATGTGTATAGTATGTGGACGAATCGATAGAAACTGATGTTATTTCACTTGTCTTGCGATTCAACGCGATCCAGCTCGTATTAGAAATCGCATCATTGAAATGTGCTAAAAAATGCAATATGCATAAAAAAAAAACATATTGCATTTGATAAAGCACCAATGTGAAGGAGTCCCAGCAGGGGAGGTGTGATTGGACAGAATGGGGGATCACGTGACAGGCTCCTGTAGCTCCCAGCCTGCTGTCAGACACACATACAGCATTGCCCGGCTGCCGGCGGGGGCGAGCGAGGAGCGTGCACGTGCAGAGGGATCCGGGGGATGCGGCGTTCCTCATCACACCGGCACACAGTTGACTCGGGCAGCTGGGAGCCGGGGAGCCGTGCAGTATGAGCGGCCGCTGCTAGAAGGAGGGCTCGCTGGATCCTCCCGTCTTTTCTTCCCGGGACTGGAGGCCATGGCGCTGGGACCGCGGCCGGAACTGGTTGGGAAGCGCTTTGTATGTGTGGTCCGAGGAGGAGGAGAGGAGCCGCCGGAGATCGGGGAGATCGCTCAGATCGGACGCTGGGGATGGAGAACCGGGGTCATACGAGCCGTGTCTCACCGGGACAACAACAACCCCGACCTGACGGTAAGTTCTCCGGGGGGGGCTTTCCTCCCTGGCTCTGCGGGGACCACTGGGGCAGCCCTGGATGGAACTCTCCCTGGTCCTGGGAGCCTGGGGTCCCTGCACTGATCCTGAGGTCCCTATTCTAATGCTGGAAGCCTGGGGTCCCTGCACTGCTCCTGAGGTCCCTATTCTAAGACTGGAAGCATGGGGTCCCTGCTCTGCTCATAGGAGCCCCAGGGTCCTTGTTCTGCTGATGGGAGCCAGGGGTCCCTAATCTGCTGCTGGAAGTCTGTGGTCCCGACTTTCCTCCCAGGTTTCCTTCTCTGCTCCTGGGAGCCCCTGGGTCCCTGCTCTGCTCCCAGGTCCCTTTTATTGCTGCTGGGAGCCTGGGGTCTCTGCTCTGCTGCTGGGACCCTCAATCTGCTGTTGGGGTCCCCAGAGTTGTCCTTTCTCTACTCCTGTGACCCCCCCCCCCCCCCCCCTGTGCCTGCCCTGCTCTGGTACTGTGTCCCTGCTGAGGTTCCCTGCTGTCAGGTGTCCCAGCTCTGGTACCAGGTGCCTGGTTCTTCCTGTTCTTGGGTACTGGTGTTGCCGGTACCACTGCTGGGTGACTGGTGTCAGTGTTCTGTGGCTGAGTGCCCGGTGCTCTGATGTGTAATCAGTAGATTGTGACATGAGGACTGGTACCTTGCAGGGCAGGAAAGGGTAGTTGTAGGCTGTGAGGATTCTGGCACAGGAGAGGTGAGTACACAAACAAGGGATTGACTTTACTTCCAGATGTGTATGGGGACAGCTGGGGTTAGAGATTCAGGGATGGTTACTATGAGGGTTCCTAGGGTAGAGCATTGCTCTTTGTGCTGAAAACTTTTACAGCTGGAAACTAATATATTGCCTGTCTCTGGGAGCCCAGTGTCCCCGCAGTGCTGCCACTGGGAGAATTTTTTTTTTTTTTTTAATGGGGTGGTTGTTTGTTACTGAGACTGTTGATTGTCACTGACATTTGTAGGTAACCAAGTGACAGCTCCTATGGTACAGGTCCCAGCTGAATAAGCACCAACACTAAAGTCATAGCTGGGACTTGCAGTTCCACAGCAGATGGAGAAACCATAGTTACTTCTCCCTCCTGTATCAGAGGCTTTTGGACATGCTGAGTCTAATTGTTCTACAGTCGTTGGATGGAGGTTGAGGGCTGACATGCTGGGAGTTTTCACTTACAGCACATGTCTGTTCTCCTGAGATACCTTTGTTTATGTACAGCTCTGGATGCCTCAGAGTGTGTGCCGGGACTTGTAGCTCCATGGCAGTTGTTTTATACTGGGATACTTTACTTATGGGGTGTCCTGCGGTTGTGTTATGGTTTACTGCTTGTATTGAAGGATGTACTTGTGTAGACCCTCCATTACTTTTTTTGCAATTTTTATTTTTTTTATTGTTTTTACTTTTAAGTTATATGAGCTCCATAGTTGATGATCTGTACAAGTGCTTATACTGGAATTAGTTCAGCTCTATTGTGCTGCTGCAAGGAATTTGTATTGTATGTAAGCATATAGAGTTCCTGGCACCATACATCTGGTTTGCTGCTCAGTCTGAACAAAAGTGAAGATGTTTTGCAGAATATTATTCTACACAACAAAACAATATAGAATGGACATCTCACCCTTTTGTGTGTTAATTTTCATTTTCTCTGGCTGTTTTGTTTTTTGTTTATTTTTTAAGTTTTGTTTGCAAAATTGTTTGTTTCCATAATGACTGATATTTTGATGAAAAAAGTGGGATATGTTGCCCTTGTAAACATTTTTGGCAAATAGCAGTGAGGGAAATAAATATTTAAAGAGGCTTTTTTTTTTATAGCTTGCGTCACCTACTTGGGTCATTTTAAAGTTCTAGCTCTTGAGGTTAAAAAAAGATGATATATTATCTTTTTTTTTTTTTTTTTTTTTTCTTCATATTGATGAAAATAATCTTATGTGTTTTATTTATTACAGGTATTTACATAGCACCAACAATTTATGCAACACTTGTCACATCAGACCCTGCCTTTATGGAGTTTACAATCTAAGGTCCCTACCTGAAAGGCATACATACACATAGTAGGGCCAATTTAGTCAGGAGCCAAATAACCTACCAGCATGTCTTTGGAGTGTGGGAGGAAACCAGAGTACCCAGAGGAAACCCTTGCAAGCTCCATTCAGATAGCCTCCTGAATGAGGACCTTTTTAAGGGCTCATGGACACTGCAGCAGACTCCTACAGGCATTTGCGCTTTTTTTTTTTTTTAACTTTTTTTTTTCTGCCTGGAAATTCCCCTCCATGTTAGCCAATGTGTCTGTACACACTATAGACGTTTTCAGGCGTTTACAGGCATATGAGCAAGCAAGCAGGAAAAAACCCCAACCCCTTTGCAGTGTGCATTAGCCCTTAGAAATAAAAGCTCACTCAAACGCCTGTAAAAGCAGATTTTCTTTTAGCTGCAGTGTGCATGAGCCCTTGTTGTTGCAGGCAGGAGTGCCAGCCATTTAACCAGTGTATTTGTTTTTATATAGAGGTATATGGAGACAGCCTGCTTTCCTCATTGCATATCTGGGCTGTTTTGCAGTGCTACAGTTTTTGTGCTCCATCCTCCGATTGCAAGTTTTAGTGCCGGTTCACTAGTGCAGTGGTTCTCAAATCCGGTCCTCGGGACCCACCAACAGGCCAGGTTTGCAAGATAACTAAATTACATCACAGGTGATCTCATTTGCTTCTCAGTGATTGCAGTATTCTAGTCTGCATCCCCCAAGGTAATACTTAAAATCTGGCCTGTTAGTGGGTCCCGAGGACCGGAGTTGAGAACCACTGCACTAGTGCGATGCCAGACATCGCATGTGATTCGCATCGCATCACTGTACAGATCACATGCGATATCTGAGCGATACAATTTCAGCCATACAAAATATATGGCTGAAATCGCATTTCATTCGCACCAAAATGGTGCAGGACCCTTTTTTTTTTGTCCGCACTAGAATCTGATTGCATGGGTGTTCACACCTATGCGATCCAATTCCTGCACCATTTCACAGTTTGCACTGCGATCTTCGAACCAATCTGGGGGTGTCATTAACTTTACATTGACACCCCCAGCGATTGGCTGATCTCAGTAGTACCACTGTGTGATTCCTTTGCGATGCAGGGTCCGGAAACTGATTTGCAGGGTTTCCCGCATCGCACCAGTGTGAACCAAGACTTAAGCTGGATACACACTATACAACTTTTGTTGTCAGATTTCCTTTAGATGTACCTTTTCTATGTAGTGCAAGGGCCTGCTCGATTGCATACAAATTGAAAGTGTTTAGGTTTGACCTCATATTATATGGTTTTGGTAAGTCTGAAGGAAAAAATCTAAAGAAAATTGTATAGTGTGTATGGCCCATTAGAGCATGTCAGCTCATGAAAAAAAAAACAATGCACTCCCTCTGTGGCTGATATCTTGTCCTAGCAGTTGTTAAGCTGAGAAACTGAGTGAGCGTAGTAGAATATGGAGATTGCTCAAATCTAATTTCTGCATTTAATCTACAAATAAGAAAGGAAGCATGTGAAAATCATGCAAACGATACTTTAAGAGGGATACTGCAATAGCTATTGAAAATATGGCATAGGGTACAGTCAAAGTTTTCTGGGGGAGAGGACTTAAGTGTTTTTTTTTTTTTTTTGTGAGGGAGGAGGTGGGGACTAACATGCCGTTGGTGTAAGAATGGATCCAGGCTTGCAGTATTGGCGACCTGCTCGTTCCAAATATTGCCTGTATTAACCAGCTGCTGGCTGCAGCCTTTATAACAGAAGTGAGTGGGCCTCTTTGTGTACAAGTTCTAGCACAGAAAAGTCACTTTGCTTTTGTTCAATCATGCTGAGGGTCCTACTTGCATGTCTAATATGTCCCATTAAATATTGTTGTCACAGTCTAATAGGTGTAAAACTCAGTCAAACATTAGAATGGAACTAAGCAGTTAGCTTTTATTATTGGATTACTTTGGGCTTCCAAACTTCTGTTTACCCACTTTAAAGGTATTGGGGTCTGTTTCTACTTAAAGCGGAGCTCTACCCCAGAAGGGAAGCTCTGCTTATCTATCTCCCCCCCTCTGGTGCCAGATGTGACACCTCTCGGGGGGAGGGAGAAGCGGGTACCCGGTTACCGTGGTTTCTCCATAGGGAGATCACCTGGAAGTTCAACCCTCCTCCTCCTTCCCCCGCCACCAGGCCATTCGCAAAGCACAGCACACTTTGTGCATGCGCGGTAGGGAGCCAGCTGTGGAGCCGCAAGGTTTCGCTGCCGGTTTCCCTTACAGGCAGTGGCAGCGGCAGAACCAGAGAGCCGATGGAAACATCGGCTGGGGTGCCAACATCCCTGGATTCCAGGACAGGTAAGTGTCCTAATATTAAAAGTAAGCAGCTACAGTATTTGTAGTTGCTGACTTTTAATTGTTTTTGTGGGAGGGGTTGGACTTTCTCTTTAAATGTCGTCTTCTAAATGTCAGGAATCAGTAATAATTGTTAACTTCATAGCAGAGGAGCAAACATGCATTTGATAAATGGGCTTATACACCTTTAAATTAGGGCTAAGCCACACCTTTTTTAGGAGATGAGAAGGAATGGGGACGCCACCCCCTCTTCTGGGGCAATCATACATTTTGAGGGTTTCTGAAGGGTGATTAGTATCAGTCCAATACATGCTTTGTTCGCTAGTCCCTGTAGAAGGTAGACCTTTTGAACTCCCGAAACGCGTTGAATATTTCCGATGCAAGATTCTTAATAAAATTAAATATAGATTTTATATGTCCTGCTTTTGTGCTTTCTTCCTTGCATACTCTGTCAAGTGACAGCACTCTTTCCAAGTGACTGATACTGCATCATGGGAGAAGGTCACATACTCCCTGATGATCTATAGCACCATATGTTTTAATGCAAACTGCAGAAGAGACAGCATGGGATTGCTGGAACGGTGAAGGTGAATTTCCTCAAACACTACCATCACTGGGGTTGATTTATTAAAACTGGAGAGTGCAAAATCTGGTGCAGCTGTGCATGTTAGCCAATCGGCTTCTAACTTCAGTTTGTTCAATTTAAAGTTTGTAAAGTCAGAAGGTTTTTTATCTTAATGGATTCTTTGCATTAAGGCAAAAACTCTTCTGTGTGCAGCAGCCTCCCTCAGCCCCCTCCTAATGCTTACCCAAACCCCTTCTCAATCAAGCGATGTCCAGGAGTCCCCTCCTCATTGGCCAAGACACAGCGGCGCCATTTGCTCCCACTGCTGTCAATCAAAGTCAGTTAGCCAATGAGGACCCCCAAAGCAAGCTGCTTGCTGTGGGGGCACTCAAAAGGGAGGGAGGGGCAGGAGAGCCAAAGAGGGATCTGAGAAGAGGAGGATCAAGGCTGCTCTTTGCAAAACCAACTGCACAGAGCAGGTAGTAAGTAGAACATGTTTGTTATTCTTATTGAAAAAATTTGACAAAAAAACAAAATGGAAGCTGATTGCATTCTATGCAGAGCTGCACCAGATTTTGCACTCTCCAATGTTAGTAAATCAACCCCCTTTCTGTCTTAAATCCCAACTCCAGGAAACCTTAAAACCCTTCTTTACACTGGGGCTGTGCCTGCATTACAAAGGTTTACTGCTTGTTTATGTTTAGGAGACAGAAATGCAGTTTTAGAGCCCATTCACACTGCAGCGGCACGACTCTGTACTACTTCGGGGGCGACTTGTGAAGTCCCGTGCACCGCGACTTCGGCGCGACTTGCACAGACTTCATATAATGAATGTCTATGCGAGTCGCTCCGAGGTCGCCCCGAAGTAGTACGGGACCCTTTTTCTAAGTCGGAGCGACTTGTGTCGCTCCTATTAGAACGGGTCCTTTAGCAGTCAATGGAACGCGAGGGACCGCGACTTGTCAGGCTGAAAAGTCGCCTGACAAGTCGTGGTAGTGTGAATGGAGCCTTACTCTCCCTGTCCTCCAGCATGTTGTGCTCCCCCATGCTCTGGAGATGGACGTCTCCTCAGCATTCCCCCGTCCATTGCAGGTCAAGGATCCCTGCATCGGCCTTGATGTCAGAGGACCTTACACTGCCAGAGCATGGGGGAGAAGAGGGTGCAGGGACTGGGCTAGTAGCATGGAGGAGCCTACAGGAGCAGGGGATTGGGCAGGCAAAGGTGCTTTACAGGTCTCTAGAGGTAGATGAGCAGTTAACCCTTACACTGTGGGTACAAACAAGGGTTTCTTGAGTTTTCACTTTAAGCGAGGTAAGTGTCAGTGTCCCTAAATGCATGCATGTGTTGTGAACGTAGCCAAAGAGTCAGCAGTTGACAGCAGAACCCTTAAAAAATAAAAAGTTATTTGGATCATGAATGCTATTACTTCTATTATCTGTATATTGTAGTTTTCAGTGCTTTTATTTTACTCCTGTGCTGCTGAACATCCTAATACACTTCAATCCCTTGCTTTCCTAGTGAAGACGGGGTTAACTGTCAGTATGTTTGATCATAAAACAGCCTCCTTTTTATTTCCAGAAGGCCCCAGTTCAGCCTGCTTGTGTGATATATTATTCTTCCCCCCTCCCCCTAGCTTAATAGAAACAATCTGAGTCTCTGGATGTATAGCTACAGATGTGCTCTCTGTATAGTCCCATTTTCTTCTTCTCTTCTCCAGTCTTGTTGTTGTGGCGTTGTTAGCCCTCCCCACCACCCGTTTTCATGTGATTTACTGTCGTTTTCTAGCTGTGCAGTTCCTCTCGGAGCTTCATTTCTCATTGGGGGGGGGGGGGGGGGGTTATACAGCACTAGAAATGATGGCTGGAAGGTGAAGAAAGACTAGAAATAGGAAGAGCTAAAGACATGGTGGTATATGTCCCTCAGTAGGGGTGGATGGTTCTGTCTGTGGCTTTTAGGTTTTTATAAGGTGTGTAATTTGTTAGTCAAGTCCATCCAAATCTGTTAGTGCATCTAACACTGCTCTCTCCCCAATGCTGCTGTACAAAGGTGTCTGTTGCTCCTCCAGCCGAAGTGTAGACACCCCAAGACAGGAAGTATGTTGCTGACTGGATCGTTATGTGCAAACCAAAGGAGAATAAAAATAAAAAAACAATGCATGTGCATGCAATGCAGCCACCACATTTAAGGTGTGTTCACCTTTTTATAAAAGACGAAAAGGTCAACTCCTGCAATTTCCTAAATAAGGGGTGCTATTAGTTATTTCTAGAGTGTGAAGCCCCTTTCACATGAGTGGATCAATCGGGTCCGCCGGTCTGTTTTTCAGGCGATTGGACCACCCTCTTTTCTCCTAGGAGGAAGCGGATGTAAACAAACATGTGTCCATTTACGCCTGTCTGCTTCCAATC
Source organism: Pelophylax lessonae (assembly GCF_965119305.1). Taxonomy (NCBI): domain Eukaryota; kingdom Metazoa; phylum Chordata; class Amphibia; order Anura; family Ranidae; genus Pelophylax; species Pelophylax lessonae. The sequence continues at coordinate 108,173,885 of NC_138776.1, forward strand.
CAATTTGGTCCACCAAAAAGACGGATGGCGATCCCTTCCCCATCCATCTTGCGGCAGTGTGTTTCCATCCAACCGCCCCATAGAGAACAGCAGGCTGTGTCTGGGTCCACTCTGTATCAGCGGAGCGGACACAGACCTGTCATTTTCCTGCTCAGTGGGGATCAGTGGACAGATCACCCACTGAGCAGGGGGATCCACCTAACAGTCTGCCCCGTGTGTAAGGGGTCTTATAAGAGCCATAGCAGCCTGTGTGACTGCAATGTAGTCCAGCAGCCCAAGATTCCTTAGCCAAAGATCAGATCTGCCTGATTCACACTTGGGAAAACATTGATCCATGGGAAAAAATCATGTTTCCGTGTTGAGAGAGAATTGTAAAGGCTAATTTTAATCTGTTCGATTAGCACAGGGTACTGTAGTGGGGGGTCACACTGAGGTTTGATCCAGAGTGCTCTGTACAGCTTTTCTTGCGAGACCAGGGTAATATTAAATACACCTAAGGTATATTTTATTGTCCCCAATATATTAGCCTATTAGGTAGTTCAGGTGAGTTATCGAATGTACTAGATTATAAGTTTGTGACTGTAGCGGGTATTTATTTATTTGCTTTTTATCAAAGTGATACACGTTGGATCAATTTTTGAAGTGCTGCTAAGCAACCTCTGTCAGACATTCAAGAGTTGATCTTGGCACCTCCTCCTGGCTGCTGTTTGTTTTTTTACTATTCAGCAGAACAGCAGTTTATAGGGGGGCTAATGTGCCCATTTGGCTGATTGTTGCCTCATGGCCTTATTGACTTGAATGGTGAAGTGTGCCAGGCAGTCAGCTCGGCATATATAGCAGATCCAAAGAGTGTACACAGTACATACGGCGCTCCTAGGAGAAGTGCATAGTCCCTTGGTCCGTTGGAACTTTCATCTGTATCTGTAGACCACCAACAGGGTAGAGGTATGGATGAACAGGAGAAGGAACCGAGGCTGGAACCTCTGCAGCTCCCACAGAAGATCTGGGTAGGATCATCTCAGTGTGGAAGAAAACGAAAAGCAGGGCGCTGAGGTCCATATCAAATTAAAAACACTTTATTAAAAACAGCAGCACATTTACATAGAGGTTAGCATGAAACAGCATGGGTAGGGAACACCTGGGACCAAGCAGCTGTAATCAGTGTGAGGCTGTAGACATCACTGAGGATGACAGGCAGTCAGCCAGCTTCAAGTATGGGTATTACTCATACTTGTATAAAGGATCACCTTGTTTAACCAGCAGCAGCCCATTCTTATTTATCATTCACGTTAATTTTGATTAATTTTTCACATTGTGGAGACGAAACAAATATTCCTAAGCGCAGCTTAATTTATATTTCTATGGGTATTTTCAGCAACGTTCTAGGCTGGCAGCTGTCAAAATGCCTGGTGGATGTCAGGAGAGGGGGTGTTCATGATGAGTTTCCAGGGACTTGTCCTCTTCAAATGCATGGACAGTGAAAGGAAGTGATGGACTTATGGCAGGAAGGGGAGGAACATGGGAGGGGAAGAAGGGAGAAAGCTGAGCTGTTGCATAGAGCTAGAAGGGCAGGAGGGGAGAGAAAAATCAAAGAAGACATAGCTGAGCCATTAACCCTTGGCTTGCAGACTGCCAGTATCAGGGAATACAACATTACTACTGGAAACAGGAAGTAAAACAAGAAAATGAAATAAAATAGCTGCACTGAAAATAAAAGGATCAAGTATTACATTACAATATTACCATTACTATTGCTGGAGCTATGTTCATATATGAGTAAAAATGGATATATATTGGTAATACAGATATATTAGACAAATGTATAGTAAAAAAAATCAATACGCTAAATTAGTCAGCTCAGCATAACACATAACATTTACTGTGGCCACAATACAAAGCATCACAGCCTCTGCATTTGAGCAGTCTCTTCTGGTTGTATTTTTTGCTTTTTGTCGGCGGCCAGGGAGAAATAAAACTGTGGTTCAGCCACCTGTTTTTACCGTCTCCGGCTGCCTGTGTGAAAAAGAACTAGGGTCTTGTATACATTTGTGATTTGGGGGAGGTAAAAACACTTGGGTAAGCAGTGTTTTAGAATCCCCCAACCATTCCCCCTTTGTCAGAAAAGCAATGATCGGCGTGTACATGTGCTACAGCAAAATTTATCCCCACTGTTGCTTGCGGTGACTAGTACAGATAGTGGCCCTTTTCACCTGTATGGTGCTGCACAGCAAATGCATTAAGGTTGTGGCACGTTAGTGTGCAATTTTAGATGTTAAAATAGGCCTGTCAAACACCCTCTAAAGAGTGATCTAACATGCATTGCTCTTCAAAGGGCAATACAAGTGTGTTTCTGCCTGCATTAGTGATGTTTGGCATTGCTCAGGTTAGGCACTATAAAAGTAGCTGCCATAAAATCTACTAAGACATTTCACATAATATTGTGGTCTATGCCAGCATAGTGACTATAGAAATAGGGGGAGAAGTAATGTAGTAACTCCTAGCCGTCACTTCAAGTCAATATAGACATGTTGGTGAATAATGAATTCAGGATGGCTGCTGTACTTCACACATTGCTTTTGCCTCCATGTGTATTTACCTTAATGGAAGTGTCTGTGTGCAGAGAAAAGAAGAGGACACATAGGCATCCTTTCCCTTCCCCCAGCATTGCAGAAGGTTCACTGAGGTCAGGCGACTGCCTTCATATTATGCAGCATTGTGCTCTCCAGGATACTAAATCATTCAAACAGTACTCCAGTTTTATTAAGACAACTGTCTTCCCTATCGAGCATTTTTTGTAGTTATAGAATTTCATTTAACCCCTTCAAAGATAGGCAACTTGATTGCCAATTGTGTAGCCAGAGACCTGAATGACATTTCTTACATGGGGGCTAACTATACCCCCTTCCCCAATAAACACTGGTGGTTGCCCACATAAATCTTATGGGGTATTTTGTCTATTGCAGTGGTTTTTAACTTGGAAAATCTACGGGGGCCTCATGTGCGGCCTCTGCCACTTCCAAAGGGCTGCACAATAAGCAGCTTGTTTTCATACATTGACGTGAATTGTAAATTCTGCTCTATTTTTTACCTCAGTGCGCAATGAAGAGAAAATAGGAGCACAACAAGCCCCTTTGTTGGCATTACTGTCACTGGTGCACTGATAGCCCCCCAGCGTTGGTGTCGGTGGATGCAACGATAGCCCCCAGCATTGGTGTCGGTGGATGCAACGATAGCCCCCAGCATTGGTGTCGGTGAATGCAACGATAGCCCCCAGCATTGGTGTCAGTGGATGCAACGATTAGCCCCCAGCATTGGTGTCGGTGGATGCAATGATTAGCCCCCAGCATTGGTGTCAGTGGATGCAATGATTAGCCCCCAGCGTTGGTGTCGGTGGATGCAATGATTAGCCCCCAGCGTTGGTGTCGGTGGATGCAATGATTAGCCCCCAGCGTTGGTGTCGGTGGATGCAATGATTAGCCCCCAGCGTTGGTGTCGGTGGATGCAATGATTAGCCCCCAGCGTTGGTGTCGGTGGATGCAATGATTAGCCCCCAGCGTTGGTGTCGGTGGATGCAATGATTAGCCCCCAGCGTTGGTGTCGGTGGATGCAATGATTAGCCCCCAGCGTTGGGGTCGGTGAATGCAGTGATTAGCCCCCAGCGTTGGGGTCGGTGAATGCAGTGATTAGCCCCCAGCGTTGGGGTCGGTGGATGCAGTGATTAGCCCCCAGCGTTGGGGTCGGTGAATGCAGTGATTAGCCCCCAGCGTTGGGGTCGGTGAATGCAGTGATTAGCCCCCAGCGTTGGGGTCGGTGAATGCAGTGATTAGCCCCCAGCGTTGGGGTCGGTGAATGCAGTGATTAGCCCCCAGCGTTGGGGTCGGTGAATGCAGTGATTAGCCCCCAGCGTTGGGGTCGGTGGATGCAGTGATTAGCCCCCAGCGTTGGGGTCGGTGGATGCAGTGATTAGCCCCCAGCGTTGGGGTCGGTGGATGCAGTGATTAGCCCCCAGCGTTGGGGTCGGTGGATGCAGTGATTAGCCCCCAGCGTTGGGGTCGGTGGATGCAGTGATTTGCCCCCCAGCATTGGGGTCGGTGGATGTGTGATTTGCCCCCAGCATTAGGGTCGGTGGATGCAATAATAACCCCTAGCATAATAACATACCCACATAATGGTTGTCGGTGAATGTAAGAGGGCACTCACTGACCACTAATGTAAGAAGGTACTTCAGAGCGACTAGCAACTTGGTAGTCACTGATAAGGTGACTCCTACTGTTAGTCTGTGAAGAAACGTTTCATCAAGGTTGGTTTAGTCATCAGAGTTGCTAAACCCAGTCACAGTCTCTAAGGCTCCAAGCTGACACCTTCCACTTCCCTGAAGCCGCCCCCCCCCCCCCCCCCCCCACTGGTATAGCATGCAATACACTAACATTGCAAACTGGGGTGGCAATGCTGATTGGCGGGGGGCATGACTACCACCGTTGCTTGGAATGTGTGGGGGCAGAAATTGTAGGCAGCACTGGTACTGCTTAAACTTCTGATGTGCATCAGGTGGTGTACCCAGCCCATGGAGGGTCAAACATAGCAAGCTGGTGGCTGCATGTGGCCCATTGGCTTTGTGTTGGGCACCAGGGGTCTTTGTTCTGGAAGGTCTTGTTGATACGGGTGTGGTATACAGTATTTTAAAATTAGGACAATGTGCAAGGATAAATAAAGTGCAATGTCTGGAGTACAGTACTCCTACAATACAGCCGAAAGACATCATTCGTTTATCTGAGCAGGATTGCAATGCCTTACTACACTGTGCTCATCCTAATTACACCTACTATTGGACATATTTGGTTAAGTAGCACAATTAAGTGACTGTGTTGACCAAAGTATCCACACATGCCTTCTTTCATTTTATATTTCACACTTGAAAAATAGAGTTTGATTTGGTGTTGTCAAGAGCATCCTTCCAGCTTCCTAGAGTTTGTCTTGTTAGGCCAGATTATCTTTAGAGTGGTGCATTTTTATTAGTGTTTTACATGCATTTTTAGAATGAGCTGTCATTAAAGCGGAGTTCCGGGCACAAAATTAAATTTCTAATAATTACTGCATTGTATTCCTTACCCTCCGCTGAGTCAGAATTGGATATTCCCATAGTTTTTTTTTTTCACTTACCTGTTTACAGAGGTTTGTATACTCACCTTTCAAAGGACTTCCTCCCTCCTGTGCCTCGGCTCTCCTCGTCACTTCCGTGCCGCAATGCGTCCTGGGAGCTCTTCCTCGGCGCTCCCATGATGCACTTTGCAGTCACATGGGCGGCCGACCACTGTTCTCATTTCTTGACTCACAGGCCTATGCCCACTGGAATCAGGAAGAAGGGAAGACATTTCCCCACAACGGACTCGGCAATCCACAACAAAGATGGCGCCGCACATCAGAAATTATATAAAGTAAGATTTTATTCTTGCAAACTCATTATTTCACCATTCAAACCAGGATTAGCGGATGTATCGATGTGTAAGGGTGATTGTTAGGGGGAGATTGAAAAAAAAAAGATTCTGTGCCCGGAACTCCGCTTTAAATTCTATTAGAACGTGCGTTTTATGAAAGCGCTTCAAAGATGCAGCATGCAGGGCTTTCATGAAAGTGTGCGTTCAAATAGAGTTCCATTGCAGCGCACATATAAACGCCAAGCAGAAAACTGATGTGAACGGGGCCTTAGTGCTCTGAGTAATATTCGGCTGAAATTATCATTTCCATTTATTTAGATAGGTATCCTTTTTGTTTTCTTTAAAGCTATTTAGTATTTTTCCCTCCTCATTCAGTCTGTGCCAACAGCTCTCCGTCTTGGTATGGAGAGAGGCCAAACAGCTGGGAGGAAATTCTGTACAGCTGGCATCTCATAGCTCAGCGCACCCTTCCCTCCCCCCCACCACCACCACCAATGCCCGCAGCTATTGCCAAATTTAATGTCTCAACTTCAGATTGTGTATCGTAGTAAATTACTGTATGACCTATCCTGTCGCAGTGACTTTATGCCAGAGCTGTTTTGCTCTAGCAGAACCCTGGGATGGCTAATTGATATTTTTTTTTTCTTTCGCTTACAAACCTTATGCAGTGCCTTGTTAATTTTAACCATATGTGCAGTGTAATCATCCTGTAAATGTTGAGACTCTATTGTACTTTGTTTATCTTTTGGAGGTATTTATAGAATACATTTCTCATGCAAATTTGCCAATTATATTTTATGTGAGACTTCATGAGCACTTTTTTTTTTTTTTTTGACTACCGGCTTTATGTATTTTAGAAATGCACTTTTAGCTGATGTGTTTGAGCCTATTGAACATGGCTGCCGATTGAAGATCCTACTTTGGCAGTTGCTATGGTGATGACAGTGGCTGTAGTTTGGCCCCTTTTGCCTTACGTGCTCAGACAATAAATTGACTTCATTAGAAAAGGTAACTGGGTGTTCTTGCATATTTTTGTGTAGTAATTGCTCCATAGTAGCATCATTGTCAGGAGCCAATCAATCGTTTTATGTTTCACTGTCAACAGAATAGAACTTTTACAACTAAAATAGTAAAAAGTTGTTGAAATCTGCATATTTATGGAATATTTACCATTCCTTTGTCGTATTTACTTGGGGCCAGATGTCAGATGCGCACAAGATTTACCATACATTTGTTGACAAATCTTTGAGGGAATCTTTTTCTGTCAACAGATTAAAAAAACATTTGACAGCATCAGGTTTTGTCCTGTTTTCAATAAAAAAAACATTTCTTTCCTTGATCACCTTCATATTTACAAAGCCAGATTTTTAATCCACTGAAAATATCCAATTATATCCATTTATTATGTGATAAATGTAAACTGTCATCTGATTGGCTGTTTTGAGATCTAGCACTTTGTACATTGTCATGCCGATAGTATCAAGGCCCAGCATAATCTCTCCTACAAAAATTTAGTTTGAATGTTTGATACTGTTTTAATGGTACATATGATATAAGATGAGATATAAGGAAATGCCTGTGTTGCCATAGCAACCTCCAACATTTTTGAAATTTTTTTTTTTACATTGTTAGCCCACACTAAGAAAATGGCTGTTGGGAGCAGTTTTTTGTTTGCTCAAAAAAAGAAAAAAAAATTAGCCTAATTTTATATTGTAATGTTCATTTTTATATTCATTAGACATTTGTGTGAAGTTCTTTTGATGCAGTCCTATTTGTAATAATAATAGTTGGGTATTAACTTTAAGGGCTAGCTAGCTCAGTAGAATATGTTCTCTTATCAGTGGTGCGCGTGTGTGTGTGTGTGTGTGTATGTGTATATATATATATATATATATATATATATATATATTTATACACATACACATACACACACACACACACACACACACACACACACACACACACACACACACACACATATATATATATATATATATATATATATATATATATATATATAGCTGGTATCTGTTTGTGATCAAGCTGCTGTTTTAACCATATACAGTGTTCATCCCTCCCATAGAGACTGCATAGGCAAGCAATCTCTTTGTGTGCTATGGTTGGATAAATAGTTGGAGGGGAAAAAAATCTATATAATTTTTTTTTTTGAGTTGTGGACATTGTGTTTTTTAATTACTTAATTGTGTGTGTTTTTTTTTTTTTTTTTTTGTGATTGTTCTTTGTGTCTTTCTGCATTAGCAGTAAATTTTCATCTGTGCGTTGATGCATTTTGTTTACCTTTTTAAAGATGTGTCTGACAATCCTGCATTCTAAAGAGATTTTGTAGCATATAATCCAGGTTTAGCCCTATGGTCTGCCCCTCTATCAGTTTAGAGCTAGCTGCTAGGAGATGTCTCACTGGTTGATGCATTACACATTAGTCTGAAATATAAATGCTGAGCGGATTGGAAGAGCTGAGGATTTCAATGTACATGCTCACTGTTACAGTATCTGATTTTTTTGTTTCCATGACACCTTCAGAAAACCCAAAAACAAGCAGTATTGGCTTAGATATGATGTTGTGTCAGGAGCAGATTGAAAGTGTGATTGAGCAGTTTACATAAAATCCATTTAATTTAAATGCAATACCAATATAAGGAAAGCCTTGTTTAAAGAAAATATCAAAATATGATGAAATCAAATACAAAATCAGAGGCTGCCTTGAGTGAAAACTAAATGTCAGTACTTTAAACAGCTCCAGTTTATATAGAAATCTTGACCCTTCCTGTAAAACGTGCTCTGGACCCCCATCCATGTTACAAATTTCCCTCATGTTCCTTTAAAATGATGGGTGGCTTTAATTTATAGAGGAACTTCACTCCCCCCCCCCCTCCCCCTTAATTCTGTTTCTATCCCATCTTCTCTTGTCCTCTTGGTTGTCTTTCAAAAACCTATTTTCCCACCCAGCAAATCCAGCTTTGCTGCATCCTGGGCCTCGCACCACCATCTTCCCCCTATGTCATCAGAGGGCTGGCTGCCTGTTCCTGCTGATCACCTAATGAGGCAGCGCATGAATAATGTGGGGGCGAGGGGGAGGTAACGTCTTCACCACACCTCTCCACCTCATCCAGTCATAGAATGCTTTGCATTCATTGAGTGGATGCAAATAGCAACTGTGTATAGTGAACCACCTCCTGTGTTCACAAAGCAGCAGGCCAGCACCATGGCATGGGACTTGAAAGATAGAGGCATCCACTGTAGTAGCGGTGCCTGCTACATTTCTTTCCAGCTTTTATAAGATCCCACAGGTATGGCATATACATACTTAGATTACGCCAAACTGAAAAAAATGTAGCTCGGCAAAAATGCCTTTTGTTTTTTTTTTTTTTTGAGTTCTGGTTTACAGCTAAGGGGTATTTCCCCTAACTTCATAATAGGGCTCAGTTTAGGCATGGGAGTCCGGTGCAGTTCTATTCATCGGTTAAGGTGCAAATTTTTACTTGAAATCACACCTGATCCGGGCTGAAAAACACAGGGACTCTTTTTTTTTAAAGCCGCACTGTATGAACGGGCTGTGTTGAGAAGGCTGCCGGTTCACATGTTATGTAAATCTGGTGCAGTACAAAAGGCATCCGATTCACATATATGTGAACGGAGACTAAAGATTCACCCTCATCTCCAGTGAGGAAATATCCCCAAGAATTACAAAGTAAACCAATAAACTGGCTGGTTTTAACCCTTCCCCATGTTGATCAAATTTTGAATAACATTTATGGCTATACGTACTTTTTAACGAATGCAGAAGTGCATTTGTAGGTCTTTTTTTTTTTTTTTTACATATGCCAGCTGTCAGTTTCCATCCCACAGTAGACCAACTGAAGTTGATTGGTTGGGTAAACACAGATCCATGTCTCTCCTCCCAGCTTTTATAATTTAACCACATTGTCTGGATTTATAGTGAAGCTTTATTCATCAGCAATATTTAAATGTTTTATGTACACCATAACCATTGTCTGGGGTTGAAGATGACACGGGACATGACAAACGATGTTTTAATTGCGCTGTTCATGACATGTTGACTTTGTTGCATCTTAAAGTCACCCAGCTCTTCCTCATTGAGTCGTAGAAGGATGTTGCTCTTTTGACATAGCAAGCTTTCAGACATCTGGGTCTCATTTTGTCATTCCTCCAGGCGTGTTTATTTTGTTCCTTGTGTGCTGGAAACCCCTGTGTCTTGAAGCAGGATGCTGCTCCCCCCTAGTCGCTTCCTGCATTTCTCATTGGCAGTCATTCGCTCATCAAAAAAATGAAAACAGTCTTGGCATGGTTCTCATCTTTTGTTTTAACCTCTTGCATGTGGGGATAGCAAAGCGTGCAATCGGATTGTTGGCAAGAAAAGGGGATTATCAAATCTTTGCTTTTCTGGAAGTGCAATGGTGGAATGTTTAGCTATTCCCCCATACTGAGAATGACCTTGCTGCACTGTATGATGATCTCACAAGAACAATGCATATTGCTTTTATTAGGCAGTGTTTGGGAAGAGAGAAGGGGATGCAGCAATGGGCTGACTTCTCATGGGAGAAGGAAACCTAGGGTGAGGAAGTGTGGAGGCTGACGCTTGTGAACCCTGCCTGTCATGGTAATCCTTTGGCTTCAATGTTTGTAACTAGAATGTAGATTGGAAGGTGTGACTGTCCTGATCCTGTATGCTTTCCCGAGGTTCGTATTCAAAGTATAGAAGCCAGAGATGGCCATGTGATCAGAATCCTAAGAGGTCAGTCAGAAATGGCATTCCCTGTATTTCTCTCAGTACAGGTTTTCTTTAAAGCCTAACTCTTATCTTGCACATTATAAGGGAGCAGGAAGGGTTGAAGTGTGTGTAATCTTAAAAAAAAAAAAAAAAAGTGGAACCTGTTCCTTTAAAGCATGGTATACAGCACAGTGCTTGTGCTGTGTAATTTGCCCCCCCCCCCCCCCATATCACCTGAAATACCTAGGTGATCCTGCCTGTTTCTGCCCTCACCCTATAAACTGACCACGGTGTATCATGGCTGATGAGCCCTGACACCGTGGTCAGTTTACGTGACTTGGTCATCCGCAGCTCTTCTTTGTCCCTCCCCCCCCCCCTCCACTTCCTGCCTGTCGTCTCCAACTGCTGCTATCATTTCTACAATCCTCTCTATTACATTAACTGATGTGCCCAGTGTATGTGGTTTTGTAAAAATAGCCGTTCTTTACTGTATTTCTGAGCACCGCTCGGCACTCGTGTTACCAGCTGCCTCTCTCTCCTCTTCTCCTCCTCTCAGCTGAAGTCTGCGGTGGTTTCCCGGCCCCTCCCACTGTAGCTGTCAGACTGGTAGAAGAGAGAGGCGGCAAGTCGCGTGAGTGCCGAGTGGCTCTCAGAAATACATTATAGAAGGTATATTTTTACAAAACCACATACACTGGGCATATTAGTTAATGTAATGGAGGGTATTGTAGAAATTGCACTCTGTGGCTTAACAGCCACTTTAAGGGAGAAATATGGACTTGTAAAAAAACAAAATGAACATCCATACTCCCCTTAATGCTAAAGCATTGGTCTGGGGCTCCAGCTGTCCTCCACCGGCTCAAAGTCTGAGAACTGAACGATCACATGACTGCTGATCGCTAAGTTCTCCGAAATCTTGAAACTGAGAGCGGTGACTGCCAGTCATTGCTCTCCTCCGCCAGCGCTCACAGGAGCGTCGGGCTGAAAAGGGGACAGGTGCAGCTGGCTTCAGCTTTGCGTCAAGAGCCAGGGCCAGCTATCAGTTAGGCAGCTGGATGGATACCCAAATATATGGTCTGGATAATTCCAGGGCTTGGAGCGGCTTGGTTTTTTTATACAGGATATCACAATAGGTGGGTTAGGAAATAAGAGTTGGCCTTATCTTCCACTCTGTCCGATTTTTAATTGTCATTTGTGTTCCTATAGGAGAGCTATCCTCTAGGGCAGTGATGGTGAACCTTGGCACCCCAGATGTTTTGGAACTACATTTCCCATGATGCTCATGCACTCTGCAGTGTAGTTGAGTATCATGGGAAATGTAGTTCCAAAACATCTGGGGTGCCAAGGATCACCATCACTGCTCTAGGGCTTGTTCACACTCAAGGTTGGGAGTGGGGACTGCAGTAAAATCTCATAGTTGAGCTGCACTTTTACTTCTGCCCCCTTTAGCTGCAGAGACATGTGCTTTACTTGATGGTTGTGCCCGCCAAACACGGCCTATTTAAGTGAATGGGGCCGGTATGCAAGGGCCCCACAACTGTGTGCATTGCAGAGTGCTGGTGTGGGATGCAATTGGTGAAAGCACGATACACCACCTCCTCTCCATCTGTCAAATGCTCTCTGAAGAGCGATTTGAAAGTGGATTGCTTTTCAGAGAGCGAACTCATGAACGAGCCCTTAGGCTGTAATAGGGTTCAGAGATATGTGAAGAAATGTGCTTCATTTTGTGTACAAGCAACGTGTACAGGGAGCTTTTACAAAGCATTTACAGAGCTATTGGAAAGCTTTGCTGAACCTTTTTAAAGTACCATTCAGTTCGACTTTTGGAATGGTAAACGCAGATCTTCATGGGAGTTCTCACTGTCACTTTAAACAAGCTGTTAGCAGGTTTCAGCACTACTTGACCCTTGTAGAAAGCCTGCTGAAGTCTGTTAGCTTGTTTAAAAGGACAGTCACCATTCCCTGTAAGATCTGTTCTAAACTTTTCCAAACAGGAGTTGAAGGGCACTTTTAAAGGCTTTTCAAGAAAGCTGCTCAAAGCTTGCTGAAAGCTCCATAAAAGCTTGTTATCACTGCTTGTATACAAGCTGAAGCCCATGCAAACTAGGCCTTAAGCAGGGTATACACTACAGGCATACCCCACTTTTAAGTACACAATGGGACCAGAGCATGTATGTAAAACGAAAATGTACTTAAAGTGAAGCAATACCTTTTTTTCATTTCTCAATGCATGTAAATACACTAGCTCCATAGGAAATCTTGGTCAGCTTGGCAAGGCATTGCTCCCAAACCATGTGACAAGGACACCAAGCTTGGGGAGCACGTTAAGGGGATACAGGACTATGACATAGTAGATTACCTAGGCAAGCTGGCCAGCCACGAACAGGATATGTTGTAGTCCTTGGTCCCCTCTCGGTGCTCCCTAAGTTTGGTATCCCTGTCACTTATGGTTTGGGAGCAGTGCCATGTCAAGCTGACCAAGATTTCCTATAGACACCAATGTTAAAAACCGGGAGTAGTGTCATGCCAAGCTGAACAAGCTGTGTCCTTACTCGCGAGTGTACTTAAAGTGAGTGTACTTAAAGCGGGGTATGCCTGTATACAGTCTGATTGTACAATCTCTTTAGACTTGCTACAGCTATGTAATATGAGGACACACCTAAAAATTGCAATTGTATCAAATCAGGCAGATCCTTGTACAATATAGTCAATGGTATATCTAAAGGAGATTGTACAATCAAATTGTATGATTGTATAGTGTATGGTCACCTTTAGGCTGCTGCATATAGGCAGATCTCTTGCCAGGCATGCACAGAAACTACCCAAGCTTGGCTTTGGAGAGAAGAAAATGATTCCTGAAAACCAGAGATTTCCCAACTCTGTAGTCATGAGCACTCTGTGCTTTAATGTGTTGCTGTCATTCAAAAGTTCATCGGCTGCTACATTTGTAAATATTGGACTGTGTGTGGGTGACCTTAGATGTAAAACAGATCCATATACTGTATCTGACTGTTACAGAAGGAGACTAATATTTAGAAACTTAAAATATTAAACTCTCTTTTTTAGGCATTTCAGCAGCTAATTTAATCCATTTTTTTTTTTTTTTTGAATCCTTGGCCAGTTTAAGTTGGTGCCATGACTGCTGCCTCTGGTTTCCTATTACAGGGTGGCTCCTTTATCTTGCAGCACACTATGGAGTCACCCTTGCATGCAAGAGTCAGCATTGTGTTTCCATACACCAGCCTGTCTCAACCTTTTCAACAAAAAAGGAATCCTTAAAATATCGTTCTAGTCTCGGGGAACCATACTAAAAATTAGCATATCTACAAGTCATGATACATTAGTGTGATAGTCAGTGGGAAGAATGCTTCTGTACATTTGTGGTCATTGGAAAGAATTACACTCTTACAGATAGATAAAAAGATAAATATTTTCAGTCTTCGACTTATCGAAGTGGCAGAAGGTGCTCCTTGCTCAAGGAACCCCTAGCAACCTCTGGAGGAACCCTAGAGTTCTATTAAACCCTGGTTAGGAAACTTAGCCCTGCTCTGTGTGCATCAATAGAAACACACAGCTTCCTAGCCTATGATAGCAATGCACTTCTCTGCTCCTCCTCTTCCTCCTTCAAGCTAACAGACCATCTGTAGACTTCTCTGTCCACTGTTAACTCTTTCCCTATAAAGAATGGAAGTTCAGAGAAGCAGCACTGAGAGAGCAGGAGCCAGCAACATTGAAAGTTGTAAACTGCAAGTGGTGGGGTAAGAACTTTAACAAATTGTTGACTACTAGGTAATGTTTTATAGTGCATCTTTACAAAAAACACTGCCTATGCAGGTAAGGTGTCAGTACAAAAAAAAAAACTGCAGCTCTGAATAACATAAAATAAATAATGCCCTTGCTATACAGTGCTTCAAGAAAGTATTCACAGCACTTCACTTTTCCACATGTTGTTAATGTTACAGCCTTATTCCAAAATGGATTAAATTACTTTCCTCAAAATTCTACAAACAATACCCCATTATGAAAACATGAAAGAAGCTTGTCTGAAATCTTTGCAAATGTATTAAAAATAAAAAAGGAGAAAATCCCATGTACATAAGTATTCACAGCCTTTGTTATGACACTCAAAATTGAGCTCCTGTTTTCACTGATTCTCCTTGAGATGTTTCTACAACTTGAGTGGAGTCCACCTATGGTAAATTCAGTTGATTGGACATGATTTGGAAAGGTACACACCTGTCTATATAAGGCCCTACATGTCCCAGCACAAACCAAGCCATGAAGTCCAAGGAATTGTCTGTAGACCTCCGAGACAGGATTATATGGAGGCATAGATGTGGGAAGGGTACAGAAGCATTGACGGTCCCAATGAGCACAGTGGCCTCCATTATCCATAAACAGAACACATTTAGAACCACCAGGACTCTTCCTAGAGTGGGCCACCTGGTTAAACTGAGTGGTTGGGAGAAAAGGGCCTTAGTCAGGGAGGTGACCAAGAACTTGATGGTCACTCTGCCAGAGCTCCAGCATTTCTCTATAAAGAAAGGAGAACCTTCCAGAAGAACACCATCTCTGCAGCACCGATCAGGCCTGTATGGTAGACTGGCCAGACTGAAGCCACTCCTCAGTAAAAGGCACATGACAGCCCACCTGGTGTTTGCCAAAAGGCACCTGAAGAACTCTGACCATGAGAAACAAAATTCTCTGGTCTGATGAAACAAAGATTGAACTCTTTGGCCTGAATGGCAAGCGCCATGTCTGGAGGAACCAAGCACTGCTCATCACCTGGCCAATACCATCCCTACAGTGAAGCATGGTGGTAACAGCATGATTCGATAGGGATGTTTTTCAGTGGCAGGAACGGGGAGACTAGTTATGATCGAGGGAAAGATGAATGCAGTCATGTACAGAGACCTAGTCCAGAGCGCTCTGGACCTCAGACTGGGACGAAGGCTCATCTTTCAACAGGACAATGCCCCTAAGCACACAGTCAAGATAAGAAAGTAGTGGCTATGGGACAACTCTGTGAATTTCCTTGCGTGGCCCAGCCAGAGCCCAGACTTGAACCAGGCTGAACATCTCTGGAGAGATCTGAAAATGGCTGTGCGCCGACGCTCCCCATCCAACCTGATTGAGCTTGAGAGGTCCTGCAAAGAAGAATGGAAGAAACTGCCCAAAAATAGGTGAGCCTAGCTTGTAGCGTCATCCTCAAAAAGTCTGAGGCTGTAATTGGTGCCAAAGGTGCTTCAACAAAGAAATTAGCAAAGGCTGTGAATACTTATGTACATGCGTTTTTTTTTTTTTTTTTTGTAATACATTTGCAAAGATTTCAAACAAACTTCTTTAATGTTGTAATTATGGGGTATTTTTTGTAGAATTTTGAAGGAAAATAATGAATTAAATCCATTTTGAAATTTGGCTGTAACATAACAAAATGTGGGGAAAAAAAGTGAAGCGCTGTGAATATATTCCAGATGCACTATAGGTGTAGGCCATTTACATACCTCCCAAAGCCTGACTGGAATACTCCCAGCACGTTGCTAAAGTGAGGCCTAGTTGTTACTACTCACCTCCACCATCACAAGAGTGAGCTTTTTCTCTCTTGACACAGTAGCTCTGAGCTCAGTGTTTGGGAGATCACTCCTGTGATGATGGAGGTAAGCAGTAATGGCTAGGCCTCACTTAGCAGTGTCCTAGCTGCACCCTGGGAGTATTCCAGTCAGGCTTTGGGAAGTACATACATGGAGTACAGCTATAGCAAGGACATTATTCAACGTTAGTCAGAGCTGCAGTTTGCTTTTATCTAAAGATACCCCTTATTTGCGTAGAATGTTTTTTGGTAAAGGTGAACTAACCCTTTAAAAAAAAAAAAAATGGGGGTTTAATACTTGAAAAAGTACCAAGACCCTGTGGATGATTATTCAGCATAGTGACACTCCTACTGAATTCAGAATTCTATTTAAAATTCTATCTGTGATCCTGACAGACTGTCTTCCATTATTTTGAGTATTTCACAAGATGCCGATTGCTAAAGTGCTATTTTATTGTGGATGAACTCCGCTATCCACATTTAAGATGACCTGGAAATGTTCATGAAATGTTCATAAACATAACATTATGCTTTTCCCGTGCACACTTGCAATTTGCAGTTATTCATTCATATTATTTGAAAAGAAAAGAAAAAATCACTCCCATCTACTTGTCATATTTCCACTCAGCTGAGAAGAAGAGAACATTTATAATAACTGTCTATCTTTTTACTTTCTTCATGGCAAAGTGGTTTTCAGTTGCTTTATTTTTGTTTTCAGCACCTTTTGTGGTTATATGTATTGCCCATGATAGAAGTAACACCAATTTGTTGAAAAGGGATTTCCTCAAACCACTGTTACTCCCATCATGTGTAATATCAGGGACGCAGGCTGCTTGCATTGCGGGCATTGGTCCCTGGGCACGTACTGCGCCAAACATTAATACCACTAGGTGCATCGTATGGCTGCAGAGGCAGTTTGATGCGGTCGGGCTGGACGGTGCACCTGTCCCTTACCCGCACCGAAACACGGGGGTCTCATGCTTCAGTGCCAAACGCCCGGTGTGCATGAGGCCTTGGGTAAAGTCCTACACAGTGGGTCTTGGTGACATTTATTTTACTTTGTCAATTTTGTGTGGGTGGTGGTTGATCATAAAGTGTTGTGCCTGTAAGTTGGTTACAGAAATTGGCTGTTCTAATTCATGTTGTGAACCCGGTCACAATGTGTTAGGCTGCACTGGACAGGCTCTTTGAGCACTGTCCCAATGCATAGACCAGACCTTTTGCCTATATTGCCATTAGGTCATTTCACAGCAATGCCATTTCTGTCCATTCCTTGTTGCAGGACCAAATAACCAGCTTGGTTAGCAACTAGTTTTGGGCCCCTATCTTTAAAGGCCAACCCTGCCTTCCACCTGCTTCTACCTGAAGCTGTAATCACATGATGCTGTCAGGCCAATCCACTCTTTTTCTGTTTAATTACAGATGGGAGTCCACATCACTGCCTTGCTGACGTGGACACCTCCTCCTGTTTGTGGAAGCGAGACTTCCAGTGGCCCTGGTCCTCTCTCATAGGCTCCAGAAGCAGGAGAACTCATAAGGGTGGTAAGGGGTCTGGTACCCAAAAAGATAACTAGCAGGAAAAATGCTAGCTTGGTTCATAGAGGAAACTGGAATTTTGATCATTAACACCGTGGGATCACTTAGGAAGAGGTGTTTGGAATCGGAGTATGGGGATTGATACACAATGTACTATTTACATCTCATTTTTGCCAAGAGTTGAGCTTTAAAGGATAAGTTTTAGAGCTGCATGATTAAATGTTAAAAAAAATTGCGATCTCAGTTCAGCCCCCCCTCACAATCTTAATCCGGCATTTCTACGATTAATGTAACGTTGCAGAGCCATTCTCTGCTCACAGCTGTTAAAGGAAAGAAAAAAAAAAAAAACCAGAATGGTAAAGTTTATCACAACTTTTCTGAGCGCTGCGGGATAAATAGAAACATTGTATCATTTGGTTCATTTAGATCAAAGGGAGGAACGTCTGTAAATGAGGTCAGTTTAACCACTTTAAGACCGGGCCTACTTTTGACACTTGGTGTTTACAAGCTAAAATCAGGATTTTTTTTGCTAGAAAACTACTTGGAACCCCCAAACGTATTATATATATATATATATATATATATATATATATATATATATATATATATATATATATATATATATATACAGTGGGTACGAAAAGTATTCAGACCCCCTTAAATTTTTCACTCTTTGTTATATTGCAGCCATTTGCTAAAATCATTTAAGTTCATTCTTCTTCCTCATGAATGTACACACAGCTCCCCATATTGACGGAAAAACACAGAATTGTTGACATTGTTGCAGATTTATTAAAAAAGAAAAACTGAAATATCACATGGTCCTAAGTATTCAGACCCTTTGCTGTGACACTCATATATTTAACTCAGGTGCTTTCCATTTCTTCTGATCATCCTTGAGATGGTTCTACACCTTCATTTGAGTCCAGCTGTGTTTGATTATACTGATTGGACTTGATTAGGAAAGCCACACACCTGTCTATATAAGACCTTCCAGATCACAATGCATGTCAAAGCAAATGAGAATCATGAGGTCAAAGGAACTGCCTGAAGAGCTCAGAGACAGAATTGTGGCAAGGCACAGATCTGGCCAAGGTTACAAAAAGATTTCCGTTGCACTTAAGGTTCCTAAGAGCACAGTGGCCTCCATAATCCTCAAATGGAAGACGTTTGGGACGACCAGAACCCTTCCTAGAGCTGGCCGTCCGGCCAAACTGAGCTATCGGGGGAGAAGAGCCTTGGTGAGAGAAGTAAAGAAGAACCCAAAGATCACTGTGGCTGAGCTCCAGAGATGCAGTCAGGAGATGGGAGAAAGTTGTAGAAAGTCAACCATCACTGCAGCCCTCCACCAGTCGGGGCTTTATGGCAGAGTGGCCCGACGGAAGCCTCTCCTCAGTGTAAGACACATGAAAGCCCGCATGGAGTTTGCTAAAAAACACCTGAAGGACTCCAAGATGGTGAGAAATAAGATTCTCTGGTCTGATGAGACCAAAATAGAACTTTTTGGCCTTAATTCTAAGCGGTATGTGTGGAGAAAACCAGGCACTGCTCATCACCTGTCCAATACAGTCCCAACAGTGAAGCATGGTGGTGGCAGCATCATGCTGTGGGGGTGTTTTTCAGCTGCAGGGACAGGACAACTGGTTGCAATCGAGGGAAAGATGAATGCGGCCAAGTACAGGGATATCCTGGACAAAAACCTTCTCCAGAGTGCTCTGGACCTCAGACTGGGCCGAAGGTTTACCTTCCAACAAGACAATGACCTTAAGCACACAGCTAAAATAACGAAGGAGTGGCTTCACAACAACTCCATGACTGTTCTTGAATGGCCCAGCCAGAGCCCTGACTTAAACCCAAATGAGCATCTCTGGAGAGGCCTAAAAATGGCTGTCCACCAACGTTTACCATCCAACCTAACAGAACTGGAGAGGATCTGCAAGGAGGAATGGCAGAGGATCCCCAAATCCAGGTGTGAAAGACTTGTTGCATCTTTCCCAAAAAGACTCCTGGCTGTATTGGATCAAAAGGGGGCTTCTACTAAATACTGAGCAAAGGGTCTGAATACTTAGGACCATGTGATATTTCAGTTTTTCTTTTTTAATAAATCTGCAACAATGTCAACAATTCTGTGTTTTTCTGTCAGTATGGGGTGCTATGTGTACATTCATCAGGAAGAAGAATGAACCTAAATGATTTTAGCAAATGGCTGCAATATAACAAAGAGTGAAAAATTTAAGGGGGTCTGAATACTTTTCGTACCCACTGTGTGTGTGTGTGTATATATATATATATATATATATATATATATATATATATATATATATATATATATATATATATATATATATATATATATATATATATATATATAATATAAATTTTTAGCAAAGACCCTAGAGAATAAAATGGAAGTCATTGCAATATTTTATGTCTCACTGTATTTGCATAGCAATCTTTTTAAATGCAATTATTTGGGGAACAAAATACACTTCAATGAATAACAACAACAAAAAAAAACTAAACCGTAACGTTAGCCCAATTTTTTTTGTATAATGTGAAAGATGTTCCGCCGAGAATCGTGATCTTTATTTTAAGCAAAAAAGTTGTGATTCTCATTTTATCCAGAATCGTGGAGCTCTAGTGTACATACCCTTTTTAGCTAAACCCTGACCCCCTCCCAAGCTTACTGTAACCTGCTGCATTCTGTCTTGGTTATTGCTGATGCATTCTCTCCAATGCTTACACAGGTCTTCTTCCTGCTGTCTGCACCTGTGAAGTACACCCCCATTGACTTAAATTTGGTCCATCTTCCAAATGTCTCCTGCCTTGGAAGTCAGCCTTATAGAAATCTATGGGGTTTGATTACGTAGTCATAGATTACAGGAAGCCTATCCAGGTTAGTAGAACGTAGACACTGGAGCTGGCTGTGGCTTCAGGAACCCAGTGAGTAAGCAGTTAGGGCTGGGCATGGTGGGCTAGATGAGCTTTGGGGAAGAAGGAATAGATGGTAGGTATATCTTCTGTGAAAGTACACTTATCCTTTAAAGTATTCACCACATTCCTGAGGTGTGTGTTATTGACTGCAATTTTTTAAGCAATTAAGCTGTCACAAGGAGCAGTGATATTACTGTAAGGGAGCTCACTGTTCTCTCCTGCCAACCATAACACATCTCGAAGTAGTTGTGGGACGTAAGTGGCAATTCTGTCACGTTGTTGTGTGAGAAATCCCACACATAATGGATCCTCAAAAAGTTGAGCATTTTAAAGCCTGGTTTAGACGGGTGGCAAACTCCACCTCCTCCTGAAAAGCGATCTGCTGTAGAGTGGCTGCTTTCAGGAGACAATCCTTCTGCCTCCTGAATGCCATTTGTTTTTTTCTTTCCTAGCCAAAGCTAGATTTTGTCTTGAAATATGGTGACACATCTATGAGCCAAGCACTTGGGTTATGGTTACGGCGTAGTCTTGTTGACTTTAATGGACAGGTTTGACAGGCAGGCAAACTTGACAAGCCATCGGCAGCTGTGACATATGTAAGACCCCTTCCTGCTGAATATTATGTTTAGGTGGATTTTTCGGGGGCAACCAACTGTTTTTATCGTCCCCCTGCCATTTGTGTAAATAAAACCTTAAGACTTGTCCCTTTTTAAAAAGCGATTTGCTGGCCACGTTCACTTGCATTTTGGTGGTCAGGGGCAGTAAAATCACTGCTTAACCATATTTTTTTTACCACCCCACGGCTGCACTTAGAAACTAGGCCTAATTTTTTGGTGGAATTAGTGAATTGTTACATTTAGGAGCCAATTGGATTCTGTCTGTCACCTTTGACAATGTGATTGGTTGTATGGAAATACCTACACCACATGTAGAACATACTTCTAGATATAGGAAGGATGATGTTCATTATGACTGGAAAATCCAGTGAATAAGCATGTTTACATACTGTGGAGGTCGGAATATAGACGTCTGTGGGCCAATTTTAACTGTATTTCAGCAGCTTTCTTAACTTTCTTTTGATTTGGGGAAAGACTGCAGTAACTAAACAGTCCTTTCTCCAATGTGTGACAGAAATGTAGGTTAGTGTTTAAAAAGTATTCCAGAAGGTACCAGAGCCAGACTTGTGACCTACATACTGCCTGAATCCTGCTGTTCATTGTCTGAACCTTCCCCCATAGACTGGCTGTTTTACAGCAGAAATCCTACAACTAAACTGCTTCAGCTTTGAGTTTTATTCAAATATATAATTCTTAGGAGTCTATGTATAAATGTTTTCATCAAGGATTCACACATTTGTCAGCTGAACCCAGTTAGAAGAATGTGTGAATCTTGGATGAAAACATCTGTACGTAGATCCCTTGCACGAGAGATTTATTTTTACACATTTTGATCCCTTAGGCCTCTTGCACACAGGGCTGTCTAGGAGCAGTGCCATCGATTGACAGGCTGCCTGTAGCGGGCCTAGATCCATTTTACTGCATCTAGGCCCGTTACAGGCAGCCTGTCAATCTATGGCAGGCTGCAGCTGAACTCTGTGCCAAGTGATAGCCATGTTTAACCACTTGCTGCCCGCCCACCGTCAAAGTGGTGGAGTGGTGTGGCTCTCGTTCTGGGACGACGTCCTATGACGGCGCCCCCCAGAATGGCCACTCTTGTGGGGGCGCGCAGTAAGGGGATCATGGCTGCGCCGTGTTCCTAAGACACGGCGTGACCCCGATCTTGGTAAAGAGCCAATGACTTGGCCCTTTACCCATGCGATTGGCTGTGTCGAATCACAGTTGGTCACAAGTAAATGATGAAGTGCCGTTTACCAGCTCTCCTCGTCTCACACTATCAGAGTGTGTGGCGAGGGGAGCCGATCAGCAGGTCCTCCACAAAGGGGAGTCTAGGACACGTAATCAGGGCACTGATCATTAGTAAAAAATCAGTGCGGCATATAAGTACCACAACATCAGTGCAGCCTACCATATGTTTGAGCCCCCCCCCCCCCCCCCATATGCAGGCATACATTAAAAAAATGCATGCATTGGGGCGCCTATATAAAAAAAAAAGGCAATTGTGCTGCATATGTTCCATATTCCCGTGCACACCAGAGTGAGGTCAGTAATTTTAGCAACAGAGCTCATGGGTAACGCTAAACCGATGATCTGTGTGGGCTTTTAAAGCATTGCCAATGGAACATATAGGGTATTTCAATTTTTTGACGTTTCATGAGTGCATGCAGTTTTAATGCTTGACGTGTTTGGTATCGATTTACTCTGCGCAAATTCATCTTTCACGTTACCAAAAAATTGGGTGCCCTAAAATTAACTTAGTGTATTTTTTTCCTAAAAATGTTGCATTTCATAAACCCTTGTGCTAACATGTGACATGCTTTCAGAAAATGTATAAAGTTTGGGGGTTTTAAAATTTTTGAATCCTGTAAACTAAAAATGAAAGCCAAAAAAGGCTCTTGGATTGATGTAAAAACTGATGAAAACTGAATCCGTTTTTGGTTTGAAAAAATGTGACTGAGCTGATGAAGCGGGGCGTAAGGCATAGTGGTCCTATCTTTTCTTCATATGCTTTTACATGGTACAGGCAACTTTTACTAAACACTATTTGTATCACACTGCATTGTACTGAATATTGGTAATCACCACAAGCAAGGCAAAAAAAAACATTCTCTGATTTTCTTTATTATGCACACAGAAGTGTGCAGCCAATGCTTTGCTCTGAGATAGTATTGTTATATCTACTGTATGTTTGTAATCGGAGTATTCCTTTTTATTAGACAGTCATTTCATTTAACCCAATAATCAGGGGAGATAAATGTGGTAATGCATCTTAAATATAATTCTGTCATGTTTTTATATTAAGTGGTGTCCCGTCTGGCAGAAGGTTGTGTAATCTTAAATGCAGATGTGCAGAATCCTTGAGAAACCGATGAGTCAGCAAAATGGAGCAAGGCCTTCAAAGTGATGACAGTGATTGTGAAATCTCTCTAGCCCCATACACACACGCAGATCGTCGTCATACAAATGTTCATCTTTTCTCCCCGGGATGTCGGTGTCTGTTGAAAAGTGCAAAGACAGCACAAGGACAGCACAAGAATTTTGTCTGCAGACTTCAGCTGACTGCAGAAGTGATGTCATGTAATGGTTAACTTTCCCTGTGTTTTTTATTTTCTGAGCATGCCCAGTCTTGCAAATCTGCGGTCTGTCGGCTGATTTCTGTACTGACAGGCAAACAATTGTCCGTTCTGGTGTCTGCAGACAAAAATTTTCATGTTTGCAAGAAAGACTCTTGTCCGCAGATTGTGTGCAGACATCTGTCGGAGGCACCATACTAACACGCATACAATCGGCAGATCTTTCGTCCGCCGACGTTTGTATGAAGACGATCTGCGTGTGTGTACGGGGCTTCTGGAGCGATGTGTGAGCAGTATTCTGATACACTTTCCAGATCCTTGTTTGTGACACAGAAGAGATGACGCGAAGGGAATGAAAGAAAATCTAGTTGTGTTACACATTCTGACCGCCCCGTCCTTTTTATTATGCTGGGCTTACAATGAGCATAGCCTCAGCAGACTTTAAGAAAACCCAAAGAGTATAATAAAGCTTTCCTTCCATTAACATCTGAGCATTTTTCAGGCATTTATTTATTTTTTTTTTTTTTTAGTAGTTATGTGCTTTACAAGAGCTTCTTTGGGGCAGGATGGTGTGTTTTGGCCCCATAGACTTCTATTATAGGCGTGCCTGAAAATGAGTGCAAAACATTTTGATACCTTTTTTCAGGCAATACCATTGAAATCTTTGGGGCTCAAAATGGCCAAATCAGCTAGAAAAAAGTTCCTGTAGTTTTTCCATATTTTTTCCGGCCCGTATATCACTCAAGTGTCAAAAACAATTTACAACTATGTGATTTTAATGTTGGGCGTTTAGTAGATTCGTTCTAATAATGCTAAGGTGTAATTGA
This sequence comes from Pelophylax lessonae, assembly GCF_965119305.1. Classification (NCBI taxonomy): domain Eukaryota; kingdom Metazoa; phylum Chordata; class Amphibia; order Anura; family Ranidae; genus Pelophylax; species Pelophylax lessonae. The sequence continues at coordinate 108,198,147 of NC_138776.1, forward strand.
GGCCTCAGTCTCACACAAAATTATTAGTTAATGTGATTTTGAGAATAGACGCTAATATATCAATGATAACATTTATTATGTAAGTGAGTTATCTTTTTTTGGGGGGATTTTAGGTTTTGTGGTTGGGTGGGTTTTTTTTTTTCTTTGTGGTCAGGTTCAGCCACTGTGACTAAAGGAAAAATCTCAGCACTAAATATTGTTCCATGGCATCTCCTGCTGCATTGTCCGTGAGCCAGGAGCTCAGGTGTGGGGACTTCCCTACTTCAGCTTGAGATATATAATAATCTGATCTGTGATTTTATACATAATCATCTACTAAATTTTGACATTTTTGGATGGACTGGTCCTTTGAGACCTTAAGGCTCCATTCACACTTAACCGCGATTTTCAGGCGTTTTTTTTTTTCAGGCGTTTTTGGAGGTAGGCATTGACATCTATCAAAAACGCTGGTAATCAGCCCAAAAAGAAGCTCATGTACTTTTTTCAGCTACAGGCGTTTTGCAAAACGCTCAGATGTGAACAGGGGCCATTTAAATGAATGGGGTTTTACTTGTTGGGCGTTTTGGAACATTTTTTTTTTTTTAGCGTTTTTGGAGCTGAAAAACACTCAAAAACGCCCAGGTGTGAATGGAGCCTGAAGGTGATCTCCTGGGAAAATGTTTATTTTAGATGATGTACTAGTGAAGATAGCCCTAAGGCTCCTTTCACACGTGTGCGACCTGAAGGTCGCACGATTTTGCTGCAGTTTTAACTGAGCAGGAAGCAACGTCTGTGTAACGTTGAGGTCTATGGATCTCAAAACGCATTAAAGTCGGACCAAAGTAGTGCGAGGACTACTTTGAAGTTGTTGGGACTTGAAGTCACACAGATATCAACGGTACTCTTTGGAAATCATGGCGTACAACTTGTCATGCAACTTTGCAGTCTCAGGTGTCACAAGTGTGAAAGGGGCCTAAAATATGTATACTCTGTCTGGATGGCTGCTGCATAGTATAAAATAAATACCTTGCTGCAAGCTGGTTCCTTACACACAGCGCTGAATTTGCTTGTGCTGCGGGAATGAGAGAGAGCAGTGGCGTGCTCCAGTTGCATCTCCACTGCCTCCTCTCTCCTCGCCCATTCACAAAAAATCTTGTATTTTTATTTTTTTACAGGATATAAGGCAGTCTGAATGGGGTAGAGGAGGGGCAGGTATTCAACATGAGCTTTTTATGTGTAGCAGGCATCCACACACACAGTATACAGGTCCTTTTCAAAAAAATAGCATATTGTGATAAAGTTCATTATTTTCTGTAATGTACTGATAAACATTAGACTTTCATATATTTTAGATTCATTACACACAACTGAAGTAGTGCAAGCCTTTTATTGTTTTAATATTGATGATTTTGGCATACAGCTCATGAAAACCCAAAATTTCTATCTCAAAAAATTAGCATATCATGAAAAGGTTCTCTAAACGAGCTATTAACCTAATCATCTGAATCAACTAATTAACTCTAAACACCGGCAAAAGATTCCTGAGGCTTTTAAAAACTCCCAGCCTGGTTCATTACTCAAAACCGCAATCATGAGTAAGACTGCCGACCTGACTGCTGTCCAGAAGGCCATCATTGACACCCTCAAGCAAGAGGGTAAGACACAGAAAGAAATTTCTGAACGAATAGGCTGTTCCCAGAGTGCTGTATCAAGGCACCTCAGTGGGAAGTCTGTGGGAAGGAAAAAGTGTGGCAGAAAACTCTGCACAACGAGAAGAGGTGACCGGACCCTGAGGAAGATTGTGGAGAAGGACCAATTCCAGACCTTGGGGGACCTGCGGAAGCAGTGGACTGAGTCTGGAGTAGAAACATCTAGAGCCACCGTGTACAGGCGTGTGCAGGAAATGGGCTACAGGTGCCGCATTCCCCAGGTCAAACCACTTTTGAACCAGAAACAGCGGCAGAAGCGCCTGACCTGGGCTACAGAGAAGCAGCACTGGACTATTGCTCAGTGGTCCAAAGTACTTTTTTCGGATGAAAGCAAATTTTGCATGTCATTCGGAAATCAAGGTGCCAGAGTCTGGAGGAAGACTGGGGAGAGGGAAATGCCAAAATGCCTGAAGTCCAGTGTCAAGTACCCACAGTCAGTGATGGTCTGGGGTGCCATGTCAGCTGCTGGTGTTGGTTCACTGTGTTTTATCAAGAGCAGGGTCAATGCAGCTAGCTATCAGGAGATTTTGGAGCACTTCATGCTTCCATCTGCTGAAAAGCTTTATGGAGATGAAGATTTCATTTTTCAGCACGACCTGGCACCTGCTCACAGTGCCAAAACCACTGGTAAATGGTTTACTGACCATGGTATTACTGTGCTCAATTGGCCTGCCAACTCTCCTGACCTGAACCCCATAGAGCATCTGTGGGATGTTGTGAAGAGAAAGTTGAGAGACGCAAGACCCAACACTCTGGATGAGCTCAAGGCCGCTATGGAAGCATCCTGGGCCTCCATAATACCTCAGCAGTGCCACAGGCTGATTGCCTCCATGCCACGCCGCATTGAAGCAGTCATTTCTGCAAAAGGATTCCCGACCAAGTATTGAGTGCATAACTGAACATAATTATTTGAAGGTTGACTTTTTTTGTATTAAAAACACTTTTTTTTTAAAGTCAGATGAAATATGCTAATTTTTTGAGATAGGAATTTTGTTTTTTCATGAGCTGTATGCCAAAATCATCAATATTAAAACAAAAAAAAGGCTTGCACTACTTCAGTTGTGTGTAATGAATCTAAAATATATGAAAGTCTAATGTTTATCAGTACATTACAGAAAATAATGAACTATATCACAATATGCTAATATTTTGAAAAGGACCTGTACATATTAATGTGACTATCCTGTGATACTCAGGGCTTATTCAAAAGGGTGGCTGGGGGGGTGGTAAAAGCAGGCAACAGAATTGTGATTTTATTTTTTTAAATCATTTTCAATGTTTCAGCTTTTCTGTTATAATGAATGACATTGGAGCACGAAGGTGGGTGGAAGCAAAACTGTAAATTAAGGCAAGAAGATCTTGGCACCCGACTACCATTTGCACTATTGTGCTGTGCTAGCACACACGTTACGCGTGTTTTTCTGTGCAGCAGAGTGTGATTCTCATTTCATTTTAAGGCCCCTTTCACATGGGTGGTTGTTCTGCCGATGGTAAAAGCATGTTTTGTTATTTTGAAATTCCAACACTCCTGACAGATTACTCACATTTGTAAATTACGTTTTTATATGCGATTAATTTACATGCTGCGCTTAGCTGCGGTAGTAAATTCTTGCCTTTTGTATAGCAACTGTTTGTTTATTTTCTTTGTACTACGATTAACTGTGTTTATATACAGATAACTGTGGTACATCGCTCCTGGACTCTGTCAGTTTTAGTTTTATTTTTCCTAAATGCACAAAACCGTATGGTACGAAAACATTGCTAAACGCAGTATGTGAATGGGGCCATAGGGATGCATTGTCTGCATTCAGCTGCGTTAAATAAGTTCCTCTATCCGCAGCTAAAAGCGGAAATCTAACCGCTTGTGGGAAATGGGCCTAACCCCAAAAAAGGCGCAGGCAGCATCTTCATCAGTGCAAGACATGGCCACTTACCTTGTACTGCGCTGTAATGTAAGTGTGTTGAGAAGGTGTGTTGGGATAACATTCAAAATGCCATTCCAAGTGCATCTGTCAAAATGAATAGCACCACATTACAACAATGTCTATAATTTGCCATTACTGCAGAGCATTCCTGTGATAGGGACCTAAGAAAATGTAAGTTATAAACAGAAAGGGGACTCCACCACTGTTTGAACTTTGAAATGTCACTTTTAGGAGGCCTTCCTCTGTAAAGACAAGCTTTCATTTATTGAACACACAGAATGCAGATATCATAGTAGTCTGCAGATGTTGAGGTTTTTACTAATATTTGTTTTAATGTATACAAAAAGCAGTGCATACAGCCTATGAAAAATGCAATCTCTAGATAGGAGATGAAGGTGGGCGCAGTTTGTCTGCTTGCTTCCATATACTGTGCAGCAATCATTGGCCTGTTGCAGGGCCACACTGTTGATAAGTTACTGGTTCCATGACAGCATGGACTTTAACGTTTAACAGGAAGAATCCATGGAAAAGCACAGGTCTAATCTTTAGCTGGCTTTTTCTGGCACGTTTGGTTTTATGTTGTTTGCTCGAGGCAGTGATCCAAATAGACATGCCTTTCATATCACTGAGAAAATACTGTCTGGCATTGAGTGCTCAAGCCTCCTGAGTCAGCTAGTATAGATTTCCTGAATAGGTAGAGGGTCAGAATTGTTAAAGGCTAACTCCGAACAAGCAGTTTTCTCCTCTTAATAAATGGCCACGTATGCCATGGTGTAATTTAATGTTCCTAAAAATTACCCTTCCTTTTCAAGCTGCAGCTGCTGTTATCCCCAGCAATAGAAATTTCACTTTCAGTGAGATACTCCCCAGGGGTTAAATATTTCTAAAGGGACGCAGACCTTGCAGCTTTTCTCGTTCGAGCTCTGAGAGTGTATTGGGTGATTATTCTCTACCGTATGAACTAGACCCACCCATTCAGATTCTGCATTTTATGGTGCCCCCAGGTATTGTGCCACAATTTTGAAGGTGACCCTAGGCACTGTTTTTCTTATTAATGGTACCCCAAGACTAGGGATAGACCGATAAGTTTTTTCCAGGGCCGATATCGATATTTTGGTCACAATGTATCGTTATTATGGGCCGATATTTTGTACATTTACACAAGTTTTGAAAAATAAAGACAATTTTTGACACATCTGGTACTGAAAAAGTAAATCTTTGTTTAATGCTCAATGGCTGGCTTGCTGGCAACCTGTGGTGGGTGGGTCGTACAGGGCCTGTGGCTGGCTGGTACAGGGCCTGTGGGTGTGGGTGGCTGGCTGGCACCAGGCTGCTGTGGGTGGGTGTATGGCTGTGATACACTCATGCGACACTAGTCCCGACTCCAGACGAGGCTGCCCAAGGCAAGGGAGGTGGCCTAAGAAGGCAGAATAACGTCACAAAAACTTCCCTTCCTTTTCAAGCTGCAGCTGCTGTAATTTTCTGTAAAACTGAATTCAATATGGCAACGTGGAGGTGTACTGTACACCGTTGCTGTACAGGGTGCCCCCAGAAATGTAATTTCTCTCTTGTATAATTAACTCACTGATGTTCCCAGAAGTCTGCACTAAGATGCAATTCAAATCTTAGGCATCCCCAGCAATAGAAATTTCACTTTTCAGTGAGATACTCCCCAGGGCTTAAATATTTCTAAAGGGATGCAGACCTTGCAGCTTTTCTCATTCGAGCTCTGAGAGTGTATTGGGTGATTATTCTCTATGAACTAGACCCTCCTATTCAGATTCTGCATTTAGAGTATGGAACTGAAATGAAAAGACCCAACTTGGTGTTTTGCAACTTATGACAGCTGTACCTCAAAAACTGTAACTCCAAGGAAAAAGTTTCCTAACTTGAAAATCCTCTTATGTTTTTCTGTGCAGCTAAATTTGCTTGAAGAGGCAATGTTACTTTGCCCATTTGGGGTTGAGTGACACTTATTGATAGCCCGCGCTATCAGCCGTGTATACTTCCTTGCTGCCTCTTCACTCCCGGTATCAGCCGTGTATACTTCCTTGCTGCCTCTTCACTCCCGGTATCAGCCGTGTATACTTCCTTGCTGCCTCTTCACTGCCGGTATCAGCCGTGTATACTTCCTTGCTGCCTCTTCACTGCCGGTATCAGCCGTGTATACTTCCTTGCTGCCTCTTCACTGCCGGTATCAGCCGTGTATACTTCCTTGCTGCCTCTTCACTGCCGGTATCAGCCGTGTATACTTCCTTGCTGCCTCTTCACTGCCGGTATCAGTCATGTATACTTCCTTGCTGCCTCTTCACTGCCGGTATCAGCCGTGTATACTTCCTTGCTGCCTCTTCACTGCCGGTTGGAGCTTTCCCAATCAAATTTTACTTCCGTCACATGACAGAGTTGGATCTGGCAATTGGCCACTCTGGCCCATGGGCTGTCACGTAGTAGAGAGGTCACATGCTTCCCTACAACCCGGAACTTTGCTTCTTTATTGCTGGAGAGCATAGACTACAACATGATTGAGGGAAGTGGCAAAGAAACAGATAGGCAAATATGCTATGCTGGGGATGTTGGGTAGTCACCAAACACTATCACTAAAAAGACAAATGGACAATGTGTTTTTTAAAGTTGAATTTATTTTTGTCTTTCGGGTTTTACAGCTCCTTGCATAAAGAAATTTCTCTCCAAACAGTCCAAAAATCCTTTTTTCTTAAAGAGCTAAAGGAATTAAAAACGGTGTCAGGATGTCTTTGCTTTGTTATTGTTTGGAGGTTAACCCAAGACAGGAGGTAAGGGGAACCCACCAGAGGGGTAACCCTGCCCCACTCCATGCAGCACTAGAAAAACACTAATTGGGTTGGAGTTAGGCTTTAACACCAAATAATTCTAGATTTCGAGTTTTGTCACTTTTTTGTTTGAAAACAACATTGGATAAATTGCAATGCTCCTTTTTAATTTGTTCACTGTATTTTAGAAACGTTTCCAATATTAGTTTTATGTTTTAATTCATTCTTTCACATGAGGCTCCTTTGTTTTGTTATGTTTACTGTCTAAGAACTTTCTCACAGTGGCTTTCATCTTCCCTTTTACTGTTGGCCACAAATGCCTTTTCTAAATCCCGTGTATTACTCACTGTAGTGTTGCATAAGCAAACATGTGCCTGCATGCTTTACAGACCTGACATCCGTAGTAGCCGTCTCCGCCAACCCAGATATACAACATACCATAAAAATGTCATAATTCACACGGCTGTCCCCTCACTGAGTCATGTAGTGAGACAGTACAGTACAGTGGCCATTTAATACTGTTTAATCCTGGGGCAGTGGAATAAAATGTTACTAATGCACAAGAAAGTTTAGTTTGCTGATGGGCATGTAAGTGTCCTGATTGTTCAGCTAACTCTCATAAGTGTTGTAACAATGACCGTACATTTCACCGCACCCTCATTCTGTTCTCTGTAAAGACCTGCACCCTGGGGCTGCTTTACCTCTGAGCAAATCTATTCTTGTTTTGATACTTAATCCCTAGCCCACCCTCTGCTCCTATCCCCTGTTTCTAAAAAAACAGGATTTACCTGCCTTTAGTAATATGAAATCTCACATTTGCTGAGGTCTGCTGTTTGGTTAGTATATTGCCTTCTGAATGAAGTTAATGTAAACTCATGTTCTTTCAGATATTATCACTGGTTTTGGGTGTGTCTAATAATATGCACCTCCAGGCAATGTCTCTTTTCTGTGTGTGGCTCCTATACACTGTTACCCTCTCCATTAGTGCATCTATTTTATGGTTCTCCCAGCCCATATGCCCCTGTTCTAGTCTACCAGATTTTCATGCTTTCCCTAATCGTTATACCTCCTTTAATCATTTTGCCTCTATTTTATGGTGCCTCCAGGCATTGTGCCACAATTTTGAAGGTGACCCTAGGCACTGTTTTTCTTATTAATGGTACCCCAACACTAGGGATAGACCGATAAGTTTTTTTCAGGGCCGATACAGATATTTTGGTCAAAATGTATCGTTATCAGCCGATATGGGCCGATATTTTGTACATTTACACAAGTTTTGAAAAATAAAGACAATTTTGGACACAAATCTGGTACTGAAAAAGTAAATTTTTGTTTAATGCTCAATGGCTGGCTTGCTGGCAACCTGTGGTGGGTGGGTGGCTGGCTGGCTGGTACAGGGCGTGTGGGTGGCTAGCTGGCACCAGGCTGCTGTGGGTGGGTGTATGGCTGTGATACACTCACGCGAGACTAGTCCCAACCCCAGACGAGGCTGCCCAAGGCAAGGGAGGTGGCCTAAGAAGGCAGAATAACGTCACAAAAATATTGGCCAGTTCCGATACCAATATATCAAAGTGCATATCGGCCCCACCGATAATCGGTCTATCCCTACCCCAGACATTGTGCCTCTAAGCATTGGACCATTATTTTGTGGCACTCCTAGATATTGTGTTTTCTGTCTCACAATGACCCTAGACATTATGCTTTCGGTGCATGATACTCCCAGGCCTTGTGCCATAATTTTGTGGTGCCCCAAGACATTGGGCCATAATTTTGTGACACTCCTAAATATTGTGTGTTTCTATCTATTTTTTGTGCTCCTAGCCATCATGTTTCTATTTCTTGTTGCCCTCACACATTGTACCTGAATTTTTGGTGCTCCCAAGGCAGTGTGCCTCCGTTTGGGTGGTGTCTCCAGGCATTGTGTCGGTTTCATGGTGTCCCCTGGCGTTTTGCCTCAATTTTAAATTACTGGCTGTCCTAATAATAACCAGCTTCTGGCATCCAACTCCTGGTCTCTGTTGCTTCAGCGTCACTAGCAAATATCCACCAGGTCCAGCACATACATTTTCACGTAATTCTGGAATGTATTTCAGTAGTGACATCATGAAGATGTCATGATTGGTGAGAAATTGTTTTAAGCTTTTGTATGCTAGAGTAAAATGTCATCTGTTTCCTGTACCCCCCCCCCCCCCATTATATTCATATATATGCATAAGTAGTTTAGGCATTTTATATAGTTCTAGCAGGCATTATGGAAAGTGATCACGAAACAGTGAAACTCTATGTAATGTTGGTGATTGGCTTTGTGGAGCTCCTTTTTGGAGGCTGTAGCAAAAGCTCCTGGCTCATTGACTTAGGGTATGGGTGAGGTGGAGGTTGTATTCTGCCGTCTTGGTTTGATTTTCCTGGCATCTACACAAATCTTCCCATACGATGACAACACTTGCCTAAAGGTTGACTGTTGAGTGCACTGACCTATAAATGTCTTGCCTTAACTATGCAGGCAAGATTGCAGTGTAATTAAATTATTCAACATGAATAGTAAACAATTACCCGTCCTATACTAGATGTCATCAGATTAAACATACTATAATTTTAAAGGTAGTATTGTTTTTTTCCCAATGTAGACTTGCATGCTCCTGTGTGTAAAATGAATGGAGCTTAACAGCACAACTTATTTGTTCAGTGCTCTAGACGAAGGTACTTAAACGTTAGGGTGTAACAGTTCTTGGAAACATTTATGGAAAATGTTCTAAGTTTCAGTTTTCAGCCAAACTCCCCAGTTCTAATGTTCTGTTGTTGTGTGTTTCCAAGTCATAAGTGAGCAGCTGCCAACTGAAGACACTTCCAAACTCAAAAACAACAGTTCTTTTTCCATTTTACCTCTACACAGCACCACTTCGAGAGCAAGGCCTGCCCAACTGTCTGGAGGGAAGTGTGCATATGATTAGCCATGTCTCCAGTGTCACTGCTGTGCTCATAGTGTACAACTACAATACTTTTAGTCTAAACAGACCAATCCAGATTGCTCTTTGTATATACGCTTGCTTCTTCTGTGTTTTCTCCATGCCAGCTTTGGCATCTTTTCTTTTTTCAGAATTGTATTATTGGATTGGTTTATATGTGTGTTTGTGTGTGCTTTGTGTGTATACGGCAATTTTGAAATTAATAGCAGCAACACATCTCAAAAAAGGTGGGACAGGGCAACAAAAAGCTGGCAAGGAAAGCTGTAAGAACATTAGGTTAGTTGGCAACACGTCCGTAACATGTTTGCTGTAAGAACATTAGTTGGAGACACGTCCATAACATGTTTGCGTATACCAAGCGCATCTTGGAGAGTCGGAGTGTCTCAGAAGTAAAGATGAGCAGAGGTTCACCAATCTGTGAAAAGCTGCATCTAAAATTTGTCAAACCATTTTAGAAAAATGTCCCTAACGTAAAATTGCAAAGACTTTAAATACTGTATTTCGTCATCTACTGTGCATAACAAAAAGATTTCAAGAATCAGGGGAAATCTCTGTGCTCAAGGAATAGAGCTAAAACGCAATATTGGATGCCCATCATCTTCAGGCCCTCAGGTGGCACTGCATTTAAAAGACATTCTGTGATGGACATCACTCCCTGGGCTCAGGAATACATCCAAAACTCACGGACCACCATGCTGTCCAAAAATTCAAGTTAAAGAAGAAGCCATATCTGAACATTATCCAGAAACACCACTGTCTTCTCTGGGCTCAATTAAAATGGTCTTTTGAAAAGTGGAAAACTGTTCCGTGGTCACACAAATCAAAATGAAACATTCTTTCTCTTACGTCCTCCGACAGTCGCCGCCTCTTCATATTCGTCACATATGGGGTATTAGACTTTGCTCCGAAGGAGTAGCTAGGCAACAGAATATGTTAACAATAAAGCTTTAACATATCCCACCCTCAAGGGGTGGTCCCCTCAGTCAATACCCTCCTACTTCCTGCAACCATATCTCAGTTTTAATGTCTAGCTTGTCAGGAGTGGCTGGCTCTCTCTGTGCTGGGACTTTTTGTCCCAGACTCTTTCTTCTTTTTGATATTTTGTTTGAGTTTTCTCTCTACCTTTACTTAGCTGTTATTTTTGTCAGCATTAGTTAGTTCTTCGGACGAAGAGGATCATGCGGACTGGGTCTCGGGCTGATCCCCCTGGTCGCAGGTCGTGGGTCAGTGGCTTCCCAGTCTGCCATCGAGCGTTCAGCCAGGTAACGCTCCTGGCACGGTGAACGACCCATCCCTGTTCGGTGCAGGGATGATTGGTGAGGTGGCTACCTCACCGGACGCTGTGCGGTTTCTGAACCGCCATTGTGTGCGTCTTGAGTAGCGACTCTCCCTGCCTCATGTGCAGCGGCTTGTTCGCCTGTGCGGGTTCCCCACGCCATGTGAGGTAAGTGTATCTATGTGGGGACCTGTCTGTCTGGGGGGGTCTCAGTCTGGGACTGTGTAACCTGCCTTTAATCACACTGCTTGTCTCCCTATCTCTCGGCTGCATGCTGTGGGCTGCAAGGGGGGGGGGGAGCTGTATGACACTGAGTATGTCAGGCTGGGCAGTGTGAGGAGCTGTGTGCTGTGGGGCATGTTTTTAATGGCATGTTGGGGCATATACAGCGATCGCTGCGGCGATCTAACATGTATCCATATTATGGGATGATATTGTGTGTGATTTTATGCACTGTGGAGCGGCGATTTCGGCGCCAAACGGCACCATTTTACCGGCGCCCGCTCCGGCCGCATGGTTTACATGCACGGCGGCCATTTTCTTGTAGCCTCCATAGGCTTACATAGAGCGCCCTGGCAGCATCACTTCCTCTCTCCTGGAAGCACCGATCGAGGCAGCAGCAGCAGCGGAGTCTCCTCAGGTTTTATCCTTCTATTCCTGTGTTCCATTGCCTGTATTCAGTCTGTATATTCCCTGTGGGGGTCTCATTGTGCCTGAGTGTGGTGCGGTGGGCTGCGCTTGCCGCGCTTGCTGTAAGGGGGCAGTTAACCCTTGGTTGTCTGGCATACAGGGGCAATGGATTCTCAGGTGGGCAAATTTCCCACAGTCTTGGTGGAAAGCCAGGGGACCGCTGTTTCCCCCCCAGGGGGGGATTTGGCCACTATTGTGGCTGGCCTTGCTGCACAGGTGCAAATGCTGGTGGCTGCTCAATCTACTAAACGGCCCAGAGTTGCTCTGTCCTCTGATTCTGAGGGTGAAGGTGATGGGGCTGTTCTGGCGGGGACCCCCCTATCGGGGTCCCGCTCCTCTCTGGATCTAGTGGGGTCTGAGGTAGAGGCTGAAGTTGAGGGGGTTGATAATTCTCCCCCTGGCTCGCCTGAAGAGCTTGCAATCATGGATGAGTTGATTGCTTCCATTAAGCAGACGCTACGTTTGCAGGACGAGGTGTGTCCCCCAGCTGCCTTGGCGGCTTATGGGACGCAGAGAAAACGCAGGACGCCGCAGGTCTTTCCCTGCAATGCTGATTTTCAGCGCGCTGTTAAGGACCAATGGCGCGATTTGCGCAAGCCTTTTGCGGTACCAAGTAAATTTAAGCTGCGTTATCCTTTCTCGCCTGCCACTGATGAACGGTGGTGTGTGCCTCCGCCAGTAGATCATGCTATTGCGGTTTTGAACAAAGCCACTGCGATCCCGGCAGAGGGATCCCCTATTTTCCGTGATGCCACGGATAGGAGACTGGAGTCTCTTGCCCGTCATACTTATTCTGTTACGGGTTCTATGCTTAAGGCTCTGTTTGCTTCTCTCATGGCGGCCCAGGCGATCGCAAGTTGGACGCAGATGCTTAGGCGCGTCCTAGTGGCCGATTCGGCCTCAGCGGCGACCCTGGATATGGTGGATCAGATCCACCAGGGTGTCATGTATCTGTGTGATGCGGACCTGGACCTGATTCCGTTGGCCGCGCGTGTGCACAGCGTGGCGGTGTTGTCTCGCCGCCTGGTTTGGTTGAAATGTTGGTCGGTGGACCAATCTTCACGTAAAACCTTAGCCAATCTGCCTTATGATGGGTCTCGCCTTTTTGGGGAGTCCCTGGATGTGTTGATTAAGGGGATTACTGGGGGTAAGAGCACTCTCTTGCCCCATTTCCCCAAGGCTAAGGGGGCTTCTGGGAAGAAGCATGCTAATTTTCGGCCCCCTCAGGGGTCCTTTCGTGCCTTTCGGCCGCACTACAAGGGCAAACCGTTCAAGGGCCAGGGCTCTCAGAAGAAGCCCTGGTCTGGAAAACAGAAGTCCGGCCAATCCGGACCTGCGGCCCATAACAGTTCGGCCTGAAGGGGCGCCCTCACCCAGTTTTGGGGTGGGGGGACGCTTGCTCGGTTTTCTTCAGCCCTGGTTGGCCCGTGTGCGGGACAGATGGGTTCTGGAAATCGTTCGATCTGGTTACAAGATCGAGTTTCTCTCTCGGCCAGAGAGCAGATTTTTTCCCTCAAATCTACAACTGTCTCCAGAGCGCCTGCGGGATCTGCGCCTGGCGGTGCGGGACCTGAGGGTTCAGGGAGTGGTGGTTCCGGTGCCTCATCGGGACAGATTTCGGGGGTTTTATTCCAATCTGTTCACTGTGCCCAGAAAGGAGGGCAAGGTTCGTCCAATTCTGGACTTGAAAGCTCTGAACCGCTCTGTGCGGGTTCGCAAGTTCCGCATGGAATCCCTGCGCTCGGTGGTGGCTGCCCTGGTTCCGGGGGAATTCATGGCCTCCATCGATTTGAAGGATGCGTATCTTCACATCCCCATATTCGAGGGTCATCAGAGATACCTTCGATTTGCCATTGCGGAGGATCACTACCAGTTCGTGGCGTTGCCCTTTGGGCTCGCCTCGGCTCCGCGGGTCTTCACCAAGGTGCTTGCACCGGTTCTGGCATTATTGAGAGCCCAGGGCATTTCTGTCCTGGGGTATCTGGACGACATTCTGATTCGGTCTGCGACCAGTCAGGGTCTGGAGAAGGACCTGTCTGTCACGATGCAAACTCTGCAGGAGTTCGGTTGGACGATAAATGTTCCAAAGTCGACTCTGAGTCCGTCGGTTCGTCTTCCCTATCTGGGAATGATACTGGACTCGGTGCAGGCGAAGGTCTTCCTGCCGGAAGACAAACTCAGGACTCTTCAGGAGGGAGTCAGGTCCCTCAGGGACGTTCCGAACTCGTCTCTGCGGACGTGTATGAGATGTCTGGGATTGATGGTCTCGGCTTTCGAGGCGATTCCTTTCGCGCAGTTTCACACGCGGGGTCTCCAAGCGGAGATCTTGTCCAAGTGGGACGGGCGACCTCAATCTCTGGATCTTCAGATCTCGTTGAGTCATCGCACCAGGGAAAACCTCCTGTGGTGGCTCCAGTCCCCGTTGGTGTCCGGGGGCAAGTCGTTTCGTCCGATCTCGTGGACGATAATCACCACGGATGCCAGCCTGTCGGGCTGGGGTGGTGTTCTGGGCGTTCTGTCCGCCCAGGGGACCTGGTCGGAGGGGGAGTCTTCCCTCCCGATCAACATTCTGGAATTGCGTGCGATAAGGCTCTGTCTTCATCGCTGGACGGACCGGCTGCAGGGCTGCCCGGTTCGGGTGCAGACGGACAATGCCACGGCGGTGGCCTACATCAACCACCAAGGGGGCACCAGGAGTGCCCGAGCGGCTCGAGAAGTGGCCGACATTCTGTCTTGGGCCGAGACTCATGTCCCGGCGATAACGGCGGTTCACATTCCGGGAGTGGAGAACTGGCAGGCGGACTATCTGAGTCGCCAGACCCTGGATCAGGGGGATTGGTCTCTCCACCCGGCTGTCTTCCAGATGTTGTGCGCGAAGTGGGGTCTTCCAGATGTGGATCTGTTCGCGTCTCGCCTCAACTACAAGGTGAAGAGGTTCGTGGCAAGGACGCGCGACCCTCGGGCGGACGCGTCGGACGCGTTAGTGGCCCCGTGGCATCAGTACAGGCTGATGTACGCGTTTCCACCGATTCAGTTGCTGTCCCGGTTCCTTCGCAGGTTACACTCGGAACGCAGCACGGTGATTCTTGTGGCACCGGACTGGCCTCGCCGGTCCTGGTACGCAGACCTCGTGAATCTGGCGGTCGACGCCCCCTGGCGTCTGCCTCTTCGGGACGATCTACTGTCTCAAGGACCGATTTACCATCCTGCTTTACAGTCGCTGGCTTTGACGGCCTGGCTGTTGAGACCGAGGTCCTGAAGGAGAAGGGTCTCTCTCCAGAGGTTGTTCATACCTTGATCAACGCGAGGAAGTCTTCCTCGGGAAAGGTTTATTACCGTACTTGGAAGGCCTATTTTGCCTGGTGTGAGTCCAGGGGGTTTTCACCCCGCACGTACTCGGTTTCCCGTGTGCTGTCTTTCCTTCAGACGGGTGTCGATCAGCGTTTGGCGCTGGCTACGATAAAGGGTCAGGTGTCTGCGCTGGCCGTTCTGTTTCAACGTCCCGTAGCTTCCAACTCCTTGGTTGGCACTTTTATTCAGGGTGTGCGGCATCTGGTTCCTCCTAGGAGGGATCCCTTGCCCCCTTGGGACTTGAATCTAGTCCTGTCTGTGTTACAACGTGCTCCTTTTGAACAGATCAGGGAGATCTCGTTGTCTATGTTGTCCAAAAAGGTCGCCTTTTTGGTGGCGATCACTTCGGCTCGCAGAGTGTCGGAACTGGCGGCTTTGTCCTGCAAGTCTCCGTACCTGGTTGTTCATTTGGATAAGGTGGTCTTGCGACCTAATCCTTCTTTTCTGCCGAAACGAGTTTCGGAATTCCATCTTAACGAGGATATTGTTTTGCCTTCGTTGTGCACGAAGCCTAAACATCCTAAGGAGGTGAGATTGCATTCTCTGGATGTTGTTCGAGCGATTAGGGTTTACCTTAAATCGACTGAGTCTTTTCGAAAGACGGACTCCTTGTTTGTTCTTCCAGAGGGTCCTCGGAAGGGCATGGCGGCTTCCGCCTCTACCATTGCCAAATGGATCAGGCAGACCATTGAACAGGCTTATGCCTTGCAGGGGAAGGTTCCCCCTGTGCCTGTGAAGGCGCACTCTACTAGATCTCTGAGTACGTCTTGGGCCTGTCGTCATGGGGCTTCTGTAGCCCAGGTGTGTAAGGCGGCGACTTGGTCGACCGTGCACACTTTCACAAAATTCTACAAAGTAGATGTTCAGGCATCGGCGGATGCTTCCTTTGGCCGCAAGGTTCTTAGTGCGGCTGTTCCCTAGGGTCCCTTGTTGGGGACTCCTGGCTGTTGGGATAAGTTTTGTATCCCCTGGTTTTTTGTCTTTTCCTGGGTTGTTGCTCCTGTTGAGCACTTATTTTTGCTGTTGCCCAGCTAGTTCCTTCCTTTGGTAAGGTTCTTTTCTTTGATGTGGAGACTGCGTTGCCTTTCGGCGCGGATGCGTTTCCCACCCCTCATGTTTGCACTGCTTTGGGACGTCCCCATATGTGACGAATATGAAGAGGCGGCGACTGTCGGAGGACGTAAGAGAAAACGGAATTTTTGTAAAATCTTACCTGTAAAATTCCTTTCTCTGAGTCCTCCGACAGTCGCCGCCCCCGCCCCTCTTTTGGGGTTTGTATGTATACTCTACTGCTATTCCACTAAAACTGAGATATGGTTGCAGGAAGTAGGAGGGTATTGACTGAGGGGACCACCCCTTGAGGGTGGGATATGTTAAAGCTTTATTGTTAACATATTCTGTTGCCTAGCTACTCCTTCGGAGCAAAGTCTAATACCCCATATGTGACGAATATGAAGAGGCGGCGACTGTCGGAGGACTCAGAGAAAGGAATTTTACAGGTAAGATTTTACAAAAATTCCGTTTTTTGGCATCCATGGGCACCGCATTTTCTGGACTAAAGAGGAAAGGGACCTTCCAGCTTGTTAGCAGTGCTCAGGTCAGATGTGTTGCTGCCTTCAGTTTCAAAATTACCTTTTTTCTTTCCTCCTAAAGTTTCAGAATACTTTCCTATTTCTATAGGGAAATTATTACAATTAGTTTGATATATTTTCTATTGGGAATAAAATATGGGTTTGAGATTTGCAAATCATTGCATTCTGTTTTCATATAGATTTTACACACTGTCCTGTCTTTTGGAATTGGGGTTGTATAACATGCATTTTTAAAACCCAGCCCCCCCCCCCCCCCAAAAAAAAAAAAAAACACATAGAGTGTTAATCTCTACTTCTTTTTTTTTTTTTTTTATTCGGATCAGCCAATGAACAAATCCCCAGTCAAATCTTTTTTCCAAAATATGTGCACAAGCATTTATGCTTTGTAGACTTCACAGCTGCTGACTCCCGATTTGGAGCTTGTGGTCATAGACTGTGTATTGTACTCTTCACAGGTCAAATGCCCATTCTTTTCAGGTCTGCAAATGTTCACCTGGTAATCCTGTTCCTTGTTGGGTACACTCACTACTCCACTGTATCTATGGAAGGAGCCATGGTAACCGCTGCCTTTTGTTCATTTCCTCTCCATTGGGATAATGGGATTGGTACAGCAGGAAGATTCCATGGCTTATGCTTTCAGGTCAGCTCACAGAGAGTGGCACAGACTCTGTATTTTTGGCAAGATCAATGCCTGTTTTTTTTGTACTTGTTGAAAATGTTCTTCACCTGAAAATTGAAAACAAGTGCAGCCAAAGCTTTCTGTTGGTGGGTTTAGGTATGCTTTAACAAGCAAAGGAGATGTACAAAGCTGAGGCCCAGCGAACGTGTATGTGAAGAAATTCTTTCACAGGCAGGTTACTGTCGTCAACACGTGAAGAGACCTTTTCCTTTGTAATAATAGTGTTTATGTGAAAGAAGAGTGGAGGCTGCCCACTGCAACAAAGAACAGTTGCAGTTCACTGCTGGCCGATTGTCTTGTAAAATGAATGGCAACAGTCTTTGTAGTGGAGAGAGAGACTTTTTTTTTTTAAATTAATTTTTTTATACACTGTCATTGAAAATAGTGCAACATTTTTCATTGTTTTCAAAGCTGGACTGTTTCTGCCTCAATGGTTGCATAAGAGATACTTTGATTTATGAAGAGAAGTTTTACATGGCGGCATGATAATGTGGATTGCTACATATCTGTAGATTCCATAGGCAGGAGACCACTTTGGGCCTCCTGAAAGGTTGAAGAGAAACAAAGAACTTCATGTGACTTTTTTTTTTTTCCTCTGTGTTATGTAATAGGAAAAGGTTGAAGCCCGCTATTGTTCTGCAATCAAGTTCTAAAAAAAAATGCAGAGCACAAACTGATGTTTCACTTCCTTCAATTTGTAACCAAGCTGGGTTTATTTGCAC
Source organism: Pelophylax lessonae (assembly GCF_965119305.1). Lineage (NCBI taxonomy): Eukaryota > Metazoa > Chordata > Amphibia > Anura > Ranidae > Pelophylax > Pelophylax lessonae. The sequence continues at coordinate 108,215,825 of NC_138776.1, forward strand.
AGATTCCCTGTAGCTGAGCATTGGGCTTTAAAAGTCTATTTTCCTTCTTTTATTGTTAACGTGCTTACGTGGTAAAAAGTGTGCTACAGCTATTGTTACAGGCGATGTAAGGATGACCCTGGTGTTGCTGAGCTCAGGGTTTTCACACATATGGTTTTGCTTTATATAGTTCACTGGAAACTTCCTGGCTGGGCTCCAACAGAGATGAAAACAAGGAATAGAGCTGAAACATGGCAATTCAACCTCAGCCATAATCATTCATGGAAAATGTAGATCGTGTGCCATTCTGCAGACACATGCTTTCATTTGGGTAGCAATATGAAATATACATTCTTGTATTTTTAGCTTTATACTTTCGTTTGGGTAGTCGAGATAAGGGAGTCATGGTAAACCTGCTATCTCGGGGTTTGCATGCAGACTGGAGTAAGAAGACTTCTGCACACTTCTTCTTAAGGTTACAGGTCCCCTTTGACTTTAATATGTTCCCTTAAAATATGGCTAGCTGTACTGTAGGCACCACTTAGATCATATTATTGGATTTGAATTACAAAAAATGGTATCGTGTCCCTAATATTGTTTTTTACTGTGAATTTTAAGAAAATAATGACTTTAAATATACCAAGTACAATATTCGCATCACACACATTCCTGGAAATGGCATATGACTGATGGGTGCTGTAGTAGTGGTTGCTACAACACAAGCATATGTAGCACTGTCCCCGTAAGGCTTGCTGTGTGATGGCTTTTTTGGGTCTTCTCTGATTACCTGCAGACAGTCACTAAGAGACAGTTCACACATCCTTCCTCACTCCAAGTTGCTCGTTACTCAATAAGCAGTCCAGGGGTTTTAGTTTTATATTTATTGTGGAACTTGGATGCGAGAAGGGAATAGTGGGATACTCCCAACTAGAACTATTCACAATAGATAAGGACAACTCTCACTTTGCCTCACCAGGTTATTTGTGGAAGCAGACACACTACCTTGACCATACTGCCACTTGTATGGAAGAATTTAAGTCCTCTTACTCTCTCTAGCACAGTGGTTCTCAACTCCTGTCCTCAGGACCCACTAACAGGCCAGATTTTAAGTATGACCTTGGGGAGGTGCAGACTAGAGTACTGCAATCACTGAGCACCAATTATATCCCCTGTTTAAGTTATCTTGCAAACCTGGCCTATTAGTGGGTCCTGAGGACAGGAGTTGAGAACCACTGCTCTAGCAGAAAACTTGACGCAACTACATTATCTTCAGGACACTCTCTAGCATCCCCTTGACTGACACCCGTCCATTGACTCTTTTAGCAGAAGGGGTGGCCCTCTCAGAACAGGACCCATGAAACAGATCTGTACTCGCTATAGGCAGCATAAGACCCTTTACAATGTCTCCCTTCCAGTCAGCTCTGCAGGACATCTGGGTTCAGATCCTCTCTGACTCTCAAGTCAACCACCTGAGGCCGCATGGCAGCTTCTACAGAGGAGGGGCAGCAACCCCGCTCTCCAGCTAAAAGGCCCACAAGTCAATGTGCGCTTGACATTTATACAGTATCCCAGCATTCACCGAGGCACTCTCCTCTGCCAATCACCATGACTGTGGTATATGTCAGTGCACTCATTTGTCAGGTTTCCTCCCACTGTCCAATATGCCTCCCTGTTGGATCAGTGTGAAACACGTCATACATGCTGAGCTGCACCTGAGCATTATGAGCAGACCTCACTAACAGATCCTGCTCTGATAGGCAGAAAGACCAAAAACTATACTCTAATAGCACCAACGTAGGAGGGTGCTACACATATATTGCCAGCACAATTTATCTTCAAAATAGTGCCCCAAAGTGTATTAGAGGGAACACCTCACGGCAAAGAATGGACATTTGGATGCCAATTTTGAAGACCCACAGTGTGCTGGCAATATAACTTTAAATATACCAATATACAACAATATATCCACAAAAGATGTTTAATCACTTTCCGACCAGCTGGCGCAGTTATACGGAAAGTACGCAAATCACCGTACCTGTACCAACGGGAAGCCGAGGCGTGGGGCCAGTGGCCGCGATTGCCACCGGGCACCCACTATTTGTTGTAAGCACAGCAGACCGTTGATCTCTCTGCTGTCAACAGAGTCCTCTGTGTTCCTGCTATTTAGGAACAAAGGTCTCTGTGTTGATATTACAACCCCCCCCCCCCACAGTTAGAAAACACCCCCTAGGCTTACACTTAACCCTTTGATCGCCCCTGGGTTAACCCCTTCCCTGCCATTGTCATTATTACAGTAACTGCATATTTTTTAGCACTGATTACTTCAGTAATGTCACTGCCCCCCCCCCCCCCCCCAAAAGTGTCAAAATTGTCAGGGGTCTGATCTGTTCCCTGCAATCTTACAATCGCTGATCGCCGCCATTACAAGTAAAAAAAATAAATAAAAATGACAAATCTTTCCCCTAGTTTGTAGACACGAAAACTTTTGCATAAACCAATCAAAATTTGCTTAATGGGATTTTTTTTTTTTACCAAAAATATGTAGCAGAATACAAATTGGCCTAAAATAATGAAAAAATTAGATTTTTAATTTTGTTTGGGGAATGTTCTATAGCAAAAAGTGAAAAATAAATATATATATATATTTTTTTTTTTTTCTGAATTGTCCCCCTTTTTTTTTTTTTTTCATTTATAGCACAAAAAATAAGTCGCACAGGTGATCAAATACTACCAAAAGAAAGCTCTATTTGTGAGGGAAAAAAAGGACATCAATTTTTTTGGGGTAAAGTGTCGCACGACCGCGCAATTGCCTGCTAAAATAACGCAGTGCCGAATCGCAAAAAATGGCCTTTAGGAGGGAAAATCTTCTGGTACAGAAGTGGTTAAAGTTTACACATTTCTGTTCCTGTATGTTAAAACAACACTTAGAATATTGCTCAATGAGAATCTGCAAAATTCCAAAGATATTCTCTTTACTTTAAATAAAATGATCTATACATACATTGTCCTCATGTCTCAAACCCTTCTGCGTGGGATGTGCTTCATAAATCTGCTTGTTGATGTAAAGCTTTGGTTGACTTTTGCATTTCCAAGCCAACATTTGCAAAGGGATAAAGCCGCTTCTCGACACATTTCTCAGATTGTAAATCTGCTTCTCCAGGGGAAAAATAGGAGGTAGTAGAGCTACAAGATCATATCAATTAACAGATTAATATATATAAGGAAAAAACATTCATATATGGCAAATGCGAACAACACAATTTTACCATTTACAATTGTCTATGCTATGCACCAAATCCAGTGTTATCCCATATGTGGGAGGAAAGGAGGGGGGTGAAGGGGACAATAGGGTAATCCAAGGGCCAATATCTAAAACCTATATTTATTTATTTTTTATATTCATGTATTCTGTATTAAATTGGCTTCCAGGCCCACATCCAATATATAGACATAAGGGACCCATACCAGTTCTGTATAATAAAAGTACCTGGAAGTGGCCTTAACCGAGGATAGTTTCAGTGCCTCCTAAATATTTTTTGTAACCATGACAGATCTCCAAAATGGAAAAAAGAGCGTACAGCCTTAAAGGTGAGAAAATCTTTATATTCAAATTAATTTAATAGAATTGGGATATTAGTGATAACCTTACCAAAGTTAATCCAGACTTTGATGGTAATATTTTAGGTGGTGTTGACCACACCACACCTTTTTAAAACTAGTTGGCAGTGGAAGGCACAAGGCTACATTTCCTTACGCTTGTTTGCACCTAATAAAAAACATAACCAATCTAATATTTTGCTTAGGAAATATGAGTTTACAAAATCTGTATCGTAATCTGTGTATGTAAATATTTTTATAGTATTCCATACTTGATTCTATATTTTCAGTAATTGAAGTGTAAGGAGAGTTTGTTTTTGTTCAACCTTGTTGAATGCTGTACGATCAGTGTAAGTGGGACTTCCCATAGGCTATAGACAAGAAATGTAAATGTTTTCAGTTGGAACTTGTTTGTAGGAGCCGACATTCTTTAAATAACTGATAACAGACTTAAACATAGGCAGCAATGCTTCACTCACTTTGTGATGAAATTTACTATTTAGGCCCTTTTCACACTTGACTTGCCCTGCGATTTGGGACTGCAAAGTCACATGACAAGTCGTTCTCCATGATTTCCAATGAGTACCATTCATATCTGTATGACTTCAAGTCGCAATGACTTCAAAGTAGCCCCTGCACTACTTTGGGCTTATTTTAATGCGTTTTGAGGTCCATGGACATAGGCATTGCTTCAAGTCCAGTCAAAATTATGGTAAAATTGCGTGACTTTTAGGTCACATAGGTGTGGCCTAACTCATCATACAAATGGTGCCCACTTATTATTTTAGCTGTACTGTAAAGTGAAATTATTTGGCAAAATCAGAATTTACATATACCGTATAATGCAATTTGTCACGAACATTACCGGTTTTTCATTTTCAGAGTTTCTCTGTGGCAGCTCTTGAATTTCTTAACAGGGGTGACCACTCTGTTCTACAGTGAAATTGCACAGCGTCGTAACTCTTTTTAGATAGTCTTAACCGGCCATGTTTTTTGTTCAGCCTGTGGGCTGAAAAAAAAAAAATCTGACCGATTCCTCCATCCATGCTAAACAGGGCCATGGAGGAATCTCCCCCTGCTGGATTATTGCCCTAACTACATGCAGATGACCAACAATTTTCCAATTCATTTCTTCCAACAAAAACCTATTGAACAATGCACTTTTTTACGAAGAGAGTGGTGCCAGCAGGGCCATACACACTGCTTGAATATCTGCTTAGCCAGCAGGAGTCGACCAATATTCAAGCACTGTGTGGGACAGCTTTAGTTGTCTTCTGCTTCTGGAAAATAGACTTTAACCATATGATTTAAAGTTGTTCTAAAGGCAGAAGGTTTTTTACCCTAATGCATTCTCTGCATTAAGGAAAAAAAAAATGCTTCCCCCGACAGCCCCACTTATACTTCCCTGAGCTCAATTTCAATCCAGCAATGTGCACAAGAGCCGAGGCTCTGTCCTCTTCTTCCTTCTCATTGGCTCAGCGACCACAATGAGAACCATTGGCTTCTGCTGTTATTCACAGCCAGTGACACAGACGGAGTCCCACTGTCTGTGTCAAAAGACGCAGGCGGCGAGGTGTGAAAGTTAAGGTTCACAAATGCCCCCCCCCCATAGTAAGTGGCTTGCTGCTATGGGGGAAATGGTGTGGGGGGGGGGGGGGTGAGGAGCTAGGAGCGCATACGTAAGTCGTGCCTGCAAATATAAATGGCGTTCAAATCACACATGAGATATCGCCGTGATCGTTGGAGCAAGAGCAATAATTCTGGACCTCCTCTGTAACTCTAAACAGGTAACCTATAAACCTGTAAAAAAAAATGTAAGCATCTCCTATGGAGATTTTAAGTACCGTAGTTTGTAGCCATTCCACTAGCGTGCGCAATTTTAAAGCATGACATGTTCGGTCTCCATTTACTTAGCGTAACATCATCTTTCATATTTTACAAAAAATTTGGGCTAACTTTTTAGTGTTATATCTTTTTTTAATCTAATAAAGTGTGTTTTTTGCAAAAAATTGCGTTTGAAAGCTTGCTTCGCAAATACAGTGACATAGAATATTGCAACGATTTCCATTTTATTCTCTAGGGTCTCTGCTAAAAATATATATATATTTATAAAATGTTTGGGGGTTCTAAGTAATTTTCTAGCAAAAAATACTCATTTTAAAGAAGTTGTAGTCTCAAGGTTTTTCACCTTAATGCATATGCATTAAGGTGAAAAACCTTCTTGGTTGCAGCTGCCCCCCCCAGACCCCCCATTATTTTTACCTGAACCCAAACGTTCCAGCGATGAGCAAGAGCCCAGCAGCTCCACCCGCTGTCTCGGGCCCTCATTGGCTAGATTAATAGCAGCGGAAGCCAATGGTTCCCGCTGCTGTCAATCAAATCCAGTGACATGGGGGCGGGGCCGAGTCCTGCTGTCTGTGTCAATGGACGCAGCAGCGGGGCTCTTGAGTGTGCCCGCATAGGTGCCTCTGTGCCATGTACTATAATCTGTGTACCAACACTGGGGCATATATAGCAATAAATCCAGTGACGACAAGCTAACCTAGAGGCTTCCCAATTTATCCCTTTTTTAATATGTGTGAGATCCATGCTCAATAACAAAGCAAAATGGTGGCAGCCTAATACTGATACATTTATGCCGTGCTAGGGAAGTTCACAATGAGGGGACTAAATCCTCATACAAGGCACTGAATATGTAGTGAATCTATAGGCAGCCATTTAGGATTTCTTAGGTCTACCGTAGAAGATCTGAACAAATCCAATAAGACATTGGCCTCCTTTTAAAGCTCTATAGACGTGATATATGGCTGATTTTGCCAAGTGTCATGTGACTGCTCCAAGGACAGAAGAACATTAGTAAATGAACCTGTTCCTACTTTGCCTTTTCAGAAAAGATATGAAACAGAAAGCTAATCCTATGCAGGATTCACATTTAATCTCATAACATTGTGGACGGAGCGGTGGCAAAGGATGTGCAGCTCTGACCCTTGAGGCTCTCAGGATTCTGAGTGTAAAATATATTATTTATTATGGCGAAGTGGTTGGAATATAAATTGAAGGCTTGCCTCTTGTGGTTATTGAGACACTGAAGGCTGTGTGCAGAAGCAATGAATTCAGGGGAAAAATACTGGAAGGTCATGGGATCAATGTCAAGGCAGACAAAGTAAATCATTCATTGCTGGGAAAGTCTTGGGTTCAGTTGTATGGAGCCGGTTTGTGATATCCGTTTTACATGCTATGCAAGGGCATTGTAGAATTAGTCTAGGCATTGTTGATGTTGTCTCCTTAACCTGTTTGCTGTCAGAGGAGCTTATCCCTTATTCCTAGTCAATGCATACCAATAGCCTAACAGTTTTGGAACCCTAATTGCGTTTCTTCAAATGGTAATGCAAGAAAATTCAGCTATGTAAGTCCTATGCACACTTATGGGCAAATTAGCATCTTTTGAGTGCTTTATAAGATAAGTCACCAGAGAACCTTCTACTTGCCGATATGCATAATAATTTATTTAAAATTGTAAGTTGTCTGCCTTGTGTGCATCAGTGCCAAAATGCAATTATTTAGTAATATGATTGGGCTTTGCACTTTTTATCAGCACTGCCACTTTAATTGGGCAGTTCATTCTTGCACTATGTTTGGGAACGGATTTTTGGAGGTGCCAAGTCTCATGTGGGTGGTCATAGATGGTTGCCCTTCGAGTCATGTTATAATGCTTGGGAAACCTAACAAAGACCTCTTTCCTATTGAGAACGTGTTTTTGTCATCTTTTTCCTCACCTGCTGTGGCAGGACCTTATATTAACGGTCTCTCCACCCATGAAATATCACCATTCATTTAGGCTCGGTTCACTCTACTGTGATGCAGTTTTGAATTTGCTTAGCATATTCTATGGAGCCAAATCATACTGAAATTGCATCAAAGTATCACAGGAATCTTTCCAAAAAGCGCACTGCACAGGGTTGCATTGATGGGAACAGGCACCATTGAAAATAATTAACTTTTTCTTTGTCATGGGATTCTGTGAAACTCGCAACGCATCAGTATGAACCAGCGCAAAATCATGTAAGATTAATTTAGGGGTTTGCTTTTTTTTTTTTTTTTTAAAAAGCTCAAGAGTTAAAGCGGAGTTCCACCCTGGGAATTTTTTTTCTTTAATAAAAATACCCCCGGGACAGTCAGGGCTAGTGCATTCCAAAATGGATAGCCTCTATCTTGAAAATGTATTGTCCAGCGCTGCCATCTCAGGTGTGGGCAGCTTGAAGCCAGCGCAATCCTCTTCTGCGTCATCTTCCGTCTTCATCGGTCCCACGATGCACTGCACTGGCCCCGCCGTCCCTTCCGGTTCTGCAGCGTCATCCCTGCACAGCTTCTGGGCATGCCTAGAAGCTTTTTAGCAAGGTATGACGGCACCTGCACTGGAACTAACGTCGGGGCCGGTGCAGGCGCATTGATTCCTGGGAGCGATGACGTTCAGCTCCCAGGAATCATAGCAGGCCAGGAAGTGACGAATCGCCGTGGTCGCCGAGGGGAGGAAGAGGAAGTAAAGTGAGTATTTTTTCTTCTAAACAAGGTAAGTAAAAAAAAAAAAACCCAAAAAATTGCGATTATCCGTTTGTTTTTCAGGTGACCCGGAGCAAGAAGATGGAGGTAAGTATTATTTTAGGGTGGAACTCAGCTTTAAGTGTAGGTGGTATTTAAGTTCCCATTGGCTGACTGCAAAGGAGACACGTCACAGGTCCCAAAAGACTGCGGGACCATTCACAAAGCTCAGTGTGGTTCGCACATGGGTCGTAGGAAACCAGTTGTGAGGCAGGAAGGCTTCACTGCCAGTTTCCCATACCTAAGATGCCAGTGCCTGCACCCAAAGCTGATTGAAAAAATCAGCTCGGGTGAAGAAATCACTGAATCCCTGGACAGGTAAGTGTCCTCCTTATATTAAAGACAACCGCTATACTATTTGTTGCTGCTGACTTTTGGGTGGGGGGGGGGGGGGGGGCTGGAGTTCTCTCCTCTGAGACCTTTTATAAAAGCAATAATTTTGTTTCTGTCGAATTCCAAGTGTTTCATGACCATGTTAAATAGTTTATAAATTCAGGACGCCCTCAGAGAATAATCTGGACACCCTATAATGTATAGGAGGATCCCCTTGGTCACTCCTACTGTGAGCAAGCTCTGGGGCAGATTGAAAACCGAGAAAAGGGCCATATATTCGCTGGTTTGGGGATACATTGAAATTCTTTGTATGAAGAGCTCTGGACAGGCTACTTGTGCTGAGAAAGCTCCAAGGCAACAGCTGATGGAAAATCTGTATTTATTTTATTTTGGTACATTTGCCATATTCCTCATCCCACATAACATAAAATGTCTGTTTCTTAAGGTATCACAGAAAATGCAGTGTTTAATGTTCCTAAATAGCTTTGAATCAGTCTGGACCAAAGGTATTGAACGATGCAGCCTGTTTAGGTCTGAATATTCCTGCTTTTTGCTACTTTAAAGATCTGCAGAGGGGGAAGGCTTAGTGGAAAAAAAGATGTCGTGTAGAACTTTTTTTTTTTTTTGTTAAAATTCCTTCTTCATGTGAAACAGTGGTCTTTGTTTGAGGCTTGTCTTGGTTCTTGTAGAGTTGTATAGCTCTATTGATTGGTTCCATGCAGGGGAAATCTGACCTTTAACAGATGTTTGAGAAGTTGCCAGCATGCAGGGAGATCAGCAGACCAGACAGATTTTTCATTATTGTCTTCAGAGGACCTAGTTCTCAAGGTATAGCAATATCAGAGCAGGCTTTTCCTTTTTATAAGGCAGACTAAGCCAGTGTTCATAGTGTTTCTTATATTAATAAAACGCGTTCAGAAACGATAGGCATTTTTTCTGTCTGGTTTTCCTTCATTTCTACACCTGTATGTTTAGTTTAGGGGCTGACTGTACGCTATCAGTGTGACATCATCTGGCCAATAGCTGACTAGGGAATTCTGCTGTAGGTGTCTCACCACTGGAGTTCATCAGATTAACAATAAGATTGCATGTGATTTAACTAGCCAGCAGTCCCCAAAACTGTTAAGTTTTGTGTGGAATTGACCTTTAACCAGCTTTGCTTTGAGTTCAGTTTACAAAATGAGTATTCTATCCCATAACTTATATTTTTAGCAATGAGAACTGGAAATACATCTTGTATGCATTAACACATGTACTGTAGTTTTAGTGAATTGAACCCGCTTGTATGATTTTTCTGATCTGTCCCTGTATTTGAATTAGGGATAAACCGATATGGTTCTTTTGGTCACAACGTATCGGTATGGGCCGATATTTTGTACATTTAAAGTTTTGAAAAATAAAAGATAATTTTTGACACAAATCTGGTACTGAACATGTTAATTTTATTTTAATGCTTAACTACCTCCCACCCGGGCCATTGTACATATACGGCCGGGCAGGAGTCTCGTCCTTCTGAATGGACGTTCTGGAACGTCCTTCAGAAGGAGAGAGATTGCGCCGCCGCGGGCACGCGCAGCGGCGCGATCTCGATGTGCCTGTGTCCCTCGGACACAGAGCAACATCAGTCGGCAGGAGGGCCCTGTGATTGGCCCTCCTGATCACATGACGGCTGTGTCCAATCACAGCCGTCATGTAATGTAAATAGAGCCGTTGTAACGGCTTCGATCTCTTCTCCTCACTGACAGATCCTGTCAGTGAGGAGAAGAGGGATGATCGGTGCTGCTGCCGGGGTGATCAGTGAGTATTTCTAATTACTCACTGATCACAGGGGGGGGTCTGTGCTGGTAATCAGAACATTGATTACCAGTGCAGCCCTGGGGGGGGGGAGGGGTGCCACTAAGCCACCAGGGATGCCCACCCATTACCACCAGGGATGCCCACTATGGCCACCAGGGATGGCAAGCAGGGCTCAGAGAGCCCCCCAGTGCCCTCCCTATCAGTGTTGCCCACCAATGCCATCTATCAGTGCCGCCCACCAGTGCCCATTATTGCCCACCAGTGCTGCCTATCAGTGCCCTTCAGTGCCCCCATCAGTGCCGATCAGTGCCGCCTATCAGTGCTGCCTATCAGTGCCCATCAATGCTGCATATCAGTGCTATCTATCAGTGCCACATATCAGTGCCCATCAGTGCTGCATATCAGTGCCACCCCATCAGTGTCTCCTCATCAGTGCGGCATCATCAGTGCTCATCAGTGCAGGAAAAAACATATCTATTTACAAAATTTTATAACCTAAACAAAAAAACTTTTTTTTTTTTTTTTTTCAAACTTTTCAGTCTTTTTTTATTTGTTTCCCTTAAAGAAAAAACCTGACGGTGATCAAATGCCACCAAAAGAAAGCTCTATTTGTGGGGAAAAAAGGACACAAATTTGGTTTAGGTACAGCGTTGCATGACCGCGCAATTGTCATTCAAATTGCAACAGCGCTAAAAGCTGAAAATTGGTCTGGGAATAAAGGGGGTTTAAGTGCCCTGTATTGAGGTGGTTAATGGCTGGCTGGCTGGCACCCTGTGGTGGGTGGCTTGCTGGCTGGCACCCTGTGGTGGGTGGCTTGCTGGCTGGCACCCTGTGGTGGGTGGCTTGCTGGCTGGCACCCTGTGGTGGCTTGCTGGCTGGCACCCTGTGGTGGATGGGTGGCTGGCTGGCACCCTGTGGTGGATGGGTGGCTGGCTGGCACCCTGTGGTGGATGGGTGGCTGGCTGGCACCCTGTGGTGGATGGGTGGCTGGCTGGCACCCTGTGGTGGATGGGTGGCTGGCTGGCACCCTGTGGGGAGTGGCTTGCTGGCACCCTGTGGTGGGTGGCTGGCTGGCACCCTGTGGTGGGTGGGTGGCACAGGGCCTGTGGGTGGCTGTCTGCCTGGCACCATGTGGTGAGTGGCTGGCTGGCACCGGGATGCTGTGGGAGGGTGTATGGCGGTGATACTAGTCCCGACTCAAGACGAGGCTGTCCAAGGCGAGGGAGGCAGCCTAAGAAGGCAGAATGACGTGACAAAAATATCAGCCAGTTCCGGGGCAAATACGGATATATCGGGGAAAGTGCATATCGGCCCCCCGATATACAGACCTTGCCGATAATAGGTCTATCCCTAATTTAAAGGATAAAGTGTATGCAAATGCTAACTGGATGACACTTGATTTGCATCATTATGTATCATCAACTGTCCGTTCTGCTGATCTCCTGCAGCCCCTATGCAGCTACTTTCTCTCTACATTCACTCCAGTGCTGGCTTGCCATTAACTTTGGCTTGCCTTTAACTAACTGATAAATTTTCTCTTTTTGGTTCAGCCTGCATGCTGCCCAAAAAAATCTGACTAATTTTAAACAGAAATGAAACCTTTCTCTGTCCACACTTTACAGTACAAGGCAATGGCAACGCACTACTTTGCATTGTAATGTGGTGCGTTAGGGGGAAAAAAAGAAGAGCAGGAGTACCTCCTCCTCTCCCCCCCCCCCCTTTAATTTTTTTTTTTTTTTTTTTTTTTTTAAATGCATTAGGCAGTCTATTCAAATGAATGGGCTGCCTAAAAGTATAACTGTATTTTTATTTTTTCAGTTGCGGAGAGAGTGTAGAGGGATTAGAACACCTTTCAGGTTATTTTTTTTACTTTGCTGTCTGTGTTTCTTTAGGGTTCTTCATCCTCCTTATTAGTTCCATTTTCTTGTTATCACCGAAAGGGAAAGTAAAGGAAAATCCTAAATTTCTGTTTGTTTACAGAGCAATAATAAAGGGGAAATCTTCACTAGTTCTGGTGACCCTGGTGACAAGCAGGGAATGGCCTCACTTTGGAGGGATTTCCTCTTCTAGTTTCGTCTAAGGGAAAGGAAGGTAAAAGAAATCTACCCAATGGGACACAGATGTCAAAAAACACCTGCCTGGGGTTGTAATCCCCTTACGCTATCCAAAATGAATAGAATCTATGCCAAAAGGGGACACTCTGCTTGTCTGCCTCCTCCTCCCTCTGCTGCCACGTTTTGGCAACTCTTTGGGGGGAGGGGGAGGGTGGAGCCGGTACCTGGTTTTGGGGGGGGTGGAGCCGGTACCTGGTTTTGGGGGGGGGTGGAGCCGGTACCTGGTTTTGAGTTTGCAGTGAATTAATGCACAAATTCAGAATCCTACCCCCCCCCCCTTTCTTCCCGTGCAGCCTTCTGGGGCACTTCACAGGTCCCAGAAGACTGAGCCATTCACAAAGCACAGCACACTTCATGAGGCTTTACTGCTGGTTTCCGTTAGGATGGTGGCGCCAGAACCTGATAGCCAATTGAAGGATTGCCTCTGGCGAGAACACTGCTGGATACCAGGACAGGTAAGTGCCTTAATATGAAAAGTTGGCAACTGCAGTATTTGCTGCTGCTGACTTTTTTCTGATGAAGACTGGAGCTGCACTGTAACACAACGGACCGTAATGCATGGTATATTACCACAACAGTGTGAACCTGACCTAATACCCAGAAATGTGTGCAGTTTTGTCAAGCTATAAAAGAATTTTGGGGGGGGGGGCAGGGAGTCTTTTGGGTGAGGAAGTGGCTTCAAGCCCAACACATGGGAAAATATTAGTCCTTCCTTCCAGTGAGGATGTACTAACACTGTAGGTGGTCGGCTGCTCTCTGTCCAGGGGAAGGGAAAAGCACTTTTACTTGGTCCTCTGCTTCCGTATGGTTTGGCGTGCAGGGCTATGGGTTCTGAATGGATGTTGATGACATCGGAGGACTGCCAGAGAATCGGGTAGAAGAGGTTGCAGGGATCGGTCTTGAGCATGGAGGATCAGTAAAACTGCTTTACCCAGTCCCCCTAGATATGAATTAATATTAAACAGGATTTATATAGTGCCAACAGTTGGCACAGCACTTTACAACATGAGGGCAGACAGTACAATACAATTCAGTACAAGACAAGAGGGCCCCGCTCCTTAGAGCTTACAATCTAAAAGGAAGGGTCAAGTGATACAAAAGGTAATAACTGTCAGCGGTTAGTGGTTGAAAGGCAGAAGGTTTTATATCTTAATGCATTGAATTTTTCTATTTAAATAAACATGTTCTACTTACCTCCTCTGTGTAGTTGGTTTTGCACAGGGCAGCCCAGATCCTCCTCTTCCCGGGTCCCTGGCTGAAGCTCCTGGCCCCTCTCCTGTTGAGTCATCAAGCAGCTTGCTATGGGGGCACCGGAGCCTAGCGTCAGCTCCGTGTATCCATTTAGACATAGAGCTGCAATTCGGCCCTGCCCCCCTCTCTCCTGATTGGCCAACTGAGCTTTGATTTCCTGGACGGCTGAGGCACTTGTGGACATCGCTTGATATAGAGGGGGCTCGGGTAAGTATTGGGGGAGGCTGCTTCACACAGGTTTTTTTTATCATAATGCATAGAATGCATCAAGATATAAAAAAAAAAAAAAAAAACCTGAATTTACAACCCCTTTAGGATAAAAAAAACTTTCTATGTGCAGCAGCCCCCCTAATACTTACCTGAGCCCATCTCCATCCAGCAGTAATGCAAAAGTTTCTGGGCTGCCCGGGACTCTCCCTCATTGGCTGAGACGAAAGTGTGGCACCATTGACTCCCACTGCTGTCAGTCAGTCAGTAAGCCAATGAGGAGAGAGGGGGGAGGGGCTGGGCCACAGCTCCATGTCCGAATGGACACAGGGAGTTGCAGCTCTGCTGGGGAGTCCTCATAGCAAGCTGCATACTGTGGGGGCACTCGGCAGGAGGGAGGAGGATCCGGGCTGCTCTGTGAAAAACCAACTGCACAGAGGAGGGAAGTATAACATGTTAGTTATTTTTAACAAAAAAAAATATCCCGAAACTCTAGAACCACTTTAACCCTTGTAGTGTGTACAGCCTCACTGTAAGGGAAGGACTTTTAGTTTCATCTTTGTTTCCCTCCTTTTTTTTATTCATCGAGTGTTGGTAGGTGTGCTTGGCTCTCTTCCATTCCATAATGATAGGCAGAAAAAACAGATGAGCGTGAATGTGAGCGATTAGCAGGAAGGAAAATCATGTGTATTTCTATTGTGACAAATGAAACTATTTTGAAGAAATAAAACTGAATCAGCCTGTCAACCCGGCTGCATCTGGAAGTGAACGTCATGTGATTTCATTTAGACTAGAGGGATTTCCAAAACCCTTTTTTGTCTCCTCTATTATAACTAAATGCAACAGATTCAGCCGCTTAATGGTGGGGGAGTTTAACAGGAACACTAAGCTCTGTGTGTTCTCAGACTCCACCAGTCACACTACAGGAAGGGGGCAGAATGTTTGCAGAATTATGTGAGTAATAGTTGACAATACCCGCTGTTGCCAGACAAACTTTTTTTTTTTTTTTTTTTTTTCCTCGTCCTGCAGGTGCTGATTTTCCTGAGGGATTTGTAATTGCTTTTCAGCATGCTACAAATGTGGGAAAAGGAAAAAGAAATTTAGCTTAGAGTTTAAGCTGCATCATAAAATGGAAACTAGGGAAAATGCTGTCAGCCTATTAATGTGTTTCCTTAAGAACATGTATATTCCTGTGGGGCTTAATTGAAAATGAGCCAATAAGGTGTCTCCTTATGAATGCCTATAAATCACCATGAATATTTGAGTAATCGTTTTTCTCCATTTTATATCCAAGACCAACACTGTTTAGTATTGGATAGAAAAAGAATGGTTAAAGCTGAACTCTGCACTTTGTCTATGATTGCTGTACAAGTTTGCAATGCAATACGTGTTTATCTGGTTACAATGATATGGATACCGATTCTGTAATGTGACAAAAATAAAGAATTTAAAAAAAATCTTTATTTCTATGTTAGTAATTTCTTACCTTTTAAACAATATTTCACCCACTAATAAATCCCAACTTGATTCATTCATAATGTCTGCTTCCTTTTTTGGTGGCCACCATGCCTACTTTTCCCCCCCCGCCCAATGGTTAGTAACATCCCCAATGCAGTGAGCCAATCACGGCCATCAAAGCCTGTTGGGCTGTGGCAGGCTGTACAAAGGAACCCACCCGCATTTACACCCATTGCTCGCTACTATTTTCTGTCCTATAGGCACAACCGGGAATTATAGGAAATCTCTCTAAAACAAGAGGAAGTCGCTCTTAAACAGTTGTCATCAGAACAACTGCCCCCAATAGTAGATTTCTCTATTCCTGTTCTGGTGACCAGTAAATAGTCTGGGATTTTTTTCCCTCGGTGTCAGTGCTGTAAAAAATGGCCCCTGGGAAAAATAAAGTGTAAATGTCCTCCGCAGGCACACAGAAATAAGGTCACAACAGAGGTTCTAATCTTTATAATCTTCTATATATTACAATATTCAAGACTTAAAAAAAAAATACAAAAATTGGCTTTAGATGCACTTCTTGTATTCCTTTGACGTTATACTAAAAGTACATTTTTTTTGTGCTAAAAAACAAAAAAAAAAAAAAAAAAAAAGTTATTCTTATTTGCTCTGTGCAACAATATTTCACAGAGCTGCCACTTTCCACCTCTTTGGTGGTCCTCACTGGTGCTCTCTGCTCTTTCTTCCTCCATGTTCCTCATTAGCAAGCTGTATGCAATGGGGCACCTGTGCATTTGTGCGTCCATAGACGCACACAGCACTGGTATAACACACCCTTGCTCCCTCTTCCCTATGGCTACCACTGCCCTCAGTGTCTCCTGTGGAACCAGGAAGAGAGGAAAGCGCTCCTGCAGTCAAGATAGCACAAGATTAGTGAGTGGAGCCAGGTAATTGTTTTTGGGGTAGGATAGGTATTGGGAAGTTTTTTTACCTTAATGCGGAGAATGCATTAGGGTAAACTATTTTACGTTAGAACCACTTTAAAGCTCGTTCATTTTTGCCAGCTTTGCTGATCACTAGGTAGATTGTTGAGTATTCTCTTGATTTTAAATAGAAAAGAAGTGAAGTGATTGGCGCTGCCTGCAGAGAAGTACCGTATTTTCCGGCGTATAAGACGACTTTTTAACCCAGGAAAATCTTCTCCGAAGTCGGGGGTCGTCTTATACGCCGGGTATCGTCTTATAGGGCGGATGCTGAAACTTCGGAGCCGACTGAACTATGCGGTGGGGTGGGGACTCAAAAAGGGCCACGGTATGCCTGCTTGGATTGGCTCTCCCTGCTTCCCAGCCCTCCCTGTCTCAGAGACTATGGTATGCCTCTTTCACCCGTCTGGCCCGCCCTTGTATCCTATTACCGTACCTCCTTCTCTGTGTCTCGCTCCCGAGGACTGCAGTAAAGCGGTGCAGGCGTGCATGTGCGAGATCTGAGAGGCAGAGAAGAAGGTACGGTAACAGGATACAATGGCGGGCCAGACAGGTGAAAGAGGCATGTTTTTCTGGTCACATCGCCCCTCTTTCTATCTTTTTTCCATACCCCGGGCATATGGTATTTTTAATCATAGATGGCATCTAGGTGCTGGATCACACTATATAAATGTGGAAGGGCTGGTTGTGTACAGAAAGCAAAAATATCTTTGCGCTTCAGACAGGATGCTGAATTGGTTACGAAAACTGAAAATTCAAGTGACACAGTATCGTCTATGACAAACATGCATTCAAAAATTAAAAAACACTGTCACTGAGATCAGGGGCCATTTTTTATTTTGTTTCCTGAGTTAAAACTTGCCAATTATATTATCCTCTAACTATTGGGTCATAGTTTGAAATAAAATATTGAAATATTGGCCATATTGAAATCAAATGTGATGCTTTTTTAATTTTTACTTGGTGTGCGTTGGAAGAGGGGTAGTATATCCCAAACTCTATATTTTACCTGGAAAAGTTGGGGGTCGTCTTATACACCCAGTCTTATACGCCGGAAAATATGGTATATCAAAGAGTGTGTGAAGTAAAGTATCGGAAGTTGCCAATCAATACCCTCTAACCATGTATGGTGTTCAAACTGATCTCACTCTAGTATTTTGCACTTAAATGGAATAAAAAGAGGGATAGGTGACCTGTGCAATATATATAAAAATAGGTATCAAATCTCAAACAATTGATGTCACATAAAACATAAATCCGCAGAACATATCATACACATTAAAACATAAATTAAATCATGTGCAATATGTGCAATAAAGTGCCAGACTCTGTTCTCTCATTTTACTCTAAATTCAGGACATGTGACTTATGGCGTGTTTGTGACGGGTTTTTGACGTGTTATACCAGGTTCCAGATACATTCCATATGGAAAAAATGCAGCATGTTCTAGTTTTGTGGAATACACTGGTATGAACTAGGGCCATTGGAATACATAGAGAACACTATGCATGCATTTTTGATGCAGATTAAAAATGCACTGGACTGCATCTGGTGTAAACCAACCCTCAGAGTGGTCAGCAAAGGCAGCTAGGGAACTGATGTTCAGAGGCTTCTCCTACAGCAATCCCTAGGATTCTGCGGTGGAGCATCATCCTGCACTTGAAAAAAATGGGCCTCTTGTTCGGTGTGTGATCTGTATGCACTTTAGGAACAATGCTTGCTGATTCAGAGAACCCATACAGAACACATACTGTACATAACTCAAACTGAAGGAATACACACTGGAACAGGAAGATTTAAGAATCACAAACATGGATTTGGTTGCACTGCCTACAAATCTTAATCATAAACATGATAGTTGCATAAGTATCCTGCCCAGCTTCCAAATGTTCTCCAATTAGCGGCAGAGCTGTAAACTTCAACAGACCTGCAGCATCTAGGGAAGGATAGATGTTGCAGGCAAAGTCTAGGAAAGTGTGCAGTGAACACTCCACTGGCAGATTTTGGCACTAGTCTCATAAATGTGCCATTCACAGCTCAAATTTCTTCAGATTCCTGCAGACAAAATTCAGGCCATGGGTGGCCCTGTCAGCACCACCAGGCTCAGCAAAAGTCTATCTTTTGATTACCTTTTGTCGAAGGAGCCTGATTAAAAATTGTCAGCCAAACTACTATCCAATCAAATGCAGTCAGTCACTCTTCAAATACTCTGACAGCCAAGGGAGGTGATGCGGCTGCTTGAATACACAAGCCAACAGGAGAGATTCCATCATCCATACTGTTTAGCATGAATGGAAAAATCTACAACCCCAATTCCAAAAAGTTGGGACGCTGTGTAAAATCTATATAACAGAATGCAATGATTTGCAAATCCAAACCTATTTTCTATGCTAGAAAATATTAAAATGTTTAAACTGAGAAAATGTACCATTTTAAGAAAAAAGGTAATTTTGAATTTGATGGCAGCAACAGGTCTCAAGTGTTGGGATGGGGCCATGTCTACCAAAGTGTAACATCCCTTCTTTTAACAACACTGTATTCTTCTGGGAACTAAAAAGACCAGTTGCTGAAGTTTTGGGACAGGAATGTTGTCCCATTCTTGCCTGATATAGGAGTCTATCTGCTCAATAGTCCTGGGTTTTCTTTGTTTCAAGACACGCAGGCCAATTAAGCACCCACACTACTACAATACCTTGCTGTTGTCATAGAGGTAGTAAGTGGTTTAGCATTGTCCTGTTGAAATTTGCATGGCCTTCCATTAAAAAAACATTGTCTGGATGGGAGCAAACACTGCTCTAAAACCTGGATATATCTTTCAGCATTGATGGTGCTTTTCTAGATATGCAAGCTGCCTATTCCATGTGCGCTACTGCATCCCAATACCATCAGAGATGAAGGCTTTTGAGCGGAGCGCTTATAACAAGCTGGAAGGTCCCTCTCCTCTTTAGCCTGGAGGACGCTGCACACCCATGGATGTCAAAAATATTATATTTCGATTAGTCTGACCACAGAACATTTTTCCACTTTGCAACAGAACATTTTAAATGTGCCGTGGTACAGAGAAGACAGCAGAGTTTCTGGATTACGTTTAGATATGGATTCTTTTTCACATGAGAGTAAAACGAGAGGAAAAACATGGAAATGCATCAAATACACCCCAGACCACATACAAAATGTGAATGCAGAAATGCACCTGGAACACAGAAATCTTGGTGTGAATAAAAATGCTAATTGCTTTGCTGTTTGGACACTGGCTTTAATTAGCAACATAGTACAAGTATGTTGATCTGGAAAGATCTTGTTTGCAAGCTAAGTAACAGTGACCCTGGAAAACTTCTTAAAATCTGGGTGTCTTTTGTCCAGGTGGGTTAATATTGCGATTTAACTACTGACAATGCTGAGTATTATTCCTCAAGTAGTGCCACAGAAGCAATGGTATTAAGCCGTTTCTTCCTAACCAGTTAGGTGCGCAGTAATCCTCCCTAAACAGAGGACCTGTTATGTCTTGTTGCTAAATTACAAACCATGGACAATAAGCCCTCCAGCACTTGGACAACCCTTGCACAAGAATTCCCTGAGCAAAGTATTCGTCTTTCAGGAATAACGTTTACACTTAAAAGTCCAAAGCTTTTGACTGCATGTTGTTTTTTTTTTCTTTTCTTTGACTTTGAATCATAAGTGTTTTCTCCTCTTTAATTTTGAGCCCCTGCTCACATTGGGCCGATTTGACATGTCAAATCGCATGCCAAATCGGAGCTTATTCCCAGGCTACGGCACCGCCCGAATCGATACAATGCCGACATTGCAGCGCCGTACTTATTCCCAAAAGTAGTTCCTGCACTACTTTTTCCTACTTCGGAGCGATTTCAATAGACATCTGTGCATGAACCCGCACAGATGTCTCTCTCAAATCGCCCCCGAAGTCAGACTGAAATGCTGTTATATGAATAAAGCCGGCATGGAAGACACAAAGTCTTCCAAGTAAAATGCTTTATTCCAACATGGATAGCGGTGACAACATGACAAATTCTGGCGCGGTTTCGGCTTTACGCCTTCCTCATAGCTGGTTTGAAATGCTGGTTTGAAATCGTGCGAGTTCAGCTGAACTCGCATGATTTTAAACCCGCATTTAGTGTTCATTTAGGCTGAATTTAAGTGTGTTATTTAATTCTTATAATAACACTTTTAGACCTGCTTGATACGGGTGCTTCGCATCGATTACTGAACACCTACACCAGATTTGGGCATAACTGGAAATATCCAAAACTTTTGCAGATAAGGCCACATACAGTCCAGAACAGGGGTACCCAACCGGTGGCCAATGACCTCCAGCTTCTGGGATGGTGGGTCAGCAAGCCCAGAATGTGGGTTGCTGACCCGCCATCCCAGAGCATCAGTGTTGGGGATGAAGCTGGCTGTGGAGGAAGCAAAGGTCTGTGATGGGAGCAGAGCTGCATAAGCCAATGCTTCCATAGCCCCAGCTCCTGTCCCAGGTGGAGTGTTACCAAATTCACAGCAACATTTTCTACAGCCAGTGATGCCTGCAGCAAGTGAAGGAAGGCCAATTTATGAAAAACAGTTTGGGCATCACAGCAATGGACATAATATCAGTTTTGCAGAGTTTAAGCATATTTGAGTATTTGTTTTGCAATGGTTGTTAGGCTGCTTTCACATTGATCCACAGTTGCAGCGCAGTGCACCTTTTTCTGCGAGTTGGCTACACTGAGCCATAGACTTCTGTTATATCCTGCAGGTTTAGTGTGCTTTAAGAAAGTGCAGCACCCCTGGAAGTTATAATAGATCTTTATGACAATGCACAGCTAACCTGCAGGAGAACCACAGGTGCTCTGCACCCGAGGTGCAGGTAAACTGCAGCGCATCAGTGTGAAAGCAGCCTTAAAACGGAGTTCCAGACGTTTTGTGTTTTTAATAAAAGTCAACCGCTACAAAAAGTGTAACTGATGGCTTTTAATAAACACACACCTGTTCAACGATTCAGCGATGTGACTGGCGGGGACCCAGGTTCTCTCCCTCTTCTCTCCGCAGTGTCGGCATTACAAGTGTGGGCACCCTGCTGTGACAGCTTGCGGCTTCACAGTCGGGTGCGCACTGCGCATGCGCTTCCATAGTGGCTGGGCAATCTTCTGGGACCTGTGACGTGTCCCAGAAGATTGCAGGGAGGAAGGGGGCCGAGCAGAAAGTGGGAGCGGATGCCTGTCAAAACTAGGTACTTGCTCCCCCCCCCCCCCCCCCAAAAAAAAATGACTTGCCAAATGTGGCATGTCAGGGAGTCAGGAACACTTAAAGCGGAATTTCCACTTTTGAGTGGAACTCCACTTTAAGTCCCTTTCACATGATAGGTCCAATCATGCCTGCCTGTCAATTGTCTTGTGATTGTGTTAATAGTAGGTAAACATCCAATGGGGAATGGTCCCATGGAAAATGATGATCCTTATTGTTTAAAATCTTCAATATGCCATTCAAAATAAAAAAATGTGAAATTTGGAACCATTTCATTTGATCGTGGCCTGCGATCGGTTACCAAATCACGTAAATGGACTAGAAGAACAGTCACAAGGTTCAATCTACCCATAGATAACTGTGCTCATATTTTCATATCTCTGCTTTGTCTGTGATTGTATAAATGATAATTTTTCTGGTTTTAATTCAGCGGTAGGTGATGGTTCTATTTTGTTTACAGAAATAAGTTTGGGTTGTTGCTGGGCTTATTAAGCAAAAACATATTTTGTTTTTCTGGCTCCATGCTTTTGTTCCATATTAGGAATATCCTGTGAATCATCTTGTTTTCTTGGGGCTGAGATTGCTTTGGCTGGAAGCCAAGTTGTGATCTGTCATTGGTGATTCATGTTTAAGCTCAGAAACTGGTGGTAAAACTTAGAACGAGAGGTTCTCTTACAAAGCATCTGCTGTAGCTCTATGTCAGGAGTGTAAGCTTAGTGATTGCAGTCGGGTTTGGGCACGGAGGGGGCATGGGGCCCCACACTTCAACACTTCTGCTCCTACACTACTCTCTCCTAATCCGGCATTTCCTTTCTGGAGCAGTGTAGCTCCAGCTCTTCTGTATTTTACGTGTCATTCGGTATCCATAAAAACACTTGATTGTCTTGATTGCATAGCTACTGACATGTTCATTTCCAAGGCGTTTTTAGACTTGTTTTTGCCAACTGACTTTGTAAAATCTTGGAGCGTTGATCCTTCTTTTGAAGAGGAAAGTATTGCACTGGGCATTCAGTGCTTTGGTCTTCCCCCAAGAATAGTGGGAGAACCTTGCGTAATAAAGAACAAACAGATGTTTCCCTGTCTGTTATCCTAGGAGACCTCTTCCCTGTTGGTGGCAGGCTGTGGAGTAGTAGGCTTGAATATCATTTTGACGTTGTGTTCAAAGAGAGGAGGAGGACCCAAAACTAAAATGATAATATTCATGTGATAAGAATACATGTGATGCGGGCCCCCTATGATGCATGTTAAAAGAAGACTGGGGTCCAGTAGTGACCTCCAGATAGAATATAACGTAATACGGTGCAGGACCATTGCAGGACTGCCCTTTACAGCAACACAAGAATTTCCTTCACCCCACTTTTGCCATAATCTCCACCACAGGGGCTGCTGGCCCTACCCCCACTTGTTTGGTGCTGTTTGGTCCTCGTATACAGCAGGGGTCAGCACAGTTTTTTCCCTCTGTATACAGAAGCAGGTGGCAGCTGGTAGATTTAAAACACAGTAAGAGATTTGCCTAATGCTGCCACTAGAGGGTGCCACCTGCGACAACATTTTCACATTTCTAATGGAAACTATAGCCCTGCTGGGGTTGGGGGGGAGATGATACAACTTTGCTATTTGGCACTGCTTGAGTTAAATTTGGTATGTTCTTAACCACCCATACTAATGGAAGCTAATCATAAATACTGAATGAATATTACAATTCAACTGGCTAGTCATATCCTGAGACACACATAATTACTCCTCTGATCCCAGTAGGATACTGCAGTTTTCAATCACCCTAGCTTCTGAATACATTTAATGATAACACGGCAGCCTATACTTGTGAGTGAGAATGACAGAGCGTCTGCTAATTAGACAGATCAGTTGAGGTAGGGGAGAGAAGATTTTATAACTGATGTGCACAGCCTAGGTTGTGACGAGGCGACTTCTTGGATTTATTACAAGACTGTCATAGCCATAAATTAAAATCATAATAATATCTGTGAAACATCTTATATGATATGACTGGTTGATGGCATTTTTTAAAACCGAAAGGATGTGTTGTAATTACATGTTTTTTTTTTTTTTTTTCTTTTTCAAGCTTTCTCCAATATAGTGGGAACACAATATTCCTTTTAAAATGACTGTTGCAAAATATTAAAGGTATGTGCCAGGCAAAGCTTAGTTTAGCCTTGGGATGCATACAGGAACTTCACCTGCTCCAGTTTTCGGTTTTTCATCCAGGTAAAGGTGGTTTGTACTGGAAGCCTACGTGTGGCGTACGCGTCTGTCCTGGAAGACTACGTGTTGCGGACGCGTCTGTCCTGGAAGCCTACATGTGACAGACGCGTCTGTCCTGGAAGCCTACGTGTGGCGGACGCGTCTTCCCTGGAAGCCTACGTGTGGCGGACGCGTCTTCCCTGGAAGCCTACGTGTGGCGGACGCGTCTGTCCTGGAAGCCTACGTGTGGCGGACGCGTCTGTCCTGGAAGCCTACGTGTGGCGGACGCGTCTGTCCTGGAAGCCTACGTGTGGCGGACGCGTCTGTCCTGGAAGCCTACGTGTGGCGGACGCGTCTGTCCTGGAAGCCTACGTGTGGCGGACGCGTCTGTCCTGGAAGCCTACGTGTGGCGGACGCGTCTGTCCTGGAAGCCTACGTGTGGCGGACGCGTCTGTCCTGGAAGCCTACGTGTGGCGGACGCGTCTGTCCTGGAAGCCTACGTGTGGCGGACGCGTCTGTCCTGGAAGCCTACGTGTGGCGGACGCGTCTGTCCTGGAAGCCTACGTGTGGCGGACGCGTCTGTCCTGGAAGCCTACGTGTGGCGGACGCGTCTGTCCTGGAAGCCTACGTGTGGCGGACGCGTCTGTCCTGGAAGCCTACGTGTGGCGGACGCGTCTTCCCTGGAAGCCTACGTGTGGCGGATGTGTCTGTCCTGCAAGCCTACGTGTGGCGGACGCGTCTTCCCTGGAAGCCTACGTGTGGCGGATGTGTCTGTCCTGCAAGCCTACATGCGAGACGCATCAGTTTTTAGTGCTCTGACTTTTAAAGCTCTTTCACTTGGCCAAAATTGTGACTGCTTCATTATTGGGATCAAAAGTATGTACAGTTTTATTTACCCTAATATGTAAAAGCCTTTGCTGACTCTGAGGACTGGCTAAGGATTCCAGTAGGTGAAATGTTTATGATTATACATTATAACAACCCCTGTGATGTCACTGGCTATGTCCACGAAAGAACCTGGGCAGCTACATGGTATATTTTCGGGACTACAACTATGCCTACTTTGTAAACAAGATATTCTTTTTCAATGCATCCTTTTAAACCTGCATCTGATCCATAGGGAGTTCTATTGTTTGTGACACTTGGCCAACAGCAGGATTACTAAAATAGAACTTCTGTTATAACTGTACAGGTTACTGCCCAAAACTCTTGAAACTCAAAAGCTATCCAAGGAACGGCAATGGAGTGACACATTGGCTCAGATAGCAGAGGGTCTGCATAGGATAGGAGGTGTGTATGGCAGTCAGCCTGTTCTGTATGAATACATTTAGTAGTCTAAGGAGATGGACAGACAGAAAAACCCAGTTATGTGGTATTGCCAAAAAGTCAGCTGCTCATTTTTATTTTAGAAGTTGCCACATTGATGGCAAAGTACAATTACAAAGTTAACAAACTAGAACTAAATGCAGCAGAATTAAATATTTACTTCAAATTTGTTGGCAAATAAATCATCAGTGACTGACGTTTATGATCCAAGCTTGTAAAGATTACCTAAACTTGCTTGAAATACTTTCTCGCACTAACAAAGAGATGTAGTATGAAGTTATTATTAGTGTTAACCATTCTGTGGTTATGGCTAGACCTCAGGACCATCTTGTAGAGTTTGGAAATAAACTTCTCTGTAAACATGGAAAATATAAAAAAACAAAAAGTGGACCTGATCGCACACTCGTCGGGGTAGATTTCCTCTCACTTCCTGTTGTCTCCCTCTGTAAGTCAGATGTTTGTAACCCGAGGACCACCTGTAGTAACAAAAATACCAATAAACAGAATGTAGAATGTAGATCTCCTTTTTTTTTTCTAACATATATTACTTGTGTAATATGCAGTTGCCAGCAGAAGGAAAGCAAATTGTGTATAAAAATTAACAAAAGGAAAAATATCTAAGCGCTATTAATATAAATTGTACACAAAACGTGGAATTTAGGAAAAAAGCAAACTATGATCCACACTCAAAGGAACGCCTCAGATGATCGCCAGTTTCTTTTCTACGTGGCTATCCTGCTGCATAGTATCAGCCCCAAAGGGCGCACTGCGTTCGTCCCATACATGTGCTGGGTAGTAAATTGCTTTGTATTGCTCAACAAGGCTAAGCCCAGCCTTCGTGTATCCTGTCTTTCATATGAGGGAACATTTGCTCATGCCCTGATCTGCACTCTTCAGTTCCGTGCAAAAGCCTGTGTTACAGCTGCCTATAAACACTCAGAATCTCTCAAGTACATTCTGTTTCTGGGACAGAGGAGGGAACAATTGCACAGCTGACAAATGATTAAAATGTTTACATTCCATCTTTACAGGTGAAAAATGCTACACCCTAAAAACCTGCATGTACAGTATAGTGTGCTTAAAGGTGCACATATTTCAAGTTATGATTTCAGTGCTTACCTTAATTTTATATGGGACTTTCAAAATTGACATGCTTGGCTCTTCACAATTTTTGGTATGTTTAAATATATAGATCTGTAGATGAGTGACACGTGAGCTCTGATTGGCTCATTGCAATAACTGTGCGCTCTCTTAGAAAAGGTTGAAATATCCATCACATTTACAGTGAGTCAGCTGACCTATAGGGTTAATTTACTAGGCAGATAGGTTGTTCACTTTGCAAAGGGAATTTGAGAATGAGGTGAAGCTCTGCTGACTAACTTCATCCAGTTATCTGAAAGCAAAAATGCAACTTTTTTTTTCTCCTTATATGTGGTTGGGCATTCTCTACAAAGTGAAACTCCACCACATTTACTTAGCTCTGGTGTCAGTTCCTTGACAAAGTAAACAGTCCATTTGCCTTTAAAGTGGAGTTCCACCCTAAAATTATACTTACCTCCATCTTCTCGCTCCGGGTCACCTGAAAAACAAATAGATAATTTTTTTTTTTTTACCTAGTTTAGAAGATAATATACTCGCCTTACTTCCTTCTTCCTCCCCTCGGCGGCCGTGGCGAGTCATCACTTCCTGGCATGCAATGATTCCTGGGAGCTGAACGTCATCGCTCCCAGGAATCAATGCGCCGTCAGTTCCGGTGCAGGCGCTGTCATACCTTGCAAAACAGCTTCTGGGCATGCCCAGAAGCTGTGCAGGGATGACGCTGCGGCACCGTAAGTGACAGCGAGGCCGGTGCAGTGCATCGTGAGACTGAAGAAGACGGAAGAGGACACAGAAGAGGATTGCGCTGGCTTCAAGCTGCCCACACCTGAGATGGCAGCGCTGGAGAATACATTTTCAAGGTAAGTATTTCTTCTAAAAGGTAAGTGCAACCCGGGACAGATCAGAGGCTATCCATTGTGGAATGCACTAGCCCTGACTGTCCCGGGGGTATTTTTATTAAAAAAAAAAAGTTCACTGGGTGGAACTCCGCTTTAATAAATCAACCCCACAGACTTGTACTGTTAGACGGACCAGAAAAGCAGAACCATAGTGTTGTACTTCAAAGCAGGAAAATGAGCCTGTGGATGTAATGAGCAGTGGCTGCCGCCAATTTACATATATAACGGCAAACTCTAGAGAAAAAGTTTGTTTATTTTTACAGTGCAAATGTCCAATAATAGCCTAAGGCTTCATTCACACCTGAGCATACTATTTTCAGGTGATTTTTTGGGCTTTTTCAGGTGTTTTTTGCAGGTGTTTGGAGGCAGGCATTGACATCTAACAAAAACGGCTGTAATCTGCCAAAAAAGAAGCTCATGTACTTTTTTTGAGCTTCAGGCGTTTTGCTTCAGGTGACAAAATGCTCATATGTGAACAGGGGCCATTGAAATGAATAGAATTTTGCTTGTTGGGCGTTTTGAGACTTCAGAGAAGAGCGTTTTACGAGCTGAAAAAGGCTCTGGTGTGAACAGGGCCTAAAAATGTTGCTAATACAGAAAATACCTGTTTGTCTTTGAGAAATTCATTATGCCCTCAACTTTCACTTTGAGCTGACAATGCAGTACCTTGGCTGCACTGAAATACCAAATAGTGTTGTATACCCTGTAGGGTTCTCCCCTGCTGGACTACAGAATACCTGTCCTGCTCCTCACCTCCATAACACAAGGATATGTTTTTTACCAGTTGGCATGAAAAAACCATAAACCTGCTTGAGATCAGGTTGCAGCAGAGGCACTGTGTTATTACCTCATTTAATGGTAAAAGCTCATTTAATTTATGCAGGAACAAAAGGTATTTATTTATCTGTGCTTGCAGCATTTTTTCAAGGGACAAAACATGGAGGAATGTGCAATTATTTCAGAAATGCTCTATTTTTTTTCGTTTTCTGCTCAGACATACACTATAAGAAAATGACTGCCAGCAGTCTAAGGATTTGAAAATTCAGCCCTTCACTTGTGCTTGTAGTGACCTTAAAATAACTAGCTTTTTAATTGGCTGATCTGGAAGCAAGCTGTCACCCTTTCACCATGGTGCTAGCGTTTAATGTCCCTCTGGGCTACATCAATATTTACATTCTTTGGTTTCATTATCCTCCATTGCCTGGCGATGCTTGTTCTGTATTTCACTCTAAACAAAGATCCTTCGCTTGGCCATACATAGACATTCTGGAGATCTCCTTTTTTCAGCACAGCTAAAATTGTGAATATGTCCTAACTTGTACTGCATCATTACTTAGTGAATGATTTAACGGTCAGTTGCTAAATGTTCAGTTTACCGCCTAATGTCAAGCATACCAGGTAACTTCTCAGGATAGAAGCATAGGAGCTACCACTGTTGGCTGTTATCCTTTGTTTTATTACTTGGTAGGTCGCTGACCTACCTCAAGCAGGCATGTGTGATAAGGTGGAGGAACAGCAGATACTGTATGCTCCTATTTGTTACAGGTCAGTGAATTCACAAAGCAGTAGTGATCGACCATATTTTGGATTTTCAGCAGTGGCTGCTACCATGTCGCCATCTTGACGCTTCACATAGTCCAATAAACGACTTGCATTTTACTCTGTAACAAAGATTCATTTGTTGAAAGTATGTATCCCTGTGTGAGATGGACAAAAGATGTAAAAAAAAAAAATGTAAAGCTCAAACAACTGGAAAATGGACAGCCATCTTAAGTGGGGTACACACTAGTAGAAAATCGGCCGAAAATTCCCGTCCGAGGTAAAATCGTACGATTTTCGCCTAGTGTGTACACAACTTTCAGCAGCCGATGCCGACATTTTGAATGAAAAAAAATGGAGGGACAAACACCAACATTTTTTTTGTCCACCCCCAGACGACCGATTTTCGTTTAATGTGTATGTAGTACGTCCGTGAAAAATCAGATACGAAAGACCGCGCATGATCTGAAGTTGCGGACAACCCGGAAGTCTAGGAACAAATGTGCCAAAAAAAGAAAAATTGGACGAAAAATTTTGTGAACATTTATGCACTGTCAACTAAAAACGGTAATGAACGCTGAGAAGACAGAGAAAAATCGGAGGATATTTCGTCCGATTTTCGTCAAGTGTGTACGGCCCTTAACAGTTGTTTTTACAAGAAAGTTATCTTAGATGGATAATGTCAGAAAAATGCATGGTAGAGTTTGAAACCTTTCACCAATTTCCATTAGATGGACATTCTTTCCAAAGTTACTTTTCCTTCTTTTAGTTATTGAATAACTGAACAATCCCAATGCACTTTTCTTGTGTCGTTCTCTGGCACCATTGCATCTTCTTGCCAGGAAAAATCTTAGTGGCTAATGGGAAGATCTTTTGTATCAAAGATTTTTAAAGAAGCACTGGCAAAAATTGCATTACTCCTGGCATCCAGTAAGATTTCTTGTGTCCAGATGAAAGCTGGCTGCTTGTTGGTTACAAAATCTATGCCTTTGCTTTTTGGGGCAGTGCTGAAGCGGTTTTGGTACACTTTGCATACAGGAGTGTCCAGAAAACGTGACCTCATCTGATTTTGGTTTACTGCTTTTTCCCAGTTTTTTCTTTATTCCGCACTGGGACAGATTATATGTGATGGTAGCATTTTAGCCTCTAGGCCCTAAACATCCTTTGGTTGAGGAAATTTGTGAAATGACCTGTATCATTAGCCAAAAGACAGAAACAGGTGGGTATATCCAGTAAAGTTTAATAAAAATCCTTGAGGTTTTTTTTTTTTTCTTTTGCACAGGTAGAGTTTCACCTTGCTTCTCTAAATTTTGTATTTTGTGGTCACTTGCAAGCATTCCTCATATCAAATGCATTGAATATTCTGACATTAAGATCATTGATCAAAGGACGTGTAGGTGCTGTATAAAGTCAAATGGCTTAAGCTGAATCCCGGTAATGTGCTTGTTTAAGCACTCAGTGAGCCATATGGCCATTGACCGTGCACTACATTTGTATTTTTTTTTAAACCACGTGTTAATTTTGAAATTAAGAAGATACTAATTTCCAGTGTTTTATAGTTTATGTATTTCAAATTTGTAGACTTTTAGGCAACAATAGTATAAAGTGCCTCTATTCCGTCATTAAAAGCCAAGGTATTTAAGTTAAGTGCTGGTATGTGCCCCAGGCTGCCGAGATATTATTTGCAGTTGAGCATTTTTTGGAACTTGGCCTAATGTGTGGCTTGTTACAAGGGATAGTTAACACTGTTGAGGAATGTTATAGCGGTAATGACACCCATTCACAATGTGTGAGATGTAGAGCTAGAACGAGTCATAGCAATGTTTGGCGGTGATTATGTGCATACAAGCCTAGTGTTGGCCATATATTGGAGTTTAATAGTAGCCGAATATTGAGTAATAATGCTGCCTTGTTACTGTGATTAATATTAGAGAATGTGATGTGACATGACATGCCATGTCTGCAATCCTCTCTAAAGAGGACCTATTACATTGCAGTAAACATATTGAAAACAGGACGTATAAACGCAAGGCTAGGTCTATAATCCCTACCCCCCCCAGGCTACAGTAGGTGTCTTGTTCTGCCCCTCTTACCCCAGTGCAATGGTTGATCCTATTTTTATAGCTGCACTAGTAGGCAGAGAGGCAGTCTGGTATGTTTTAGTGACAGGCAGCAACACAATGTGTGGGTGCTTCACCTGACAGTCCTGTCCAGTCAAAGAATCAGTCTAAGAGTGGCCTTGGTTGGCTATGCTGAATATCAGATCTGCATATAAGGTAGACAGTAGTAGTCTTTGCAGAAAAAGCAGTATTTTTAAACTTACTTTTAAATAACAATTTGGCCCCACTTCTCCTTTCTACTCTAGAATTTTTTTTTTTTTTTTTGTTACCATGAAAATAGTAGGAAATTAGGTGTTGTGAGATTAATGTGTAACGGGCCCTAGTGTTCTGAGCAGCTGCTGGAAAGAGGGATGGTGCTGTAGATAGAAAACCCAGAGGGGGAAAGGAGTTTTAGATTTCTCATCTTGTTTAATTTTGTTTTTGTAGCTTCCTTTCTGTTCCCAAACTGCTTCCCAGGAGACAACAATGCAAACTACACTTTGGATAGAATAATTTTAGAAGTAAGGAAATAAGATAAAAAAATAAGTGTGTTTGTTGGTGAGAGAACTGGTTTCATGGCAACAATTCTTAAAAAAAAAAAAAAAAAATATCTTGAATCTTTTAAGAATCTTACAATTTATTAATTATTGTGATACCTTTATACAGGATCCTCACCTACAATACCATGGCACTGTAATTGGTCACTGCATAAGACATATATTTCCGACAGTAATTTTTGTACAGAGAACCTTGCCTTCTACATGAAGGTGAGTATATAGACTGCTTTACTCTGCTAAATGATTTTTAATTTTGTTAGGCGGTCTTGGCATACTGGCATTGCGGTTAGGCTGCACAGCCAGGTCCTTGTGTCCTGCAGATTACACTGCAGGTAAAGATATACAACCCATTCCAGTCCAGAAACCATCCCAGGTTGTCATTGAGCAGTGGAGGATCAGCAGCTTGCTGAAGAAGACATCCCTGTGCTCCTTTCCCTTCAGCATCTTCTCAATGTTGGACTAAATATACAGAAAAGCAGCAGAACCCTGATTAACATAGAGGGTCGTCCGTCCCCTTCCATTCTATTTTAGATTAATATTTCTGTGTTTCCATAGCCCTAAAAGTAAAAATACAAGTGTATTCTGAAGGTGGCAGTCTGACTTCTATAACTAATCTACTCATAAGGAATGTCTTTCATTAATAAACAGTGATGATTTTTTTTGTACAAAAGGATTGCTAATTAGCAAACTTTATATTGATAAAATACCCAATCTTGACGGAATTCTGAATATAGTGGGATATTTTGTGTGTGTTTTTTCAAAAAGAAAAAAAAGACAAAAAACAAGCACATTCTGGCTTTTTGTCCCAGACTTGCGATAATTGATGCACTTTAAGCTGCTTCTGTTGGTCTCAGTAGTGAAACAACTCTAAACCAACTATGTGGTCTTAATAAAAACTTGAAAATAAGGACTACATGTAAAAGCTGAGACTTAATACTCACCTGTCCCATCTGCCCACACCAACGGTCTTCACTTACTTGAACAACTGAGCTTGCTGAAGGTCTTTAGCTTTCAACCCTCTCTGGAGCATTGGATGCTTGGTCCCCATCTGCACAGTGTGGTTCCATCTGCCACCCCTACATAACTACAAGACAGTGGTGAAGTAGGGTAGGTGGATCATACCATAGCAGGCAGCAGGGGACCAGGCATCTGACGCTATCGGGGAAGATTGGAAGCAATGCGTGGGAGTTTTGGCAGCAGTAGCTCTTCATGGGAGCATAGATTGGTGGTTTAGGTGTCTGGTAAGTATGAAATCCTTTTCTTTACAGGTAGCCCTTATTTTCAAGTTTTTATTCTAGCTACAGGGTCTGGAAGCTTTAGAACCAAAAGATCCTGTAACGATTTTGTTACCAATTACTGGTTTTGTCTCTGATCTG
The DNA here is from genome assembly GCF_965119305.1 of Pelophylax lessonae. Lineage (NCBI taxonomy): Eukaryota > Metazoa > Chordata > Amphibia > Anura > Ranidae > Pelophylax > Pelophylax lessonae. The sequence goes on from NC_138776.1 coordinate 108,248,471, forward strand.
GGCAATTAACTCCCGAAACATACAGGCTACTATAACTTGGTTATATTTTGCTTGGAGAGTGAGTGTATGGCAATGGAACAGCTTTCCTTAGTGAATTTTTGTGTTCATAGTGATGTGTTTGTTGTACTCCAGACTAGCGCCTTTGTCTTGATATGGAATTCATGGGATGTATTAGAATTCTGGCAGGCAGAGCAGAGGAAAGGTGAAGCAGTTATTTTTGGATGGCCTGCCTTCAGGGCATGCACATGCTGCGAGCCTCGCTGGAATCTCGGGTGGCTGGAACATGTTGTTGTAGCTGGGGGCTATGTACAGTTTCAAAACCCCTTGTGGGCTGAATCAGACGTAAAGTAAAACCAAGGAGAAAGCTGGGAACTCCTGAGAAAAGTTCCTACATATTTTGGCTGTTAGGCAATTCTTTATATGATTGTATGTGTTCCACTGATAAATGGTCTGGAATGGGTTGTTCACAATCGCTCCTCCAGCTCCCTTACTTTTCCTTCCAGCTCTGAATAATAAGGACAGGCAGGATCTCTAGTCATTATGATGTCATTAGTCTCTCGGGCTGTGTGTGTCATGAGTCAAAGGGTAGTAAAAACTTGGAGATGAAGATGTCGTCATCCACTGTGTTCTGCCAAGCACTTTGTTCTGCTGTATTTGTATAAAGCACAATCTACAGGGAATCCTAGTTTCTCAATTAGATGACTGAGTGTTGATGAGTTATTGTGAGCTGTCAGCTGCTGCATATCTGCTTGCCTCGCAGGGGTCACTAAGCTGTCAGAAACTAGAACAGCCATTCATTCTGCACTGGCATGTTCTCATAGCCTAGTTTTTGGTACTGCAAAGTGATTTAAGCTTAGAAATTCAACCAGGACACTATCTGCATGGAGTTTGCATGTTCTCCCAGTGTTTACGGGTGATTTTTCCAAAGAAATGCTGGTAAGTTAATGGTTCCTGTCTAAATTGGTCCTAGTATGTAAGTTTTTGTGTGACATAGGGACCCTAGATTGTACATTTTTATTTAAGCAATTTGCAAACGTATAGCTTGTTGTTAAAACCATATTAAAATATATATATACAAAAATAAATCTGTATACATAAAAACAAACAATCCTACATCAGCAAATAACCGAAAAGAAAACATATTTTATTTTTCTGAAAATAACATAAATAGAACTATATACAAAGGAACATAGATTTATTATCCGTACACTACTAAATTATGCAAAACACAACCCTAATTTAACCTAAACACACCCTCAGGCTAAGAAACGATTAAACGTTTAACCCATGCAGCTTTTTTCCAAAAATGTGATCACCTAAAAAATGTAGGGGACCTGAAGGGACAAAAAGAGAATATGCACAGCACACCCAGAGACCTAAAGACAGCAGCTATGGGGACCTGAAATTCCTCCACACCTTTGTCCAGGCCCCCGGCTGCCACCTTTCCTTCTCAAGAATGTTGTGCCCCACCAACTCGACAGGAAGGGCTTTTTTCCAAGGGGACCTTAGATTGTAATCTCCTTGAGGGCTGGGACTGTTGTGAATGTACTATCGGTTACGTTGATTCTACATAAAAACTCATCATAGACAAAAATTCCTTCCTATGCCCTCTATTTTTCATTAAGAACTAGCTGTAGAGCACCAGGCCATCTAACTGTTTAAAATCATCTACCACAGTGATGGCGAACCTTGACACCCCAGATGTTTTGGAACTACATTTCCCATGATGCTCAACTTCATTGCACAGTGCATGAGGATCATGGGAAATGTAGTTCAAAACATCTGGGATGCCAAGGTTCGCCATCACTGATCTACCACCTCATAATTACCTATGAACACAGGAAATGCTGAGTCCAGAAAAAATGTTCTCAATCCTGCCACATGTAGACTATTACAGTATATCACAATCGAGAGTCATGTTACCTAATACTGCAGTTTCCATTATTAGCTTCCTATTAACCTGTTATGCTAGGGCTCTCCAATCAGCAGGTAGCATGGGCTTTGCTAAAACTATAGGTCAGACGTTGCAAAGGGTATGTCTGATCTCTACAGAGAGACCATTGCTTCCACAAAGAAAGCCAAGGTCCCTCTCTGCAGCATGCGGGCAGGGGACAGGTTATTCTGCTTAGGCTGTAGCTACTTTTTAAGACCACAAATCGTAGGATATTTTCTGATTTTTAAACTGAATGTTCAGTTGGGCTTTAAAATGCTATCCAGGTTACCATGTGTATAAGATAGTTTGTAAATGTTGGCAAAGTATTGTAGAACAGAGCGCTTTGGAGAGGTATGCACTTACTGCTTAGGATCATATAGATCAGTGTTTAGAAAAGGGGCTGCTGGTGAAGAGCCAATTTATCTGCAGCACTGTAGTCTTAGGTTGGAGCCTTATAAATAAAGGTTATTAATAGGTAACTGGTGTGCCTCAGTCAGCCTACCACATCCAGCTCAGTGTTTAGATCTCCATGAGGATATAAATATTGTAGTCTGCAAACACACCGCTTGCCAAAATGGCACACATCCCCCTTCATGAATTTTAAAGAGTCAAATGTAATCCACAGAACAAGGAGAGGGAGGTTAAGGCAAACAGAAGTTTGGAGAGGACATAAAGTGAATGGCTGATGTTGCTTGGATAGGTCTGATGTACATATTTGTCCTCTAGTATGATTTAGAAAAGCTCTGCTTGTGCAGGGATGGATGCAGCTTTTAGTGATTGCGCAGGCCTGTGTGGAAATCTTTCCTTCCTGGTGTGCCCAAAACTTGCTCAATATCACAGAGACCTTTGCAGAAACTGCATCACAAAAATAGAAAATGCCTACAGTAAGCCTTCCATGTTCTGATCTGCACAGGATAATAACAAACATGGCTTCTCCCCCTTCTGTGATTTTTTTTTAAGAAGAACTTTTAAATGCATTTTTTTTATACAGACAATATTTCTTTGCATCTTTTAGATGATCACATGACCAGCAGGTTGCTTTTCATCTTTTCTTGCGACAGAAGTCCACTATGCTGCACGTGAATTCCATTTTGTGCAGCATTCTTTTGTGAAACCAGACTGTTGAGATGAATGAACTTCCTGTGTGTGTATCCAAGGCTCACAGGAAGTTGTTGGATGATGCCGGGCATCATTAAACCAAGAATAGACTGGCTTTGTAGGATGGGGTGTCCAGCTCTGGAATGAGTAGTTTTTAGTTTTTTTTACTACAGGAAGGGGAGCCCTACTAAGAAAAACAGCTGAACATCTTGTCTGTGTTAACAAATGTCTGACACAGATCATCCCCCTGCTGCTCACTGTTAACTTGTAACTTACTACAAAGTTACAGTCTTCTAGTGTGATCAATGCGGGAGAGGAGACTGAGGAATTGCTTCTACCTGCCTGCAGCAGACTGATTTAATCTGCTATAAAGGTTAAGCCCTTTTGAAGCTGATTATTGTGGCAACAGGAATTTATTTATGCAGGTTTACCATTGCTTAAACAGAAGTTCCACTTAAAGTGGAACTTCAACCAAAAGTGGAACTTCAAACAAAAGTGGAAGTTCCACTCGTCTTCCTCCCCTCCTATACTTGGAACTATCAACTATCTTGTGTGTGGGGGTGGAAGCGGTTACCTAGTTTTGTCGGGCACCCACTCCTCTCCATCTCCCTGCCAGCAGCCTTCTAGGACACGTCACAGGTACCAGAAGGCTGCGGGACCATTCACAAAGCGCAGCTCTCACATGAGCAGTGAGCAGCCGGCTGTGAAGCTGCTAAGAGTCAAAGCCAGCTTCCCACAGTTACCATGCTGGCACCGGGGACCCAAGGAGAAGCTGCTAAGAGTCACAGCCAGCTTCCCACAGTTACCATGCTGGCACCGGGGACCCAAGGAGAAGCTGCTAAGAGTCACAGCCAGCTTCCCACAGTTACCATGCTGGCGCGGAATCCCTAAACCAGAGGCGTAACTAGAACCTTCAGGGCCCTGGTGCAAGAAACCATAAAGGGCCCCCCTGACCAGGGCCCTTCCCTTCAAGCCTGGGGCTCTTCCCACTGATCCTGGGGCCCTTTACTCTCATTGTGGGGCCCTTTATTAAGGTCCTGCAGCGGGACCCTTTCACAAGTTCTGCAGTGGGTTCCCTTCCTACCATCTTGGGGCCTCCGGTGGTGGAATGCCAGGGCCCGGTCGCAAGTGTGACCTTTGCGACCCTGGAAGTTCACCCACTGGTGTCAGTAGTTTTTTCTTTTGGTATTTTAATTGTATTATTTTTTATAATTTTATTTCATTTTAATGTCGCTGACTATGACTCTGTCCATTCAGAAAAGGAAGGAGCTGGTAAATTACATATTTACCGACCCCCCTTCCTGGTTCTCTATTTTGACACACCCCCTGCAGCAGCCGGCAGGAGAGGGAATGGAGCACAGTGGGGGGGGGGGGGGGGAACCAGGGGAGCACACAGGGGCTCAGAGAGACAGCAGAACACAAGTGAACTGGATAGGAGGAGTGGCGGGGGCAGCATACAGAGGAACCAATCTCCTCCATTTTCCTCCTGCAGCTACAGGAGGAAAAAGGAGGACAGTGATTTTTCTACATGCTGCCCCCACCGCCCCCTCCTATCCAGGTGTACAGGGGAGCCGCACAGGCCCCCTGGAGCATGGGGCCCGGTTGCAATTGCAACCTCTGCAACCCCTGTAGTTATGCCCCTGCCCTAAACAGGTAAATGTCTGTTTATTAAAAATCAGCAGTTACTGTCGGCAGTTTTGTAGCTGCTGACTTTTTTCCCCGAACTGACTGAAGAACCACTTTAAAGCCTAATTCCAGCTTTCTGTTACTTTAAAGTGGTTTTAAAGGCCCTACCTGACCCTAAATGGGTTTATAGCGTCCTCTTTGACTGTTTTCCATCAGCGAAACTATATCCTCTGTAAGTGTATATATTCTGTTGGGGGAGGGGGTATTGAAATTCAATCCTATGTGTTTGAAGATTTGGGAGGAAAATAATTGTACAGACACAGAGCCGTGTCATAAGACAGGCCTACGAGTGTTCACATGTTCAGCTGGTTATACAAAGCACATTTCTTCTTAAAGCTACAGTCTCCTTGGAAGTGAAAACATATTTTTTTGTACTTCCGAAGAAATGCTCTACTGCTCAGATTCCAGACATGCGATTACAAGCAGGATTTTTCCTTTATAGTAGCAGACTCAGTTGTAGCTATTTGTGGCTAGACTTGATGAGGTTGACTTGGTCTGGAAATGTGTTTTTTTTTAAACAGTGATTCTGAATAATCATTTTTGTTTCTTCCTTGACAAATAATCACTCTGTGTGTTTGTGCCTTTTCAAAACCTTGGATGTGTCACCACTTACTGCTGATTATGAAGATGGACCAGATTGGAGATAATGGTCAGAGAACGCAGGTTTGAGGATAAAGTCTGCTGAGGTTTCTTTTGGTGAACTAGCCATGGACATTCGATAGTGTGCATGATTCTTCTGCCAAACAGTCTTTCCCGAAATGACTGGATCAGACGTACACGCATTCATTTTCTAGTCATACTTATCTGTCTAGTGAACACTCACTACTGGCATTAACGTTCTCTCCCAGGAGGCATGGTAACTGGCCATAAAAAGTAAGCTCGGTCAGTCAGCTTTTTCCTCTAAGTAGCTTTGGCTAGGGTGGTAGAACCCTGAGGTGCACACAGGCACTGCAATCAGCACTTGTGTAACCCTGCTGCGGCAAAAGTCTCTCAAACCAGCCTTAAACAGCTGTATTTAGTTGCATGTAAAGCTCAAGCACACGATGGAAAAAACCCTTTTAAATCTGTGCAGTTTTTTCTTTTATTGATCTGATTTAGCTGTATGATGTCCAATGGAGCATTTAGCTCGTAATTTAGAGCAGCATGCAAAAAAAAGCCTATCCTGCTTTTCTTAGCATTTGCGTAAATAGGCATTTTGAGGTGCTTGTCTTTTATATGCTTGTAAATGCCTGTAAACCCATGTTTGTGTAAATGTATTCAAAGGATGAAGTGGAATGGATGAAGAATGATACACTTCTGGATGCTATGCAGACACATATGCATCTTAACGCAAGTAGTTTACTTCCAGGAAAATCCAGCATAGATATGACAATTTCAGTTATGCCGTATGCATGGAACTAGATAAAAGGTCCGATAGGCAAAACACCACTCGCACAAGTCCAGACTCGCTGCATAAGAGAGCAGGAGGGTGACGGCATCTCAGGCTCACACACCACTACTGGCTGCAACAAGACAGGGCACACATACTGGGGAGGGGGCGGGGTGCAACTTGTTTCCGGGACTCGGCCTCCTTTTTCAGGCTGCTGCAGCTCCTACGCGGTGGGGTCTGGACTTGTGTGAGTGGTGGTCTCCCTATCAGGCCACTTTATCTTCAGTCACTCGGCGGTGGGAGCCTTGGAGTTTGCTAATGCAATTACCATCTTCAGCGGGTCCAGACATCTTCAGCAGCTCTCCAGCCCACCCTGTCTACCATCTTGGATTATCACACAGGATACCACAACACCTCTACATGCAAACTTCAAGTTACTCAAATGTAGATTAATATTGTAATAAAGTGGTGTTATTTTTACTCGCACTGACCCGGCACCCTGTTTTCTATTTTTATTGGTGTAAATGGACAGCTGGTCAGCTTACATCCCACTGCCCATAGAGCAGAGTGGGCTGTGTCCGTGTCTGCGCGACATAAGTTGAGCGGACGCGGACCTGTCATCCAGTCCCTCTGCTCAGCTTGAGATCAGCAGCTGGATCCCCTGCTGAGAAAAAACTGATCCGGCACATGTGAAAGAGGTCTTTATTGAATAATTTATTAGGATGTATTTATTGTTACATTTAATGAATGGGGTGTATAGCTAAATAGTAGATGCAGCATCAACCATTTCACTCTATACCCTTCACATAAAAAAGCACATCTGATTGTTTAAATATTAATCATTATGTTTTATAAATAGGGAGTGTCTATTTTTGTGAATGGGGGACATTAACGTTAATATTTTATTTCTATTTGGAAGTGTATTAGGTGCTTAGTGATTTACTTTCACTATTACAATTTTAAAACAACCGTTCTCCTGTGTTATTAGCGTTTGTAGATTGCATCTCTTCTCCTTAGGAGAAGCGATCTACAATTCTTCATAATGCGGAACTCAGAGGTGAACTTGTTACTTTGAGAATGCTAGCGATCTTAACGGCAGGGATTTCCCACTGCTTAATAAACCTATAGATTAATTTTTCTCGTAACCTTTCTTACTTTTTTCTCTGGGTTATTCCCAAAGGGCATACACACCCAGTGAATCCAGTGTTGCCCTGCTGGGATCTGTTGCTCTACCTCTGTATGCTTGTCCCACACAACTATCTTTTTTCCTTATGTCCACAGGAACTGGGGTCTCTTTTGGGTTCTTACAGCCAACTCCCTGATGGTGCCTCACTCTCATGCAGGTGCGGTACTTTGATGGCTCCTCGTCTAGGCAAGAATGGCCACAAGTGGTAGGCCGGGGAAAAAATTAAGTTTACACACAAAAAAAAGTCTCTTAAAGCAGACTTAAACCTCTGCAAAAAAAACATTTGCCTGGCAAGTCTGCTGTAATGTATTATGGCAGACTTGCCAGGCAAATGGTCCCCTCGAGCACTGCGGTTTAAGTACTCCCATTTGTCACACATGCATCCATCTTCTCCCAGTCTGTCATCCTTACGACTCTTTGGTCAGGCCACGATGACATCACTCCCACGCATGTGTATGAGAGTAACATTGTTATGTTAAAAAATTTGTACTCTCTTCTGTCAAAAAAACAAACCAATCCTAGCAGTCAGAAATTTTTAACAATTGAACAAAGGTAAAATTTTCAATTAAATAAAGATTACCTTATGTTTGTTTACTACAATAATTTGCATCAAGTCCAAAGAAAATGGAAAAAGTGGGTGGTACATTAAAGATACTTACTTCCAAATACAAAATTCTGATAATAAAAAAAGTACCATGCAAACTGAATGTGTGTGTGTCCTATGTTAACTAGTAAGCCTTTATATCCGTGCAGGGCCGCCATCAGGGGGGTACAGCCCATACACCTGTAGGGGGCCCAAGTGTCCCTAGGGGCCTGGCGGGGATTGCTTCTATGGGCACCTTCCCCGGATATTCTCTGAGGACCAGCGCCGCAATGAACCACTCTGTGACAGGTCCCGGCTGCTTATCACAGCAGCACCCCTAGCTGATGGAGCCTAGGCTCCTCCTCCATTCTGACCAGGGTCAGACCGAGGGCCCAGGGTAAGTGGAGGGCAGAATATACTTGCCACTGTGGGGACAGTAGAAGTGCCATTGCTTCTAAATACATACACTGCACCAGCGGTGTATGTATTTAAAATCTCCAAATCTCTGTCTGACTCAACCCCCTCCCCTCCCCCCCCCTTCCGCTCACTAGTGCAGTGTGCTAAAGGAAGGCGGAGCGCACTGTAGCTACTGCTGGCCGGTACGGCTGCTCTCACTACAGGGAGGAGGTGAGCTGACATTTTTCTGAGCAAAGTCTCCTTGGATGAAAAGCTGGCCAAGTTTCTGTTAGGATTTGCTTTGTAGGTATTGCAGGGACGAGGGGAATCAAGAAACAAGGAAGTGTGACCGATATCCCCCAAGCTGGTACAATCTATATAAACATCCCCCAACTACTCTGTCCAGATAATGTGAAGGTAATTTTTGACAGTTCAGTTAACCCTGTGTTTATGTGGTGAGTTTCCACTTCTAATTGTGCAGACTCAGAATTTGGATAACACAGGGTTATGTAGAGGGAAAAGAAATAGGGCTCAAAGATTGAGGGGGACTTTGCAATAAGGGTGCTGGTAGATCAAATATAATGGTACAATTAGAATATCAAAAAATATTAATTTTATTAGGGAAAATAAATCATTAAAAATTAGCGTACTGTATTCAAACAGATACACAGCATCAATAAAAAACATATACCATTTCAGACCATGTTCTTATATACAGTTTAAATACCACAAAGTGTACAACAATTTCTACAAAAGGGTAAACCGTGTAGGGATTTATCCTGTACCGCAGAATATTGATGTTTTGTGCGGAGATGTGGAGATATCCACACGTTCAACCCGACATGTTTCGCGGCCAGTAGCTGCTTCCTCAGGGTTAAATTAAATTTCATAAATTAATTTCACATCATCTGGACATAAACAGCGTGCTGAGGGCTGGATTATATAGACATATATTTACATCTTCTAACAGTAGGATGTTTTCCTTGAGTACCAATTTTGTATTCTGCATTATTGTATATATTAGTAGAAGAGCACAATAGTTTATTTTATTTTTTTAATGCTAAACATAACTTTCTCTTACGTCCTCCGACAGTCGCCGCCTCTTCATATTCGTCACATATGGGGTATTAGACTTTGCTCCGAAGGAGTAGCTAAGCAACAGAATATGTTAACAATAAAGCTTTAACATATCCCACCCTCAAGGGGTGGTCCCCTCAGTCAATACCCTCCTACTTCCTGCAACCATATCTCAGTTTTAATGTCTAGCTTGTCAGGAGTGGCTGGCTCTCTCTGTGCTGGGACTTTTTGTCCCAGACTCTTTCTTCTTTTTGATATTTTGTTTGAGCTTTCTCTCTACCTTTACTTAGCTGTTATTTTTGTCAGCATTAGTTAGTTCTTCGGACGAAGAGGATCATGCGGACTGGGTCTCGGGCTGATCCCCCTGATCGCAGGTCGTGGGTCAGTGGCTTCCCAGTCTGCCATCGAGCGTTCAGCCAGGTAACGCTCCTGGCACAGTGAACGACCCATCCCTGTTCGGTGCAGGGATGATTGGTGAGGTGGCTACCTCACCGGACGCTGTGCGGTTTCTGAACCGCCATTGTGTGCGTCTTGAATTGCGACTCTCCCTGCCTCATGTGCAGCGGCTTGTTCGCCTGTGCGGGTTCCCCACGCCATGTGAGGTAAGTGTATCTATGTGGGGACCTGTCTGTCTGGGGGGGGTCTCAGTCTGGGACTGTGTAACCTGCCTTTAACCACACTGCTTGTCTCCCTATATCTCGGCTGCATGCTGTGGGCTGCAAGGGGGGGGGGAGCTGTATGACACTGAGTATGTCAGGCTGGGCAGTGTGAGGAGCTGTGTGCTGTGGGGCATGTTTTTAATGGCATGTTGGGGCATATACAGCGATCGCTGCGGCGATCTAACATGTATCCATAGAATGGGATAATATTGTGTGTGATTTTATGCACTGTGGAGCGGCGATTTCGGCGCCAAACGACGCCATTTTACCGGCGCCCGCTCCGGCCGCATGGTTTACATGCACGGCGGCCATTTTCTTGTAGCCTCCATAGGCTTACATAGAGCGCCCTGGCAGCATCACTTCCTCTCTCCTGGAAGCACCGATCGAGGCAGCAGCAGCAGCGGAGTCTCCTCAGGTTTTATCCTTCTATTCCTGTGTTCCATTGCCTGTATTCAGTCTGTATATTCCCTGTGGGGGTCTCATTGTGCCTGAGTGTGGTGCGGTGGGCTGCGCTTGCCGCGCTTGCTGTAAGGGGGCAGTTAACCCTTGGTTGTCTGGCATACAGGGGCAATGGATTCTCAGGAGGGCAAGTTTCCCACAGTATTGGTGGAAAGCCAGGGGACCGCTGTTTCCCCCCCAGGGGGAGATTTGGCCACTATTGTGGCTGGCCTTGCTGCACAGGTGCAAATGCTGGTGGCTGCTCAATCTACTAAACGGCCCAGAGTTGCTCTGTCCTCTGATTCTGAGGGTGAAGGTGATGGGGCTGTTCTGGCGGGGACCCCCCTATCGGGGTCCCGCTCCTCTCTTGACCTAGTGGGGTCTGAGGTAGAGGCTGAAGTTGAGGGGGTTGATAATTCTCCCCCTGGCTCGCCTGAAGAGCTTGCAATCATGGATGAGTTGATTGCTTCCATTAAGCAGACGCTACGTTTGCAGGACGAGGTGTGTCCCCCAGCTGCCTTGGCGGCTTATGGGACGCAGAGAAAACGCAGGACGCCGCAGGTTTTTCCCTGCAATGCTGATTTTCAGCGCGCTGTTAAGGACCAATGGCGCGATTTGCGCAAGCCTTTTGCGGTACCAAGTAAATTTAAGCTGCGTTATCCTTTCTCGCCTGCCACTGATGAACGGTGGTGTGTGCCTCCGCCAGTGGATCATGCTATTGCGGTTTTGAACAAAGCCACTGCGATCCCTGCAGAGGGATCCCCTGTTTTCCGTGATGCCACGGATAGGAGACTGGAGTCTCTTGCCCGTCATACTTATTCTGTTACGGGTTCTATGCTTAAGGCTCTGTTTGCTTCTCTCATGGCGGCCCAGGCGATCGCAAGTTGGACGCAGATGCTTAGGCGCGTCCTAGTGGCCGATTCGGCCTCGGCGGCGACCCTGGATATGGTGGATCAGATCCACCAGGGTGTCATGTATCTGTGTGATGCGGACCTGGACCTGATTCCGTTGGCCGCGCGTGTGCACAGCGTGGCGGTGTTGTCTCGCCGCCTGGTTTGGTTGAAATGTTGGTCGGTGGACCAATCTTCACGTAAAACCTTAGCCAATCTGCCTTATGATGGGTCTCGCCTTTTTGGGGAGTCCCTGGATGTGTTGATTAAGGGGATTACCGGGGGTAAGAGCACTCTCTTGCCCCATTTCCCCAAGGCTAAGGGGGCTTCTGGGAAGAAGCATGCTCATTTTCGGCCCCCTCAGGGGTCCTTTCGTGCCTTTCGGCCGCACTACAAGGGCAAACCGTTCAAGGGCCAGGGCTCTCAGAAGAAACCCTGGTCTGGGAAACAGAAGTCCGGCCAATCCGGACCTGCGGCCCATAACAGTTCGGCCTGAAGGGGCGCCCTCACCCAGTTTTGGGGTGGGGGGACGCTTGCTCGGTTTTCTTCAGCCCTGGTTGGCCCGTGTGCGGGACAGATGGGTTCTGGAAATCGTTCGATCTGGTTACAAGATCGAGTTTCTCTCTCGGCCAGAGAGCAGATTTTTTCCCTCAAATCTACAACTGTCTCCAGAGCGCCTGCGGGATCTGCACCTGGCGGTGCGGGACCTGAGGGCTCAGGGAGTGGTGGTTCCGGTGCCTCATCGGGACAGATTTCGGGGGTTTTATTCCAATCTGTTCACCGTGCCCAGAAAGGAGGGCAAGGTTCGTCCAATTCTGGACTTGAAAGCTCTGAACCGCTCTGTGCGGGTTCGCAAGTTCCGCATGGAATCCCTGCGCTCGGTGGTGGCTGCCCTGGTTCCGGGGGAATTCATGGCCTCCATCGATTTGAAGGATGCGTATCTTCACATCCCCCATATTCGAGGGTCATCAGAGATACCTTCGATTTGCCATTGCGGAGGATCACTACCAGTTCGTGGCGTTGCCCTTTGGGCTCGCCTCGGCTCCGCGGGTCTTCACCAAGGTGCTTGCACCGGTTCTGGCATTATTGAGAGCCCAGGGCATTTCTGTCCTGGGGTATCTGGACGACATTCTGATTCGGTCTGCGACCAGTCAGGGTCTGGAGAAGGACCTGTCTGTCACGATGCAAACTCTGCAGGAGTTCGGTTGGACGATAAATGTTCCAAAGTCGACACTGAGTCCGTCGGTTCGTCTTCCCTATCTGGGAATGATACTGGACTCGGTGCAGGCGAAGGTCTTCCTGCCGGAAGACAAACTCAGGACTCTTCAGGAGGAAGTCAGGTCCCTCAGGGACGTTCCGAACTCGTCTCTGCGGACGTGTATGAGATGTCTGGGATTGATGGTCTCGGCTTTCGAGGCGATTCCTTTCGCGCAGTTTCACACGCGGGGTCTCCAGGCGGAGATCTTGTCCAAGTGGGACGGGCGACCTCAATCTCTGGATCTTCAGATCTCGTTGAGTCATCGCACCAGGGTAAACCTTCTGTGGTGGCTCCAGTCCCCGTTGGTGTCCGGGGGCAAGTCGTTTCGTCCGATCTCGTGGACGATAATCACCACGGATGCCAGCCTGTCGGGCTGGGGTGGTGTTCTGGGCGTTCTGTCCGCCCAGGGGACCTGGTCGGAGGGGGAGTCTTCCCTCCCGATCAACATTCTGGAATTGCGTGCGATAAGGCTCTGTCTTCATCGCTGGACGGACCGGCTGCAGGGCTGCCCGGTTCGGGTGCAGACGGACAATGCCACGGCGGTGGCCTACATCAACCACCAAGGGGGCACCAGGAGTGCCCGAGCGGCTCGAGAAGTGGCCGACATTCTGTCTTGGGCCGAGACTCATGTCCCGGCGATAACGGCGGTTCACATTCCGGGAGTGGAGAACTGGCAGGCGGACTATCTGAGTCGCCAGACCCTGGATCAGGGGGAATGGTCTCTCCACCCGGCTGTCTTCCAGATGTTGTGCGCGAAGTGGGGTCTTCCAGATGTGGACCTGTTCGCGTCTCGCCTCAACTACAAGGTGAAGAGGTTCGTGGCAAGGACGCGCGACCCTCGGGCAGACGCGTCGGACGCGTTAGTGGCCCCGTGGCATCAGTACAGGCTGATGTACGCGTTTCCACCGATTCAGTTGCTGTCCCGGTTCCTTCGCAGGTTACACTCGGAACGCAGCACGGTGATTCTTGTGGCACCGGACTGGCCTCGCCGGTCCTGGTACGCAGACCTCGTGAATCTGGCGGTCGACGCCCCCTGGCGTCTGCCTCTTCGGGACGATCTACTGTCTCAAGGACCGATTTACCATCCTGCTTTACAGTCGCTGGCTTTGACGGCCTGGCTGTTGAGACCGAGGTCCTGAAGGAGAAGGGTCTCTCTCCAGAGGTTGTTCATACCTTGATCAACGCGAGGAAGTCTTCCTCGGGAAAGGTTTATTACCGTACTTGGAAGGCCTATTTTGCCTGGTGTGAGTCCAGGGGGTTTTCACCCCGCACGTACTCGGTTTCCCGTGTGCTGTCTTTCCTTCAGACGGGTGTCGATCAGCGTTTGGCGCTGGCTACGATAAAGGGTCAGGTGTCTGCGCTGGCCGTTCTGTTTCAACGTCCCGTGGCTTCCAACTCCTTGGTTGGCACTTTTATTCAGGGTGTGCGGCATCTGGTTCCTCCTAGGAGGGATCCTTTGCCCCCGTGGGACTTGAATCTAGTCCTGTCTGTGTTACAACGTGCTCCTTTTGAACAGATCAGGGAGATCTCGTTGTCTATGTTGTCCAAAAAGGTCGCCTTTTTGGTGGCGATCACTTCGGCTCGCAGAGTGTCGGAACTGGCGGCTTTGTCCTGCAAGTCTCCGTACCTGGTTGTTCATTTGGATAAGGTGGTCTTGCGACCTAATCCTTCTTTTCTGCCGAAACGAGTTTCGGAATTCCATCTTAACGAGGATATTGTTTTGCCTTCGTTGTGCACGAAGCCTAAACATCCAAAGGAGGTGAGATTGCATTCTCTGGATGTTGTTCGGGCGATTAGGGTTTACCTTAAATCGACTGAGTCTTTTCGAAAGACGGACTCCTTGTTTGTTCTTCCAGAGGGTCCTCGGAAGGGCATGGCGGCTTCCGCCTCTACCATTGCCAAATGGATCAGGCAGACCATTGAACAGGCCTATGCCTTGCAGGGGAAGGTTCCCCCTGTGCCTGTGAAGGCGCACTCTACTAGATCTCTGAGTACGTCTTGGGCCTGTCGTCATGGGGCTTCTGTAGCCCAGGTGTGTAAGGCGGCGACTTGGTCGACCGTACACACTTTCACAAAATTCTACAAAGTAGATGTTCAGGCATCGGCGGATGCTTCCTTTGGCCGCAAGGTTCTTTTTTTTTTTAAACTGCGTTTTATTAAATTTATCACCTGAACAGTACAAGAATGCTACAAAACATTGGAAATACAGAGAGTCATAGAATAGTACCGGTCATCAATGAAATAACACAAAGGTTCAATATAGGTAAAGGATATCCCATAGATACGTAGATACAGAGATTTACAAATTTGTCAGAATAAAGCAGATATCCTTAGGTATAGCACATGCAACACATACTCGTTATATGCAGAAACAAAACAAAAAGAAAAAAAAAAAAAAAAAACCCCCGAAGAAAAAGGAACAACTCAGCAGAAAAATGCAGGTGGTGGTCAGAGTCACAGCCTTACTCGTCAGCGGAGCGTGGGCCCAGAACAGCCCCCCCCCCGTACCCGGACCGCCCTCACCCTCAGGGCGGTGTGGAGCTGCACGTGTCAGATAAAGCAACCCAAGGACCCCATACTTTCAGGAACTTTTTTGGACAGCCCCTGGCCTCATAAGTCAGCCTATACAGGGGTAGGACATGGTTGACTAAATTTTTCCAAAGATAAAGAGGGATCCTGTCCACCTGTGTCCATTGCATCACTACAGTTTTCCTGGCATAAAACAACAAGAGTCGGAGAAGCTGTTTCCGATGGGTGCTGAGATCAATCTCCCCGAAAATCCCCAGTAAGCACCACTTAGGGCTGCAGACATTAGGGAAATCCAAGGAGGTCGAGAGAAAGTGCGTAACTTGGGACCAAAAAGGTCTAACTTTCGGACAACTCCACAGCATATGAAGCAATTTTCCCTGGTCCCCCCCACATTTATGACAGTCTGGCGTGGGTCTCTGCCTCATCAGAAACAACCGATAAGGAGTATAATAAGTCCTATGAAATATACGTAACTGTATCAGACGGTCCCTGGCTGAGATGGGTGTCCTAAAATATACCTCAAGCATTTCTTCCCAATCATCGTCCGAGATATCCGGGATGTCTCTCGTCCACCCGGCCCTAACAGCCTCCAGGCGCGATGGCACACTAGTAAGAAGGATTCCATAGTAGGAGCTAGTCAGCTTAGTGTGCTCATCCCGCAACAATTCCTTTTCCATAGGAGAATTGTCTAGCATGACACTGCCCGGCCCAAATTGGGCCAAGGCAGCGTGTCGCAGCTGGAGATAACGATATTGCCAAGAGCCGGGCACCCGAAAGTCCGCCCGGAACTGGGAGAACGTCTTAAAATTCCCCCCCTCAAACAATTGATGGGCATACTTCAGGCCCCGTTCTGCCCACCGCGCCGCATCCTGAGACCCAGCGAAGTGAGGCAGACTAGGATTGCACCATAAGGGTTGATTCGGGGAACAGAGGCCCGGAGTCGCCGCCAACAGAGACTCACATCTGACATATATCTGTAGAGAGGATTTCAAGAGTGCCGTACCCTCGGAGGACACAACGCAGCGCCGGTAAATAAGATTAGCAAGCGTTTCATATGAGGAAACCACCGCTGCTTCGACAGCCGTAGCCGCACTGCTCCTCCGAGGGAAAAGCCAACCGTGGACATGTCCCATTTGTGCTGCATAGTAATACAAGCGCAAGTTTGGAAGGGCAAGGCCCCCCATCGCCACCGGCTGCTGTAAGGTGGCAACAGAAAGTCTAGGCGCCTTCGGGTACCATAGGAAACCGGAAATAAGAGAATCAAGATCCCTGAAAAACTTATTCGGCACAAACAGTGGAGAATTGGCAAGGAGATACAGAAATTTCGGCAACATAACCATTTTAAATAAGTTGACCCTACCAGTCAGAGTTAAAGGCAGATGCTTCCAGTGCTCCAGTCTAGATTTGAACAGGTTTAGGCAGGGAACAAGATTATTTTGGAAATACAAGGATATAGGTTGCTGAACTTGAACACCGAGATATTTAAATGAGAACGTAAACTTCAAGGGGCAGTCAGTCGGCAGCGAGAGCGGGATGTCCATATCGACAGGAAACAGGCTAGACTTAGTCCAGTTAACCCGAAAACCAGAAAAAGAACCGAAATGTCGAATAAGTCGGAGAACGGGCATAAGCGATGTGTGTGGATCAGTTAAATACAACAACATGTCGTCGGCATAAAGAGAGACCCTCTCTTCCAGAGACCCCACCGACATCCCTTGGACAGCGGGGGAAGTTCGCAGCAGCTGAGCCAAAGGTTCTATTGCGAGCGCAAAAAGCAAGGGGGATAAAGGGCAACCCTGCCGTGTACCCCGTCGTATCTGCAGTGGACCAGAAACCATCCCAGGCCGCAAGGTTCTTAGTGCGGCTGTTCCCTAGGGTCCCTTGTTGGGGACTCCTGGCTGTTGGGATAAGTTTTGTATCCCCTGGTTTTTTGTCTTTTCCTGGGTTGTTGCTCCTGTTGAGCACTTATTTTTGCTGTTGCCCAGCTGGTTTCCTTCCTTTGGTAAGGTTCCTTTCTTTGATGTGGAGACTGCGTTGCCTTTCGGCGCGGATGCGTTTCCCACCCCTCATGTTTGCACTGCTTTGGGACGTCCCCATATGTGACGAATATGAAGAGGCGGCGACTGTCGGAGGACGTAAGAGAAAACGGAATTTTTGTAAAATCTTACCTGTAAAATTCCTTTCTCTGAGTCCTCCGACAGTCGCCGCCCCCGCCCCTCTTTTGGGGTTTGAATGTATACTCTACTGCTATTCCACTAAAACTGAGATATGGTTGCAGGAAGTAGGAGGGTATTGACTGAGGGGACCACCCCTTGAGGGTGGGATATGTTAAAGCTTTATTGTTAACATATTCTGTTGCCTAGCTACTCCTTCGGAGCAAAGTCTAATACCCCATATGTGACGAATATGAAGAGGCGGCGACTGTCGGAGGACTCAGAGAAAGGAATTTTACAGGTAAGATTTTACAAAAATTCCGTTATTTGGCCACATCTCAGCCCCTACTTCCCCCAGCTTGCATCACTCCCAGACCACTTCATACATCCAGCTGACAGATATCACTCGGACTCTTATCTGCCCAACATCACACCCTAGTCACCCCACAGACTGCCATTGAAATAATCCTTCCCCATTCTGCCACTGTCATACCCTCCACACTCCTCTCCTCTACATACTGGAGGGATTACTCTGGACTGTATCTGGGCTGTACTGAGGGCGCAGAAGGGATAGAACGACTACTGCGGGAGAGGACTGACCTAGAGGGGTGATGAGACTGAAGGACGACATGGAATGGAAGAGATGGGACTAAAAGAGCAGGAGGACATGGGATGGGATGGATGAGATGAGACTGGAGAAAGAAGACATAGGATGGCGAAGATGGGACTACAGAAGGAGGAGGATGTAGGAGATGGGACTGGAGGAGCAGAAGGACATTGAATGGAGAAGGAGGACATGAGATGGGGGAGATGGGACTGGAAGAGGATGGAGAAGGAGGAGGATATGGGATGGGGGTATATGAGAGTGGAGGAGGAAGAGGACATGGAATGGAGGATACTTTAGGTTGTAAAAGTATTAAAATAAAAGTGGGTGCACTCAAGGTCTTGGTTGGATGGTCAGTGGGTGGATTTGTGGGACAGCCAGTGGGCGGGCCTTGAGGAATGTTTGTGGTCAGCCCCAGGGGGGCCCAGACCTAAAGCTGTGTAAGGGGCCCCAAAATTTCTGATGCCTGTCCTGTAATCCGTGATTCAAAGACACATCTCCGTAAACTGCTATTTGCCATAACAATCATTTGTGAATAACAGAGAAAGTGATTTCCTTGCAAGTCATGTTGTTAAGCGCTGCACAAACTGTTTGTCACTATATAAATCCTGTAATAATAATAAAAAAGTAACAATTGCTGGCTGTGGAATGCTACATGGTATCCTTGCAGCATGGTAGTGGTCCAAGTATTTTATTTTTTTTTTTTTGCTGCGATTTGTCTCCAAGTAAAGACTTCAAACTAAGAACCACCTGCTGGAACAGGTCCATCAGCTGTACAAGGTCACAGGGTGAATAGGCCATTCTAGATCATTTTGGCTGGTTTGACGGCAAGAATGCAACCAG
The DNA here is from genome assembly GCF_965119305.1 of Pelophylax lessonae. NCBI lineage: Eukaryota > Metazoa > Chordata > Amphibia > Anura > Ranidae > Pelophylax > Pelophylax lessonae. The sequence goes on from NC_138776.1 coordinate 108,267,173, forward strand.
CTAGTGTTCCTCATTGACCGCTAGTTCAAATAGATTATAGTCATGGGGCACCAGGTGTGATCCTGAATGCTAGGTGGTGGACTGCTGACCATTGCTTCATGTGATTTATGCATGGTGTAGTAATCTGACCATGTTATTGAGTATATAAATTCTAGCGCTTGTATTGTTCATAACTTATTTATTACAGGCACTTACATAGCACCATCAATTTGCGCAGCTCTTAACACAAAAGTCCTCTGTAGTCAACTCAGTGATTCAATACACGATCCTCTTCCTTCTCCATAAAATCTTAAACCCTCGCCAAATTTCCATGGCCCTAAACACGTGAACGTGTCAAACACCTCCCAGATGTTTTGAAATCCTCCTCGTAGTCTGTATTTCTCCCTTCCGTGTGCTTAAGTTTCAAAAGTGTGCCAAAAAACAAAATATATAATGTAGTATTCCATAAAACACTTGATATATCAAATTATAATTGCGCTTATATAAAACCTAATCTCAAAATGTTATTTCATTAACATAAATCACCTCCCTCGTGCATTCTGCCCTGCATGCAGATGTGTGCTTACCAAAATTTCCCAACCTATTATTATTCGCCAAACAAGCTTCCAAACTCCTCCTTCCCACTATTCCTTTAAATCCAATACTCTCACACAGATCATCATGTGTTTGTAGCCCACTGCAGCGTGAATAAAAATAAACAAAACCACATATATATATATAGTTTATTCTAATGTGTTCACCTTAAAATGATAATCCACAATGCCCCAATGAAAGTTCCTATCTCCACCGTGCTCACTTTCTCCCTTGTGCCAGAATACTCTTACCAAAAATATCTTCACATCATAGGACTTAAAAATAAATATCCAATGCAATCCTTTTGCCTCCTTTCTTAACACTGTGTTGTCTCTCAAAGATTGTTTGTGACCATGTTTCCCTCTCTGCAATGGGTATTATTTGTGTCTTTCTAACTGGCAGATATACAGTATCTCACAAAAGTGAGTACACCCCTCGCATTTTTGTAAATATTTTATTTTATCCTTTCATGTGACAACACTAAAGAAATTACACTTTGCTACAATGTTAAGTAGTGAGTGTATAGCTTGTATAACAGTGTAGATTTGCTATCCCCTCCAAGATAACTCAACACACAGCCATTAATGTCCAAACCACTGGCAACAAAAGTGAGTACACCCCTAAGTGAAAATGTCCAAATCGGGCCCAATTAGCCTTTTTCCCCTCCCTGGTGTTATGTGACTCAGTGTTGCAAGGTCTCAAGTGTGAATGGGGTGCAGGGGTGTTAAATATGGGGTCATCACTCTCACTCTCTCATACTGGTCACTGGAAATTCAACATGGCACCTCCATAGCAAATAACTCTCTGAAGGTTCTGAAAAAAAGAATTGTTGCTCTACATAAAGATGGCCTAGGCCAGTGATGGTGAACCTTGGCACCCCAGATGTTTTGGAACTAAATTTCCCATAAGGCTAAACTACACTGCAGACTGCATGAGCATCATGGGAAATGTAGTTCCAAAACATCTGGGGTGCTAAGGTTCACCATCACTGGCCTAGGCTAAAAGAAGATTGCCAAGACCCTGAAACAGCTGCAGCATGGTGGCCAAGACCATACAGTGTTTTAACGGGACAGGTTCCACTCAGAACAGGCCTCGCTATGGTCAACCAAAGGAGTGGAGTGCACATGCTCAGCGTCCTATCCAGAGGCTGTCTTTGGAAAATAGATGTATGCGTGCTGCCAGCATTGCTGCACAGTTTAAAGGGGTGGGGGGTTAGCCTATCAGTGCTCAGGCCATATGCCGCACACTGCAATAAATTGGTAGTAAAGGTGATGGACTGGCAAAGCATGTCTCCAGACCTAATCCCTATTGAGCATCTGTGGGGTATCCTCAAACGGAAGGTGGAGGAGCTCACAGTTTCGAACATCCACCAGCTTCGTGATGTCATCATGCAGGAGTGGAAGAGGACTCCAGTGGCAACCTGTGAAGCTCTGGTGAACTCTATGCCCAAGAGGGTTAAGGCAAAGCTGGAAAATAAAGGTGGCCACACAAAATTTGGACATGTTCACTTAGGGGGTATACTAACTTTTGTTGCCAGCGGTTTAGCCAATAATGGCTGTGTGTTGAGTTATTTTGAGGGGACAGCAAATTTACACTGTTTTATACAAGCTGTCCACTCCCTACTTTACATTAGGGATGCACCGAATGTTCGGCAACCGAACATTATTCGGCCGAAAATAGCAAAAAAAGCACTTTCGGTGTTCGGCCGAATAAGTAAAAAGGCCGAATAAATTTGTGCCGAACAATGTCCCTACCGGCGACCCGCCATCCCCGAGCATCACTGTAAACATAGCCGGAGGCACTACAGCGGCGGTCACTAAATGGCGGCCCGCGCGATGCTTCCGCCCGGACCGCGAGCCCGCTACCTAGGAGTCCTTCAGTGCCCTTCCTCACTGCGGCTCCCGGCTCCCTGCTCACACGCTGCCGGTGTCCTGTCCGGCCGCGAGTAGGGGGTGTGATGTCACGCGCGCGTCCCGCCCCCTGCTCCTGACTGCGGCTCCTTCACACTCGGTCCAGCGAGCTAGGACGTGACACTATGTGCACGCCCCGCCCCCCTGTTCGCGGCTTTTGGCTCCGACCTGGCTGCAGTTCAGGTATGTGGAGCACATTTGGGGGAGAATACGGTAGCTGCACAAGCATTAGTGTGCAGACTGGCATATTTTGCCATATGTTGCCATGCTCATTAGAGTGCCCTATAAAGTGCCCCTTAAAAAAAAAAAGAAAAAAAATGTGCCCAACAGAGTGCTCCCTTGACATAAAATGTGGCCATCAGCGTGCCCCTTATTTTATGCTAAGGGACATGCTGATGAGCATATTTTATGTTAAGGGGCACTCTGATGGGCATATTTTATGTTAAGAGCAACGCTGATTTAAATGTTTTGTTTTGCCCATCAGAGTGCCCCCTAACATAAAATGTGCCCATCAGCGTGCCCCCTAACATAAAATGTGCCCATCAGCGTGCCCCCTAAAAATTGGCAAAATAAATGGAAAAAATGCGAAACACCGCGTTCGGTATTCGGCCTTCGGCCAAGCATTTCATTATTATTCGGCTTTGGCTTCGGCCAAGAATTTCATTTCGGTGCATCCCTACTTTACATTGCAACAAAGTGTCAATTTCTTCAGTGTTGTCACATGAAAAGATATAATAAAATATGTACAAAGTTCTCTAATGAAAACCAACCTAAACTAATTTGACTTTTTTTATCTGGTTTTTCAAGCCTCTTTCTGCTTGTATTGGCCATACAGGGCTCACATTTTGCCCGATTCCCACAATCGGCGCCATCTGGCTTGACAAACGTCTATCTGATAATCAAAGGAGCCAGGTGGAAATCTCTTGGTTGCATAGTGACTGCAGCCAAGCAGTGCAGTCAGTAATTGTGTACCCTGAGAGCTGCGGCAGTTGTCAGAATACAATACCTTGCAGGGGAGAATCCTCATGGATAGATGGGGGAAAACTTATTTATTTTTTGTTCAGATTGTGCAATTAAATTTTTACATATGCACTGTGAACTTTTCAGTCTGTATGTATAACATATCAGTCGTGATTGTATAATATTTTATAGACTTGTTTATGTCAATGGGTCTTGATTGTGTGACACGCAAAACCGTTTTGGTTGAGGTAGATGGAAGGATGTGCCTTTCCAATGTGTATGTGTGTTAAAGTGTTACTAAAGGCAAAATGTGTTTTTCACATTGGATAGAGCAAGAGAGGGCCATACCGCTGTCAGATTTTATTTTTGCCATCTGTGTCCAATGGGGGGATTTCTCTTTATTTCCTGTCCCATAGCCAAAACAGGAAGTGAGAGAAAATCCCTCCCAAAGTGAGGGAATCTCAGGATGTCACCAGAACTAGTGTCCCCATTGGAAGATTTTCCCTTGGTCACTGTTCTGTGGGCAACCCAAAATTTGGGATTTTTTAAAATTTTACTTTCACTTTTAATAATATTGGTAAACAGGAGAGTAAAGCGGGTGAATTGGGTGGATTACTCTCCACTCTTAAAAAAGTTTGTCATGGAATATTTTGCAATCTAAAGTTTTACTAAACCCACAACAGGTAAATCTGTCTGTAGATGCAGAATAGCATGCTTGTTATACTCACTGTGTAACCAAAGTGATTTATCCTCTGCATTGTGTAAAAAGGATGTGTGATCCTGTATGCACAGATCCCTCCCCCCCTACTGCGCATTCACTCTGGGCAAGTCAAGTTAAGACACAGAATGTGTAGTTCAGCTGCACATGCTCATTTTGGTCTCTGTTGCTGGAGAGAAAGCTTACTGGTTTTAGCTGAGCTATTCAGGTCACATGATATTAACATCACACATGTGGGCGTGTATACAGATCCTAAATGACAGCCCAGTCCCTCCTTCCGCCTCTATGCCCAGTAACTAAAAAATAACAGTGGGTGGGAAGTCGCATCTTGATTGATGGATGATCCGCCTCACATAAAAGCATGAGGACACAGGCTATAGTGGGTTTCAAGAGGCAGTGAAATATCCTCCTACATGAACACTCTGGACTCGGGGGAACCCTGCAGATTATCACGTGACCGTGGTATTCAGATCAGCTAACAAGGTATGTAGCTGCAGTATTTTAAGGTAAAAATACTATTTATGAGCTGTGGGTAGGTAGTGTGGGCTTATGAACATTTTTTATATTATTGGGTTTAGTTAACACCATAAAGGAGATGTACAGCTAAAGCTTGTTTGGCTGTTCATCTCCTATGGATCACAGGAGTGCAGATCGTTTAAAAAGGTTTTGGCTGTAGTCAAGCCTTTAGCAACCTCAAGCGCTTTGATGCACAAGGTTGACATGTCAGCATTTTCCCTTAGCTCTGTACATTATGCTTTGCTCCCATTAAGAAATGTATATTGAAATGGATTAAGAAATCCTTTTTTAATTTGCTTTTTTTAGCAGTTACCATAAGAGGAAATCTGAATAGGTAATTGAAATCCGTTGCAACCTTCCAAAGAATGGATTGGGCTTTCAGCATAATCTTGATCAGTTCTAAAAAACAGAGAGACATTTCCTGAACAACAAATTTCTAAAACACGGGGCAGTTGTCAAGCATGGTAAAATGTGAAATCGCAATTGTTCTTTTTGCTTTTGCAGCTCTGTGATTATGGCTCACTGGGTTTTGTAAATAGGCCTGCCAGTTTCTTGAATGAGTGAACTACTGCCTTCTGTCTCTCCGGCAGTCATCATTATGCCATGTAGAAATAAATAGCAGTTTAAATGTTGATTGATCAGATGTGAAAACATTCCCTACCTCTGAGCTGTACATTTCCCCAACTGTATTACAGTACAGAATTTTGAAAACAGTGACGGTATTGTGGCTTGAGCTCAGTATTTCAAAATCTGTATTTTGCAACGTGAAGCCTCCTTGGCAGGGTATGGCCCCGTACAAGGGTCATTTGTTAGCACTGGGGAAATTTTATATGCCAAGTGCACAATTTATGTTTGCTAAGCTCTTTTCTAAACACAGGTCTTAAGCAACTTTGTTCGAGTATTTAAAGGTGCATTCATCTAGGAGGTAGAAATTAACAATTCAAATAACGTTCTGCTGTGCCTTACATCAGTCTTGTCATTTCCGGTGGATTTATGAGCAAAGTAAACTGTCAGATGTTAACCTAGGAGTATTGATGGAGATAGATTACCAACCACACACACAATATTTTCTAGAGGATTTCTGGGTTACTGCCTTAACATAATATACATATCTATGTATGTGTATCACATGTTACATTACGCTAGCTATTGGTCCCTTGGCCCCCATAAGCCCCATATCATATCCTTAAGCTAGTCATACATGCTAAAATCTCTCTTGTTCAGCCCTGTTGGCTCAACAAGAATAAAATACTAGATTTCCCCCACTGTATTCTGACAGTCACAGATGCTAGCTTTCATAATGCCTTCACAGTGCCTGCATCTGATTGGATGCACATGCTATTCAGCCAAGCATTTTCTGCCGAGCTTCAATAAAAGTTGATTGAGAAATTGACTTTTGTGATGTCAACAGGGCCACCCATGGAACACGTTTGATATATATATATGGCCAGCTGAATTCTAAAGACTAGTAGTATGATATGTGGCCAATGGGTGGGATTGGGGAGCTGAAGGCCCAAGCAAGTTGAGCGACCCAGGGGTGTGCTTTACAAAGTTAAAGCGTTTTGTTACTCCCAATATTTCATATTTCTGATATGTCCCTTCTGTAAAATGTACTTGCATGAGAAAGTATACTATTCTCTTTGTATTGCCTCCTGTATGTGAAATCCCTGGTGTTCCTGCCAGTCCCTCGGCTTTCCTATTAAAAACTGACCACACTAGGCAGACGAGTACATCGTGGTCAATTCTCTAGCAATGCTGGGGAACCCTGTGTACTCTCCTCCAATGATCACACTTGTCCTGACAATGCCCCTGCTGCACAGCCATTCACTGGCAAGCTCAGTATGCTGATGCTTCTCCTCCCCCCCCCCCAGCTCTTATGCAGCTGAGAACAGAGGGAATGTGATCGCCTATAAAAAATAAAGCGGGTGGGAAAGGTTGTGTGTGTGTTTTTTTTTTTTTTTTTATCTATACAAAGATGTTTCGCTTAGCTACATTTTTCCAGTATATCCAGCTTTACACATCACCACTGTTTTAATGGGTCGTAGGTCACCTTTTAAAAAGTTTCACTTTGATAAAGGTGGGTGGTGCCATACCAAAATGTCAAAATCTGAAAATGATTCCTTAATTTATCTTCTTTCTCCTGTCAAGTCCTGGGAGTGCCTCAGTAATTCGTTATGGTACCTATACCATTATTTGTAGAGCACCTGGGCATAGTATTAGTTATGCGTGCACAAACCACCACTGGACTTTTTATCTATCTAGCTGAATTTGGCAGTTAAATATTACAATTTATTTGCATAAACTTTAGAAGTACTGAAATAAAACTGCTTCATTCTTTTGATTTTCTTGTTACAGTGTGTTTATAGAAGTGTTTTCTGGTATTTGTTTGGCTTATATTTGCACAGCTTGCTCTGAAAATAGGCCTGTGCTTTTGATTGGAGGGAAGCCCAAGTATGTTGATATGTTATTCTAAAACGCGCTCTCTCGCCATGCTCTAGAAACCGATCCGCTAATGTAAACAGTGATATTTATAGATGCCAAATGGAACAGGTTTTGTTGATGTGGGGCTTTCTCCCACTGTCTACTTGTACTAGCAATGCAACAAAAGTTTTAAGACACAATAAAAGCAGATTCATTTAATTAAGTGAATTTTGGTAACCTTTAGGAAATTCTTCTTTCATTCTGACTTGGTGAATAAAATCCTGTTGCCATTTCCTGACTTGTAATTATAGGTAATAATTGACCAGTGTGTAAATCTTTCAGTGACATTAGATACTGTTCAGGTTGGTGTTTTTTAGGGTGTGTTTGGTAGATGGTTCTGACCCGTGCCAAGTCTTCCGTAAATGCCAGGTCTTTTTTCAAATTAGAGTTAAAGAGGAAGTAAACCCTCCTCGGGAAGTTGTACCTATAGGTAAGCCTATGATAAGGCTTACCTATAGGTACTGTAAATATCTCCTAAACATGTACGGTTTAGGAGATATTTACCTTTAATGCAGCCAGTGACGTCACTGGCGCATGCGCTCTAAAGGAACGGCTGATCGTGCCGTTCCTTCAGAGCCCCGTGCCGTGACCGTCGGCTCCCGCACGCGTGCGCAGGAGTGACGTCACCGCGGCTCCGGCCAATCAGATGGCCGGATGCCGCGATCCCGGAAGACGGGCGACTGAACATGTCGCTCGTCATACAGGTAAGAGAGCGGCACGGCGGGGGCTCGTTCTAAGGTAAGTATTTCATAATGAGCTAGTATGCGATGCATACTAGCTCATTATGTCTTTCTCTTGCAGGTTGTAAAAGAAAAAAAAATCTTTTTAACGAGTTTACAACCTCTTTAAGGCGAAACCTTTCTTTAGCGCAAATTTTCAAAGAAGGATTTATTCGTAATTTAAAACTGAATATGGGATCACTTGTAGTTCTTGGACAAATTCTGGTCTAAACATTCTCCATACACTAGCATAATACAGTGTGTAGTTTTTAATCACAGAATTGTTTAGACTTCTAAATATACAGGTCCCTCTCAAAAAATTAGCATATTGTGATAAAGTTCATTATTTTCTGTAATGTACTGATAAACATTAGACTTTCATATATTTTAGATTCATTACACACAACTGAAGTAGTGCAAGCCTTTTATTGTTTTAATATTGATGATTTTGTCATACAGCTCATGAAAACCCAAAATTCTTATCTCAAAAAATTAGCATATTTCATCCGACCAATAAAAGAAGTGTTTTTAATACAGAAAAAGTCAACCTTCAAAAAATTATGTTCAGTTATGCACTCCAATACTTGGTCGGGAATCCTTTTGCAGAAATGACTGCTTCAATGCGGGGTGGCATGGAGGCAATCAGCCTGTGGCACTGCTGAGGTGTTATGGAGGCCCAGGATACTTCGATAGCGGCCTTGAGCTCATCCAGTGTTGGGTCTTGCGTCTCTCAACTTTCTCTTCACAACATCCCACATATTCTCTATGGGGTTCAGGTCAGGAGAGTTGGCAGGCCAATTGAGCACAGTAATACCATGGTCGGTAAACCATTTACCAGTGGTTTTGGCACTGTGAGCAGGTGCCATGTCGTGCTGAAAAATGAAATCTTCATCTCCATAAAGCTTTTCAGCAGATGGAAGCATGAAGTGCTCCAAAATCTCCTGATATAGCTAGCTGCATTGACCCTGCCCTTGATAAAACACAGTGGACCAACACCAGCAGCTGACATGGCACCCCAGACCATCACTGACTGTGGGTACTTGACACTGGACTTCAGGCATTTTGGCATTTCCCTCTCCCCAGTCTTCCTCAGGGTCCGGTTACCTCTTCTCGTTGTGCAGCGTTTTCTGCCACACTTTTTCCTTCCCACAGACTTCCCAGGTGCCTTGATACAGCACTCTGGGAACAGCCTATTTGTTCAGAAATTTCTTTCTGTGTCTTACCCTCTTGCTTGAGGGTGTCAATGATGGCCCTCTGGACAGCAGTCAGGTCGGCAGTCTTACCCATGATTGCGGTTTTGAGTAATGAACCAGGCTGGGAGTTTTTAAAAGCCTCAGGAATCTTTTGCAGGTGTTTAGAGTTAATTAGTTAATTCAGATGAATAGGTTAATAGCTCGTTTAGAGAACCTTTTCATGATATGCTAATTTTTTGAGATAGGAATTTTGGGTTTTCATGAGCTGTATGCCAAAATCATCAATATTAAAACAATAAAAGGCTTGCACTACTTCAGTTGTGTGTAATGAATCTAAAATGTATGAAAGTCTAAGGTTTATCAGTACATTACAGAAAATAATGAACTTTATCACAATATGCTAATTTTTTGAGAGGGACCTGTATAGTAAAACTTGGTACCAGGGATTAGAAATCTGTGCACTCCACCATTGACATCTCAGACATGGGGATCTCACTTCTTCCACATGCATATGTATTAGAGCCAAGAGCATGACACCAAAAGTTAGTGGTGTGTTTTTGTTTTTTCAATTAACAGAGGCATTCAGAAGTTCCAAATTTACATTATAGTTATATTGAATTACCAGTGTAGATGTGAAAAGTTATGTGGTCTTCTATGTTAGTTTGCAATAATTTCAAATTCCTCATTGTGGGACTTTTATGGGCAGTCACATTATCAGAAATTGCCCCATATAGCTTAACCTCTAGAGGGTGCTCACAGCAATACGTTTGAAAAGGAATAACCAGAACACAGCCTTGTGCAGATGCTGAGCAATATATATCCCAAGTTGTCTTTTATCTAGTTTGGAAAGTACTCCAGCTGCTACCAGGTGAGATCTGTGAGCGGAGATATGCTAGCTGTGTCTGCTGCTCACAGGCTATTTATATTACTTTCCTATGGGACAGACCCATTCTAACATTACATTTCAGGGTTAGATAAATCGATCAGACAGAAGTAGCAAGGTCACGTGGAGTTACCGCAAGTAAAATTCCAGGACTGTCCCATCACATCGCTCAAAGTACAAAATTGTTAACTGAGTATTTAGAAAATCAATAAAATTTATGGGAACTTCATTCCCTCTCTGCTTCTTTTTAATCCCCTTTAACTGTTAAGCAAGGGGTTTCTTCAGAAAACATACCCAACTAATAAATCCAGTGCTGCCATAGGCTGGCCATCTTCCCTTCCAAGGTCATCAGGAGCTGCCAGTCTCTCTTCTGGGGTTTTGTAGCTGGTTCCCTAGAAGGGTCACCAGGCTCAACCTCCATTGTGGTGTGTTTTTGATTTTGCAGCCTCCTGGGAATTGTGACAGGGATATCACAGATGACTGCAGGAGCAGGATACATCGTTCTCACTCTTTATATTTGGTAGGGGGTTGCAGGGAGGAAAAGTAAATTATGAAAGTAAAGGTCCGCTTTAAGGCTCGGTTTCCACTAGTGCGACTTGCTGTGCGACTTGACACATGTCAAGTCGTACAGCAAGTCAAAAGCCATTGATTTCAATTTGGCCCGTTTCCACTGCCGCGACTTGAGTTGCGGCGACTTCAAAAGTAGTTCATGCACTACTTTTGAGCCGGCTTCAGTGCGACTTCCCTCTATAATGAGGGACAAGTCTCACTGAAAGCCGCAAACAACTTTAGCTACAAAGTCGCGCTAGAAGTAGCACGACTTCGTAGCCGCGGTAGTGGAAACCGAGCCTAAAGCACTGTCTGGCAAGATTTTGTTAAAAAGTGGGCTGATACTGGATGATGCTGACTTTTAGTGAGTTCCCACTTCCCCTGGAAGTTCTTCCACATATGTCCTGAGTTTCCCTAGTCCAGATTTATTTTTGCAACTAGGCTGTAGTCTGCCTGCGCTCTAATTCTTATTGTTTCTATGTTTGTTGGGTTTCCCCGGTCAAAATGTATTTTCTCAGCCAATGTGTTGTAAGTGATCACTCTTCAGTGTAGAGGAGCTGAATGATTACTTATCTGTTTACTTGAAAGACCCCAACTTAAATGTGTAGAATGTTTTTGACCAATTTTAGGAAATTATTCTTTTAGCAAAAACTATTTGTAACCGGTCAAATGTGTCTGATACCTGCATTGATACTTGGTGAACATTTGGACAACGGGCAAATAGACTGATCTATATCAGGGGCTAAACAAAGGGCCAGTTTACTGTCCTTTAGACCTTAGAGGGGCTGGACTGTGGCCAGTGAGAGTAGAAAACATTGTCCTGATATTAGTGGGAGTAAACAATGTCCCATATTTGTTATTGGTTGGGGAATGCTGCACCATAATTGGTATTGGTGGCAGGAACAGTGCCCCATCATTTGTGTCAATGAGAGTTATCGTGCCCCATCATTTATGTCAATGGCAGGAAGAGTGCCTCCTCATTGGTGTCAATGGGAGGAATTGTGCCCAGTCATTGGTGTCGGTGGGAGGAATTGTGCCCCATCATTGGTGTCCATGGAAGGAATAGTGCCCCGTCATTGGTGTCCATGGGAAGAATAGTGCCCCATCATTGAGGTCAGTGGGAGGAGTGGTGCCCCATCATTGATGTCAGTGGGAGGAATAGTGCTCCATCGTTGTGCCCCAACAGCAATAGTGCTCCAAGGGCCAGATACATGCAAGCAAAGGTCCACATCTGGCCCCTGGGCCACTGTTTGTAGACCACTGATCTTATATGTTCACCATTTGGGGTACATTGTTGTAGCATGGCCAGGCACCATCAGCAATAAGATTTGTTGTCTGAGATTTACACTTAGTGTTGTGCTGCACTGCAAACATTCCTCAGGAATGAATAAGACACAATTCTATGATACTGCATCCTTTTTGGAGACCAGAATCTCTCCTGTAAAGATACATATTTGTTGAGATTAGCATTACTACATTTGGTTTGCCAGCACTGTGGGTAAACCTGTTCACCTGGCATGGGTGGACTTCACTGGTGATGCTGGTTCTAGGTGGCCGGTAGGTTTGCCAGCTGTTGTCATATATTGTTGTTAGATCTTAGTGCCTGTGGCATAGTTTTACTAACCTTCTTCATCGGATTTAAGGAATTTAATCTTAACAGGTTTACAGTGAACCTCTTATGTCGGCTATTTTGTCATGGAAGATGGTAATGTCATATTGGCAGCAAAAAATTCAGCAAAACTGATATTACATAGTTGAATTGCACCTCCAAGAGGGAAAAGAGTTAGAGCATCTCTGTGCTGATTCATGCATTAAACGTTCCCCAGCTTAACACCTCTCACTGTAAAGAGCCGATTTGTTCATTTTATGATATAAAGTCCACCTGCAGAAAACATGCAGTTACAGTAAATGGTAAGTTGCAGTAAAAAACACAAATTGTCACGACTTTGTGCAGTTTTGTAAGAATTTAAGATTGACATGTAGTGCCCCAACAGTTTGGGGCACTACATGTCATGTTGGGGCATTGAGTGAAACAAAAAAATGAGTTGGTAGTCTTTGCCAGTCACCAGATTGGGTTACCACCTCATGTCAATAACAGAAGCATCTTGTATTCAACTACTTTTTGGGAGGGGGAGGGGTGAGATTAGTTAGGATTGACAGCAGGAGTGGTCTACCTCCTTACACATTGGTACACCTTTAAAATGATTGTAAACGATCACATTGTAACACAACACATTCAGTTGAAAACAGAAATGAAAGGCAAATCATTTCTGTATAGATATAAAACATTGTAAATTTTTTATATCTATAAATACCTATACCCTCCCCCCTTCTTTTTTTTTTTTGTAAGTGATCACATTCCCTCTGTTCTCAGCTGCATAAGAGCTGGGAGGAGGAGAAACAGCAGTACAGTGTAGTATGCTGGATGTAGCTGCAGCTACATACAGTTTTATATTGCTCATCCAGCGGCCTCACAGGTTGGTGAGGGACATAGTTTGTTTAGGTCAGCTATGTAAAGTGTGTGGAAAGATGGAGTCTTTCTTTCAAAAAAACAAACCTGTTTCTCCTCTCCCGGTCTTGGCAACCTAGATCACATGGGATCTGGCTGTCAATAGTTGGAGACTGCAGAGTCCTGTATTCATTCACAGACCTTGTCTGGTAGGCTTGGAGTATAATGAGGATCAGCAAAACACAACAGAGTTCTGGTTGCCCTCATGTACACAGATGCTGAAAAACTACACACAGATTATTATAACATTATTATACAACATGGATGAACTTTTGATTCCTGCATTAGTGTGAATATTTTATTAGTGCTGCATGAACTCTTATAATTTGCCTTTGTCACAAAATTGTCTTTTTCAGTGACAGGCATCTGGATTTTACAGGCAAATACCCCATCTGATCATCTGGGATGCCAATGTTCAGTCATTTGGTACAAATCTGCCCAACAGCAGGAAATTACTTTTTTTTTCTTGCCTGTAATATGTTGATCTTATTTTGTAGACACTAATTACTGGGATTTCTTGCCTGCTTTAAACACATGAATTGAATGTACAGAAAAAAATAATAAAAAAAATGCATTTGCTTGCATATGCTGATTTACTGCTAGTTCACACCTTGGAAACGCAGTCCAGATGCATTCCTGATGCTTTTCTGCAGTGCGTTTTTTGGTGTGTTTTTGATGCAGTCCAATGCACCCCCCCCCCTCCTTTTTTTCTTAACCTTAAAAAGAAATGTGCGTTCCGGTGCATTCCAGTGCTTTCTTGATGCAATTTACAGCGTTCCAATGCAGGAAAAATGCAGCATGTTCTACTTTTTTTTTTTTTTTCTGGATTGCACTGGAACTGCAAGCACTGGTGTGAACCTTGCCATTGGAAACCATAGAACCTACTCTTGATGCATTTTTGATGCCCACAGTTTATGCATCTCTTTAAAACTTTAGGGCAGGCAGTATTTAATACAATTTAATACAATAGGAATTGGAGGGCCCTACTTTCTGGAGAACTTCCTTTTGTATGTTTAAAAAAGTGGTGTAAGCTTTTACTTTATTTCCCCCCATTATGTTGGCCTGGAAAGAAGGCGTAAATAGGCCGGTGTCTACATTAGCCTGAAAATGACATGGTTAGGTTAGTACCAGTATTTACACTCATGTCCTTGTTCAGTAACCATTTTCAAAGCTTTATTACTGTCTTAACAGACTGCTAACCGTTTGCAAGTCATGTTATCTTGGCCCTAGGTACTTTTCCTGCCAGTGGTGCGTTGACTGGCTGGCTTCTTTTGGACCGGCTGCCATACACATGGGCCAAATGTCGGACGATTTTTATTGAACCGGCCAATGTCGCCCGACCTTCGGCCCATGTGTACTAGGCCTAAGTTCTAAAAGTGGACCTCCAGGGTTAAGAATGATGACCCTACTAAATGCCAACACACAGCAGTGGCAGTTCTTCTACCAACACCACAGGAAGCGTTAGAAATTTGTTTAAAACATTAAAACCTTCCTCACAATTTCTAATGTTAACTAGTAAACTGACAGCTGAAAGCAGTTTGTTGTGGATACACATCTGTTTTTATTTTACCCCAAATAAAGTACACCTGTCAGATGAATGCAGAGGCTGACATTGTCTGTCTCTTTTTGAACATGCTAGTTGCATGGCTGTTTGAGGCTTCATCCCAAGCATGCAGCAAATGAAAGTCTGAAAAATGTCAGCATTATCTTTTATCTCTGTATTTGTTTTGAGTTAGACACCTTAGATACTAAAGCCATAGCATCAGGATTACAGTCCAGCTACTAGCACTTTCAGAAGGAAATATCCGAGAATGGCAGTCTCAGTATACACCAATGAGCCAAGAAATTCTAACCACTGACAGGTAAAGTGAATAACGTTGATTAACTTGTGTGGGTTGAATATATTAGGCAGAAAGTGAACATGTCCCTGAAGTTAATGTGTTAAAAATGGGCAAGCATAGGGATTTGAGCGACCTTGACAAGGGCCAAATTGTAATGGCTGGATGACTGGGTCAGAGCAACTGCAAAACTGCAACTCTTGTGGGATGTTACTGATCTGCAGTGGTCCGACCGACCAAAAGTGATCCAATGAAAGAAAAGCAGCAAATTGGTGATGGGGTCATGGGCAGCCAAGGCTCATTGATGCAATAGAAGAGCTACTGTAGCTCAAATTGCTGAAAAAGTGAATGCTGTTTCTGATAACAAGGTGTCAGAACACACATGACATCGCAGTTTATAATGGATGAGGCTATGTAGCTGCAGACTAGTCAGGGTGTCTATGCGGACCTGTGTCCACACCAAAAAGCGGCTACAATGGGCTTCAACTGCCTGGAGAAGAGGTGGCACCAGAATGCCCTATGGGAAGAAGGCAAGCCAGTGGAGGCAGTATTTTGCTACTGACAACTTGGGTGCCATATACCACAGAATACCTTCAGAGGTGTAGTGATTTCTGTACCTGGATGGGTTAGGGACATTTTGGCTGCAAAAAGAGGACCTACTCCATATCAGGTGCATGGTCCTAATGTTATATCTGGCTGATGGGTGTAAATCTCAACACAGTTATTTAAAAGGAAATAAAACTAATGCTGTTCATACCCGCTGGGTGAATGAAAAAAACGAACCCGATTTCTCCATCCACACATTCAAGGTGGATGTCACAATACTTCTCTGCAGTGCTATTGTATTCACCCTTGCTGTCAGAATTCACAGATCAACACTACAGCTTGTTGCTTGGGGCGCTAATCGAGTGGCTTTTATCCAACAGGGCAGTTGGAACAGAAGTTGATTGGTAGATTGACTTCTGTTCAACCGCCACTCATGGATTGAAATTTGTCTGGTCCCTGCTGAACCGGCCGAATTTTGATGGATCTACGGTCAGCTGGGATAGGGGGATGGGGAATCTGCATGTTCTTTTGCATTTAATACCCATATTCCAGCTCTTAGATGATGGGAGGAATGCCTGGCTCTACCTTCACACCATATGGCCTGCATATAAATTATATCATAACACAATGTACGTGTGTGTTTTGTATGAAGATCATGTATAAATGGTCAAAACATTTGGCTTCCTCTAATGCTGTCAGTTGTATACGCTTCCTGTCTTAAAGGGAAACTTTGAGGACAGAGATTTGAGATCTACTATTGCTGATTTTTTTTTTTTTTTTTAAGGTGCATGTGTAAGGGCTGCCATTCTGTTATATTTATTAAATATCTCAGTAACTTGTTTGGTAGTGCAGCCAAGGGCACTGAATGGCACACCAGAAGCCAGTATATCTCAAGGATTATTAATCACTAAAATTCTAACAACAATTAGCAAATTGCCAGTTAATTTACCTTGTCTGCTGCTTCTACTTTTGGAGCTTTATTTATTGAGCCAGTTTAAATAACCCTGCATGCGCACTCCTGGATCAGAGACCACGAGCCAGGATGCTGCCAAATACACAAGCCAGCAACAGATGACTAGTCAGTGCATGCATACACAGTGGCGCTTAGGCAGGCCATACACAGTGCAAATTTCTTTCCTGCAGCCACGGGTTACAGGAAAGAAATTCACACAATTCCCCCATTAACACAGCCAATGCTGACAGGGGAATCCCTCCTGCTGAGCAATTGTCTACTCCCTGGGGGGGGGGGGGGGGGGGGCGGGCGGATAGGGGGAATATAGCCGCTAGAGCTAATCACAAGAGAAACCGGCAGGCTGATTATATCCAAGTTGATTGATTGATCAACTTGGTAGGTTCATCCTGCCAATTAACGGTTCAAAACATTGCTGGTTCCTACTTAACCTGCCAAGATTCGAACCATGCATGGCCAGCATTATGGAACTTGTAGTCTTGGGGAGGGGTCATTCTATGGGGATATCATTGCGTTATCTTCGACTGGAATTTCAGGGCATTGCCTTCTGCTCAACTGGCCTATGTACATCTGATTCTGATATGTCTGTGAAGGTTCTCATTTATCCAGGTCATGATGTAGTTAGAAAAATAGCCTAGGTTATATACAGCGCTTGCCGCAAAAAACATTATCTTAATGTATGTGAACAATGTTGAAAACTTATCTTTACAGTATAAGTGAAAATACAAATCAATTGAACATGACAATTAATAAAAAGTTCTAAGAAATTGATAAATAGATAAATAAGTCTTTTTTCCGATGGTGGTCAATATATGTGAATAAATAAAATATAAAATTCAAAAAATAAAGTCTTTTCAAGTGGTGATCAGGTGCAAAGTGCTTTGTGCTCAATAAATAAAAGTTTGTGACTTTAGTGACGTGGATTCCTCTTTTCCTGTGGCTTGTGGTAGAAATAAATGACTTACCAGAATTGTTGGGTCCTATGTGCTGTATAGCACTAGGACCTACAGCGCTTGGAGGCCGTTCAGGCCGGATTGGGGATCCCCTTTGTGGATGATCCTGGTGGGATACAATAAAACAACTATGTACCTGCGCTGCTTATGTGTAAACACCTCAAATTATTGTGATTATATAAAGTGCTAGTGCAAAATTATACTGAGTGCAGCCTTAAAAAAACTATATGTATATTACACAAGTACACACAATAAATATCAGTTATGAATACCATATATGAAAATACCACATAAAAAAAACTTGTGCAAATAAAAAACTTATAAATACAAATATGTATTATATACTAGTCCATGATAATGTTAAAGTAAAAAAAAAGTCTCTGTGCTTAATTTAAGTGCTTCGTGCTCCAATAATATTAAAAAGTGCTCGTGCTCAATCCAGGTGAAGTGGTGCTCCCCTCTCAGCTCCCCACTCACCAGAAGTTGGATGAAAAAACGCCTTATCAATAGATAAAATGGAGTAGATCCCTCACTGGATCGCCAACAGGAACAAGGTACCGCACCACAAGCCTCTCACTCTATCTCCAGGTTATGTTCTCACGATTCATAAAAAGAAAGGGCCATCATGGTGCAGTATATCAGACTTGTTTATTATCACGCAAAACCAAATAACACTTACACTGTACAGGAAAAATTATCGCCTTGTGCAAACCCGCGGGACGCCAAACAAATGGCCGTGCGTTCCACCCGCGTAACCGGAAGCCGGAAGCCGGAAGTGGTTGCAGCCGGAAGTGATGTATTACGTATTCGGACGGCTTGACGCGTTTCGCTCCGCCAATCAGAGCGTTCTCAAAAGCAAAGGCGTCACGAATACGTAGTACTATATATAACGGTATCAATAATGCAACATTGTAAACACCTGAGGCGGACCGGAAGTCAATCGCCGCCATCTTTGGACTCCCTTTACAATGGGCTGCCTATCAATCTCCATTATGGTGCACCCGGAAGTGCTATTGTGCCCCAAAAATGTATGAATATATGCAGCATATGAAATAAAGGCCACGTACCATCATCATGTTACTATAATCATAAACCAATATATTGTTATAATAATAAACTAATTTGGATCTATGGCGACCCCTCAGTGATATGATATTTAACCGATCGAATTCCGGTATACCTTGATGGTTGCCCTGTTTATGTGTATGCACAAAAAAGACCTAACATATTATATACATATACATTAGTATGCTGAAAACCATATACCCTATAATTTCTCACCATATTACAGCATACTGTAATCTATAAATACAATATAAATTTCATATTAAAAAACACAGTTGATAATAAAATATTTTATAAAATAAACAGATGATTATGAAAATAAATATAGAAATTAAAAATCATTTATAAAACAATTTATATCTAAATCTACATTTAAACCTGTCGGCACCATACTCTTAAGCTGCTGTATCCACCAAGTTTCATTTTGGGATACAGCCCTCTTCATGTGTGTACCCCTCCAATGTGGGCTGATTCTGTCTATTCCACAAAAAGTAAGCTTGGATGGATCCTTATTGTGGAATATCCTAAAATGGTTAGATAAATTATGTTTACGAAACCCCTTTTTAATATTGCTAACGTGTTCTCTGAGGCGTACTCTAAGTTCTCTTGTAGTGCGGCCTACATACTGTAGGCCACATTCGCACTGTAGTAAGTATGTCACATGTGTATTGTAGCATGAGATAAATTGCTTTATCTCATATTTCTTTTTGGTAGTCCATGAAACAAAGTTATTTATACTCCTACGTTTGTCCTTACGGCACGTTGTACAAGCCACGCATCGCCCACATTTAAAAAACCCTGTTTTATCTAAAAAAGTTCCCAATTTTTTAGGAGGGTTGGGGATGCTCTTCACAATCTTATCTTTTAGGACTGGTGGTCTTCTGTAGATAAATTTAGGTCTACTAGGTAACATTTGTTTAAAAACTGGATCTCTCAACAAAATGTCCCAGTGCTTTCTTATACTCCTCTCAACCTGTTTATATTGCTGATTAAACTCTGTGCAAAACGCAATGTCAAACTTTCTGTTGTTATCTTTATTTCTAGGTTTATCACTCAATAATACTTTTCTTTCCAGACCTCCCACTTGTTTTTTTACTTTATCTAAATTAGCTCTCTTATATCCCTTTTCTTCAAACCTTTTCATTAAAATTTCTGCTTGTTCATTGAAGTCACTATCTCTATCACAATCTGGTGGGATACAGGTTAGGTTCCTCCTTACCCGATCTCGATCCTCAGGATATGGGGTTAAAAGAAAGGCTCCAGATAGTGTATTATCGTTTTAAAAGTTTATTCATCAAATATTCATAAAAATCGGAGCGAAGAAAGACTCAAACTCCAAGTTTGCAGGCAAAGAAACCGCTTACAAACACCACCTAGCAGAGTGGCGAGCGGAGTGTTCCGGCTTGCGTTCCACGTGGTGCGTAGCGTGCTGACGTGCGTTCCACAACCTTGACGCGTTTCGTCACTTCCTGTGGCTTTTTCAAAAGACCTTTTGAAGTATGAGATCAGCTATTGTTGATCTACTAAATAATTGCTGGGTGCCTGGTTGTCATACTTCATTCTCTAAAGTCATTGATTTTGCTTTCTATAAGCTTG
Organism: Pelophylax lessonae; assembly: GCF_965119305.1. NCBI lineage: Eukaryota > Metazoa > Chordata > Amphibia > Anura > Ranidae > Pelophylax > Pelophylax lessonae. The sequence goes on from NC_138776.1 coordinate 108,287,152, forward strand.
TTCCAAATCAGTAACAAAGAAAAGTACTGAAAAGTTAGATGGCTAAATGGCTAGAAGGAGGTCATGAATAACAACCCAAGCATTTCACTCACATTAGGTACCTGTTACAGACAGATGAACAATTACAGTGCCCAGATTTAGGTCTACTTTTTTCGTTGATAATGGCTAGCATCCATCACAGCAAAAAATGGCGGCGTTGGCAAATCGTTGACCTTTGCCCAAAGTGGTTTTGTCCTTGTGACTTCCTAGGACATCTGAGCTTATGTGTGTAAGATTATGTCCAGTTAGTACAGGACGATCAACCAAAAGCATCTTTAGTTACAAGTGCTGTTGAGCTTGATAGATGATATTCGCAGCTGTTTATTATTCCTCCTTTTTAGTGTAATGGCAAAGAGCCACAACCAGTATCGTATTACCGTTCTAAAATTAGTTATCTAAATAGTAGTAGGTGTATGGACATGACTAATGTGGAGCATGTACAATTATCACATCCCAGCTGAGTGAAATTCATTAAGGATGTGGCACAGCTAGTTTTATTAGTCTATAAAGTGGTGATCATTTTCAGTAAAGGCTGTATGCATTGCATACAATTCTATAAAATGTAGTTTTCTGACCTACAGTTTCAGTGACATAATATTGGGACATATGTGATGTAAATCCTATAGATCATTTTTAGATGCTGAACCTCCCACAAATAACAATGAATGCAATTTTCTATTTTTATTAAATTGCATTCCCATATATACAGCAGCATTCGGACTTCTCTTGAAAGAGGAACTCCCAGGTTAAAGCTATATTAAACCCAAAAACAAAAAGTGAGAACATGGGATTTTTCTTTTTTTTAATCAAGTATAGGTTTATTGAAGAAAGTCGACAAACCACAGAAAACAAAAAAGAACGTTCTAGAGAGTCAATGTATATTATACCATATCATCTAAAATGAAGTACAAAGTCATATCTGATTACATTTAGCAATGCAGAATAGCTATAGTCATTTACTTCACATGCACCATAACAAGAAAAGAACATTATATTACAAAGAAAATCCATGCAAACCACCCTTCTATCACCCTACCTTGTGAAAACATGGGACTTTAAGGCCTCGTGTACACTGCTGCTGATAAACGGATGTTTAGGGGTAGTCGGGCATTTTTTCAGCAGCCCTGAACTCTCCCCTGTTATCTGTCCATGTACACTGAATCGTTTATACTTGTTTAGTGGCATTTTTTCGAAGGCAAAGAAATGCGTTCAGACGGAAGCTTATTGGCATTTGAAATGCCAAATGCTTGTAACAGCGCGCAAACACGTCTAAATGAGGTAACTCGCATTTATAAGCGTTTAGTTTATAGGTGTTTTCAATGGGGATACATTTCTGACCATTTTACAATGTAAAAACGCTTCTAAACGCAATCACCGCTAAACGCTGCATGACGGACCTTTTTTTCACAGTTGGTTACTAGCTGTCAAGTTCCAGTGTTCAGGAGAGGTTTTAAAACGTCCCGTGTACATGAAGCCTAATGGTGCCAAAACTCCCCGGAAAAACTGCAGAGACAACAATTTAAAATCACATATTTTAATTGTGTACATTAATAAAAACAAATCAAGGCACAAAATGCTCTACACTAGATGTGCATATATATCTGCACAAATTTCCACAATTAGATGGTACCAATTAAATTGTATCTTTTGAATGGCAATATTATACTTATTCCAAAGCAGCCTAAGTCTTCATTGCTCAAATGTTATATGTCCATAGGGTGGAGAGCAGATCTCAACGCATTTTGCAGTAATTTTATCAGGAGATATCTAGGTGCTGAAGACTATGTACACATATTGGTAACATCACATAGATATATACCATCAATACAAAAATAACTTTAAATATACTTCTACTTACAAATCAAAACTTTTAGGTAAATGTTTATTAAGCCACAAAGTGGTGATTTGCAACACCCTTTTATCCTCCAAGTTACTGCCAGAAGTTGTCAGAAAAAAATTCCTCTAATGTTGCGTTTGTATGTCCCTTTATGTGCTTTTGTATGCACGTTTAAAGGCACATGGCATTTAGAAGCATATGAGCATAAATTCATTCTGTTGGCTAGATTATTTAATTAATCATTTAGGAAAAAATGTGTGCGCATACACACACATTTATGCACGTTTAGATGGGTTTATGCACGTTCATTCATAAATTGCGCTCATAACCTCCTCTTCAAACGCAGCTTTGAGGCATTTTTTTATGACTCTAGACCAGTAATGGCGAACCTTGGCACCCCAGGTGTTTTGGAACTACATTTCCCATGATGCTCAACTGCACTGCAGAGTGCATGAGTATCATGGGAAATGTAGTTCCAAAACATCTCTGTTGCCAAGGTTTTCCATCACTGCTCTAGACGCTGCTCCTAAAACATGAATTTAAACACCTAATGTGCATGGCCACATAGGTTAACACTGAACTGAGTTTAAAGGCAAAAAAAATGTTGGTTGCCTCTGAATGCAGTGTTTTTACTCCTGTGTACATGGGGCCTAACCCTTTCCACCCCCAGACTGACAGTGCTGCTGTCCAAAGGTGTCTCTGTTGCTCGTGCATCCGGCGTGGAGTCACTGTAATACAGGAGGTGTGTTACTGGCTAAATCACTAGGTTAAAAAAGAGAAAAGTGCCTAAAAAAATAAAACTAGAGCAGCCACCACATCTAATGACTGAGTGGTAAAATTCAGATTTCAAGTTGCTCATTATCTCTCACACAGTCATATGGAATTCATTTCTTTAAAGCTCATCTCCAGGTAAAATGCCACCCACCCTTTCATATGCCTACCATCTCCTTACCAGGACCTGGTACCGGTGATCCAATTCTGCAGTCTGTGCACAGCAGTGTTAATTTAATCAACGGAAATATTTTCTTTATCAGTTTCGTCAGCTGCATGTTTTTGGTGACGAAAACTAAACAAAAAATTAGAATTGGGTCAAATGACAAAAATTATGACGGAAATGAATTACAATTTTAATTTAATCGACTAAAATCGAATGGGTTTATTTTAAATTGTAATGCATTATATAAGCATTTCTCTAGAATTTCCAAACTCATTATATGCTCCTATCAATTTAAGAAAAATGGGTGTGCTAATCATGTAAATTCAATGAGTATATAGAACCAATTAATTATTTCAGAAACTCATATAATAAACAAACATAATGTCCATTAAAAAACTAAAAGTCAAAGTCCTTCAAGTAAATAATAGATCCTTTTCAGTGATAAAAAGACGTATATCCATGTTCATAAAGTAATTCAGTAGTAACGGTGCTCAAAGTGAATTCCTTCACCACATATACACACCGCTTATAAGAAATCGTGGATCTCATTATACAGATTACACACGCCTTAGTCAATCCAAGTGGACTCAGCAGCCAAGCTGGAGGAGATATTAATTCCACTGGTATTCAGAAGGATAATCTATAGGTTCCAATCGTAAGGCAATGGGCTGGTAATAACTCCCCATGTGCATAAATAAAAGAGGGAAACCTTGTAGTGTATTATGTTAAAACTGCATTTATTGACAAAACACAGAGTGAAGCTACAAATCAGCGTTGTTTAAACATTAACAAACACGGTGGTGGTCAGCACAAGCCTGCTCGTGCGGAATGACATAACAAATATGGCTACTCCCAACGCGTTTCCCTGTAACAGGCTTCGACTGTCGAATATTTGCTATAAGAGTGTCTGAAATAATAAATTGGTTCTATACATTGTCATTGAATTTATGATTAGCGCACCAATTTTTCTTACATTTATAGGCTTATGGTCCTTGTGCTGGGGACTACAAACCCAATTCCAAAAAAGTTGGGACACTACAAATTTTGAATAAAAACAGAATGCAATGATGTGGAAGTTTCAACTTTCAATATTTTATTCAGAATACAACATAGATGACATTTCAAATGTTTAAACTGAGAAAATGTATAATTTTAAGGGAAAAATAAGTTAATTTTAAATTTCATGGCATCAACACATCTCAAAGTTGGGACAAGGCCATGTTTACCACTGTGTGGCATCCCCTCTTCTTTTTATAAGTCTGCAAACGTCTGGGGACTGAGGAGACACGTTGGTCAAGTTTAGGAACAGGAATGTTGTCCCTGTCTTGTCGAATACAGGCTTCTAGCTGTTCAACTGTCTTAGGTCTTCTTTGTCGGATCTTCCTCTTAATGATGCGCCAAATGTTTTCTATGGATGAAAGATCTGGACTGCAGGCTGGCTATTTCAGTACCTGGATCCTTGTTATACGCAGCCATGATGTTGTAATTGATGCAGTATGTGGTCTGGCATTGTCATGTTGGAAAATGCAAGGTCTTCCCTGAAAGAGATGACGTCTGGATGGGAGCATATGTTGTTCTAGAACTTGGAAATACCTTTCAGCATTGATGGTGCCTTTCCAGATGTGTAAGCTGCCCATGCCACACGCACTCATGCAACCCCATACCATCAGAGATGCAGGCTTCTGAACTGAGCGCTGATAACAACTTTGGTTGTCCTTGTCCTCTTTAGTCCGGATGACATGGTGTCCCAGTTTTCCAAAAAGAACTTCAAATTTTGATTCGTCTGACCACAGAACAGTTTTCCACTTTGCCACAGTCCATTTTAAATGAGCCTTGGCCCAGAGAAAACGCCTGCGCTTCTGGATCATGTTTAGATATGGCTTCTTTTTTGGCCTATAGAGCTTTATCCGGAAATGACGAATGGCACAATGGATTGTGTCCACCGCCAATGTCCACGTTGTGATTTCCATTACAGTAGCATTCCTATATGTGATGCAGTGCTGTCTAAGGGCCCGAAGATCACGGGCATCCAGTATGGTTTTCCGGCCTTGACCCTTACGCACAGAGATTGTTCCAGATTCTCTGAATCTTTGGATGATATTATGCACTGTAAATGAAGATAACTTCAAATTCTTTGCAATTTTTCTCTGAGAAACTCCTTTCAGATATTGCTCCACTATTTTTCGCCGCAGCATTGGGGGAATTGGTCATCCTCTGCCCATCTTGACTTCTGAGAGACACTGCCACTCTGAGAGGCTCTTTGTATACCCAATCCTGTTGCCAATTGACCGAATAAGTTGCAAATTGGTCCTCCTGCTGTTCCATATATGTACATTTAACTTTTTACTGGCCTCTCTTTGCTACCTGTCCCAACTTTTTTGGAATGTGTAGCTCTCATGAAATCCAAAATGAGCCAATATTTGGCATGACATTTCAAAATGTCTCACTTTCAACATTTGATATGTTATCTATATTATATTCTGAATAAAATATAAGTTTATGAGATTTGTAAATTAGTCCATTCCTTTTTTTTTTTTTTAACAATTTGTACAGTGTCCCAACTTTTTTGGAATTGGGTTTGTATATTGGTTGCAGCTTTCTATTTTTTATCACATTGTATTGTTCTATTTTAAATTGCATCACAGGTTTATTGTATCACTCACTGGTTGATTTTTCACTGAAAGGTGATGGGATAAGTGCAGGAATTTTTACTTTTTATGTTCTATACTCCTGGAGTAAAAATCTAATAACCTGTTATTTATGGTATTAGGATTGTTTTAACTGTGGGAACATGCCCTACAGAGAAAAATTTAGCCGTTGTGACATTCAGCGTCTTTATAAATAAAACCACGTTTCATAAACAATTTTGCTTTTCGACAAACCGTGCAACTTTAACCGCTTCAGCTCTGGAAGGTTTACCAACCTTCATGACCAGGTAATTTTTTTGCGATACGGCACTGCGTTACTTTACCTGAAAATTGTGCGGTTGTGAGACACTGTACACAAAATTGATGTCCTTTTTTTGCCCACAAATAGAGCTTTCTTTTGATTATATTTGATCACCTCTGCAGTTTTTATTTTTTGCTCATTAAACAAAAAACACACATCCAAATCCAATTTCATCATCCATGTATTACTATGATTTTGGTAATAAAAAAAAAAAAAAAATCCAATAAGCGTATATTGATTGGTTTGTGCAAATGTTATAGCATCTACAAACTATGGAATATTTTAAAGGAATTTTTTCTAGTAATGGTGGCGATCAGCAACTTGTAGAGGGAATGTGACATAGCGGCGGACGAATCCAACACTTTTTTTATACTTTTTTGGGGAACCAGTGACACCAATACAGTGATCAGTGCTATAAAATATGCACTGTCACTGTACTAATGACACTGGCAGGGAAGGGATTATCAGGGGCGATCAAAGGGTTAAATGTGTTTCTAGGGAGTGCTTTGTAACTTGGGGGGTGCTTTAACTTTTGGAAGACCGAGATCCGTATTCCTACTTAGCAGAAACACAGGATCTCTGTCTTCCCTACTAACAGAATGGCGATCTGCCTTGTTTACATAGGCAGACAACCGCTCTGCCTTTGTCCGGTACAATCATCGGGTCCTGCGCGCTGCAGACCCGGAAGTTCAAAATTACATACATGTGCACAGGAGCCGCCACCAGCTCGCAGTACATATATGTGGGTGGTCAGCAGGAAAAAAAAACCTGTAAACTCTGTTGGCTGTAATGCAAGGCTGTGGTGAGGGAGTGCACATGGCAGGGTGTATTATACTTTGCAGTTGGGTAGGTGACCTACAAGTGGGGATGAGGAAGTAAATGGGAGGAAAGGAATGCACAGGACAGAGAACTGGGGGGGGGCTGTTATTTTTTACACAGTGCTAAGCACTGCTACCTTGCTGGGAGGGGAAACACTCACCACATCACATCCAGACGCACAATAATCTGACAGAGAATTTTTCTCTTCTGTGGTTTGCAGGGCATTGTTTAAGAACTCCCAAGCAGCAGGCAGACAGGGCGAGCCAACACATCTCAGCCAATACAGCTTGCTGATAGATTCAGGGGGCTAAGGCTTTAAAAGACAGGCGGAGCTCAGAGGAAAGTAGAAGATCGGGTGGATACTGAATGTTTTAGTTGACTACAATGCACTGGAGATTCTAGTCGACTAAAAATGAAAACAATTCAGATGACTAAAATATGATTCAAATTAAAATAGCATTTTAGTCAAAAGACTGGCAAAAACTAAATCAAAATTTTGCATCAAAAAGTGCACACGCTGACTTCTCCCCCCCCCCCCCCCCATCATGATGTCATCCTGCTAGTGCAATTCTCTGGATCCTGATAGGCTGCTGATGCTGGACTGTCAATAGGAAAATTTCATAAAGTCCAACCAGGAAGTGGCACAAAGAGAGACCCTCCCATAATATGAAGATTGTCACTGGTGAAGATGATAGGTATGCTGATTTCCATAGCTTTAATACATTCTCAGTCACTTACTTAGAACAAGTAAACAGATTGGGCATTTTTCTTTTATTTCACAAAGGTTTTATTTTGTTTTAAATTTTGATGCTAAAGCGAGTAAAACACTCATGTATAGAACAATACAACTTGAATAGAATAATAGTTTTTTTTCAACTGAGAAATAAATCCATATGCGTAGAACAGCCAACAGATTGTGCCAGATGAACGTAAGTTCATCCAAATAGTAAACTTGGTACATCCATTTGTCCATTTATACCATTTAGCACCTTTCCAAAAAATTCTAATGCAGAATTTATCACTGAGAGGCCCCCAGATTTGATGTGCTGAGTAGACTGCATAAGGTGGCGGAGGAAAATGTTTTTGAACAGAAGTGATAATGGAGCTGCAGAACCCACAGTCTTATTGATACTACTAATTTCCTGATAAGAATCCAGTGCAGACTGAGCTTGGGTAGCTGTAAGCCTTGTACAGTCCAAGGCAGTACATTACAGCTTTGTCTGGACAAGTTATTCTGGACTACCCACTGATTTGTCCTGATAGGAAGTGACATTCCTTGTTATCTGTCATCCTGCCAGAATCTCTCTACACTTGCTGACTTGGCTTGCAGGACTAATTCCTCAACAAGCATATTGTGCCCAAGTATTCCTTTCAATTGTTTAGCTGCTATGTGTTCAGTCCTATGTTAGCGCCAATATTAAATGCAGTCTCCAAAAAAAAAAAACTATTTAATAAACAATAGATATAAATGTATAAATCCTTGGTGCTGATAGGGTCCAAACAAAATGTATCTGTTTTTTTCCTGCGCAGTTTAGAAAATAAATTAGAAGTGCACCGAATGGAAATTTTGGTGCCAAAACCGAAAATGCAGGATGCATTTGGCCGAAAACAGAAAATGACAGTTTTTAAAAAATCTCTATTTATTATTGTGTATAATTGTATTCAACCTTTTTAATATGAATTTAAAGGAATATGAATTTGTCTGCCATTATTGGCAAGAAAAAGGCATCCCTTTTAAATTGTATGTATGTCTTCACACTGGTCCGTTGCGCTTCAGTTGTGGTGTTAACAAATCTTGCTTGCTGCAGTTTCGGTCAGTTAAAAAAAAAAACGCACCAAAAACACGTTAAAATGGAATGAAAACGCAGCAAGAACTCATCAATAACGTACCCCTGTTACGTCGTTGATCTGTTTTTTGAGTCACACGACCTGTGAAAAACACACCATAAGCACAGTAAAATTGCGGCAAAGTAGCATGCCTTTTTGGCACCATTATCTGCACCTTTTTCTCTTTCGGCAGAATTAAAATTTAATGCATTTCTATTTAGAAGCGTTTAGCATTTTTTTTTTTTTCCTGCCAGGAAAATGCTCCTAAAAATGCTACAAACACATATTTTTTTTTTCTGTTCCTAAACGTTGAAGCTTGAAAAACACTTCTAGCATCAAATAGGGTGTATAGAGACATAGGATAACACTATAGGATAACACTATACACATATAGGTTTAACAATATAAGAGCAGAAAAAAATGCTCATAATAGCCTCTAGGAATTAAAAAAAACGCTAGTGTGCGACTAACTATGCCTGGAGCCTCCAGTATTGGTAGTTAGATGGGAGATTGAAGATCAGGGCTCTCCTCGCCTTATTTAAGAGGGTTTCCTGTTGTGATCAAATCTGGGACTTTTTAAATCTATCCAATTCAAATGATTAGGTTCCATCCTTTTGGTATGTAAATGAATAAGATGGTCCAATCTCTTGCACAGCTGCTGGTAAATTTTGTGGCGATAGCCAATCCATTTCTTTCCTGTTTATAGCCAGCTGAAAACCTTCATAGAATTTAGGAGCCATCTTATTGGAATAAAATACTTGTACATTTATTTTCTGATATATATACCAGACAGATATAGTGCTACTATAAGCAGCCAGGTTTCATTTTATGAAGTACATGCCAATTTTCTGTTTCATGATATTTATATTCAGTGCGTCTGATCCCTGGCTGCTGCACTTTGATTTTAATTGATATAGCGTGTACTCTTCTTTCCTTTAAGGACGCACAGTGTCCTGACTTTCCTCCATTAGAATGTTGTGTGCTAGCCATACTCGTTTTGAATAAATATTATTGCATATGTGGTTTACATAAAAGGTGTGGGCAGTGCAGAGTTTCCTGTAAGTAACACAGTACATTTTTCAACCTTAACTGAACTCTGCTTCTTTATATCTTTTACAGATCTTAAAGCGTTTGTCAAGTCTTATTTATTTTTTTCCTTATAAATAATCAAACATGTTATACTTACCTGCTCTGTGCAATAATTTTGAACAGTGTGGCCTCGAACCACCTCTTCTTGGGTTTCCCGCTGGGGCTCTTCCTCTTCTTGGCCGCCATAAGAAGGCACACCTGCAGGCTCGGTCCCGAGCATTGCTGCATAAGGCCCCTTTCACACAGGCAGACCGTTCAGATCCGCCTGTCCGTTTTTTTTGGCAGATCTGAACGCATGCCCCATGCATCTCTATGGGGCATCGGATGTCAGCGGAGATATATCCGCTGACATTCGATCCATTAAATCTGGACGGCTGGAAACCCTATTTTCCATCCGTCCAGCGGATCGGATCAGATGGGATCAGATAAGAACGGACAGACGGTCCGTTCTCATCCGATTCCCCCATTGGGAACACGCGGGACCTGACAGCTGTCTCCACACACAGCGCGGAGACAGAGCTGCCATTCGCCTGTTCAGAAGGGGATTGGCGGATCGATCCCCCGCAGAGAAAAACTGAGTCCGCCGACAGACTCCACAGTGTGAAAGGGGCCTAAGACTGTAGACACAGACAGCCAGGCTTGGCCCCACCCCCTCCATCCTCATCACATGATTTGACGGACAGCAACAGTGGGGAGAAGGGAAATAGCCGCTACAGATGGGTACAGAGCTGAATCGAGATAGAGATTTGGCTCAGGCAAATGTAAGGTGGGGGAGGGTGCATTTTGCATTCTGAAACAGTGGGGAATGCATTCAGACAAAGCATTTTTAGTAGGGATGCACCGAAATTTCGGCCGAAAATGAGCCTATCCCATTTCGGCCGAAAATAGGTTAAAAGTGCCGAAATTAATGGCCGCCGTGAGGAAGGAGGAGGGCGCAGCGCAGGTTTGAAAAGTCCCTGATTCTCCCGTCCGTAGGATAGGAGAATCAGTCTTTTCAATTTGGCTGCAGCCGAGCGGAGCGTCTGTGACACCTCGTCTCTCACACAGCCCAGCAGCGAGCAGTTCTCACCCCTCCCAGACACGGACAGGAGAGGAGAAAGACTCACACAGCTCATCCTCCTCCCCCCTCCCACCCCAGGTTTTCTGTGTCTGCCCGGGGCCGCCCACTCTCCTATCTCGACGTATGTGCAGGACAGAGAGAGGGATGTGGGCGGGAAATATGAAGAACAGCAAGCAGCTACACATTCCAAGCCTCATGATACCTGAGCCATGCAGCCTCTGCCTCGTCCTCGGACCTTGAATGAGTGAGCACTGCATTTACACTTTTCATTACACTGTCCCCATCTCCCTCCCTTGTCTCCCCTATCTGCCCCCCCCCCCTTCTGTTCTTCCAAGTTCCATTGAGCACTTATGCAACCATAAAAAATTGACTGCTTTTTTTTATTTGTTTGATCATTATGCTGAGGCAGCTTACATATGGAATTAGTATTATGCAGCATGAGGGGTTAATGTATTGTCACTACTGCATTAGTGACCAACCAGTGGCAGTTAATTAACCCCTTTGTGCTGCATTAGTGCAACCAGTGGTAATTAACACTGATACTGGTTGCACTAATGCAGCATAAAGGGGTTTATTAACTGCCACTGGTCGGTCACTAATTCATCAGTGACCAGCAGTGGCAATACATTAACCCCTCATGCTGCATAATACAAATACCATTGGTAATTAAATTAACCTCTTGCCAACCCATCACAGTACATATACTGTGACAGGGTGGCAGCGACAGGTGTACGTCGCTGCCTGTTTTTGGTGTATGCCCCTCTTCTATCTGTTAAAATTTTTTTGGGGAAAAAGTCATTTTCGGTTTCGGTTTCGGTTTTCGGCCAAAGGCATCCTGCATTTTCGGTTTCGGTTTCGGCCCAAAATTTTCATTTCGGTGCATCCCTAATTTTTAGACTTTGCAACCATTTTTAAAGCTGAACTCTAGGTAAAAATAAGTTACTCTTGCACTGGGACTTCCCCTGCACTGCAAAGGTTAAATTCCCATTTTTGGTCCACGGGAAGCATAAGCAGCAGTTTTACTTACTGTATCCATCTCTTCCCCCAGCAGCCCCTGTGATCTCTCCAATGCTCTTTGTCATGACCGGACCCTCAGCATCATCACTTACAATGCAGGACTGCTCTGGACAAATAGGCTTGTCTGCTTTTATGATGGCAGTACTAATTCACCTTTCCTTCATCCACCCTCCACTTTGTTCAGCCACTGGCTGAAGCTAAAGTAAAGTATGTATATGTCTCACTCTCATTAGTCACATGCTGGTGCTTGTTGATTATCTGCTTAGTTGCACAGGGCTGAGAGGACTCTCTCTCTGTCCCCATGGGACAGCACTGGACAAGTTCCAACTCTATTCAGCCTGGTCCTAGGATACAAGGAACTCTACATGTTTAGCCTCGTCCTAGGATACAAGGCACTCCATGGGTGCACAGTTGTTCTTAACTGGTGCTACTTTAGAATTTAACCCTGGACCAGTTCACTTTTTTTTTTTCTAAATTACTTTTTTTTTGCAATTTTTCAATAAAAGTGTACGTCAACAGCCTAAAACCACGGTAGTGGAAACAAGAGAACCGCTACAAAAAGAAGAGGAAAAAGAAACAAAATCCACTAAACAAAACATTTGCCCTGTCAAACCTGCACATTTCAAGAACCTTCAACAGGAGGCGAGCATAAGTCAAATCCAGTGGAATGAAAACCCTCTCAAACCATACGTGGTAAAACATTTCTTACAATCGCTGAGATCTTCCAACCTCCCTCCCCAGGAGACTAAATCCCAGAAAACACTGATCTGAATAGATTATTAGAAGAGGATAAGCTAACACCTTCTACCACAGAAATACATTACATACAGTTATTTAAACATTTCCAGCAGAGAATGAGTAATATAAATATATAATGTGTGTGTGTATGTATATATGTGTATATATATATATATATATATATATATATATATATATATATATATATATATATATATATATATATATATATATATATATATATATATATATATATATATATACACACACATACAGAGAGAACCCCTTTCAACACCCTTTCAAACTATGCCAAGGCCCCTCTACTCAAATAAGTAGCTCTATTAAAAAAAATGCTTTATTAATCAGTAATTTCCATGATGCCAATGTTGGGGCAGAGGACTGCTTCCAGGACAAAATGATCAGTTTCCTGGCATAAAACAATAAAAGGGTGAGAAGTGTGCGTATAGCTTTAATGGTAGCCAGAGTTTCAACCAGGCTAAGTAAGCATACTTCAGGACCAGTTCACTTTAAAGTAGAACTCTCCTCCAAGAGAATGTGAAAGTCACTGTATACAACCTAATATAGTGAACTTGTAAGTCAGTTTTTTAAAAAAATCCTGTTTAAGAGTAGCCACCACAAGACATCTGCTATTGCTTTTGTAAGAAAACCATACTCCTTTTTTACAGTAGTTCGTGTAGCAATGAATTGGCTGTTAAATGTATAGAAATGTGTAGTATGTGCATTTTACATGCACTCATTCTAGACCTGTGATCACTAGGTAAGTGACCTCATAGGAAATGACATAGACATATAGGAGTTGAAAATGCATCTGTAAAACACATGTCAAAGCACTAGGAGAAACAGTAAAAATGTATAGAACACATGTCAAAACCTGCGCCAGTACATACACATTTCTATATATCAAAACATGTTTTTCACAGTATGAATTTGCCTTCAGGGTTATGTGACAACTTTACATGATGCTTAGCAGAGTTCCTGATAAATAACATAGCTTATGAAGGTTGCTTAGGTGAACCTCGCTGTATTCCAAGTTAGTCAATTAAGCTGGAATTACACTAAGAGAAATTCGCTATGTGGCCGGTCCTGTCGCCCCCCCCCCCCCTACCACCTGACTTTCCTTGATTGAAAAAATCAGAAAACTTTTTGCTAAACAGTGCCTGTATCCCATCAAGTACAACCGCTGTTTGGTTATTTCAACACTTGCCTGTGGTTGCTGTAGGAATACAATAGGCACAGCATGAATCTAGTAACACCCAGATTCACTTTTTGGACCTTAACATCAAAGTTGTGGGTGACAGATTGGTCACTAGTACCTGTTTCAAACAGTCTCACCGCAATGGTTTTATTTGTACTAGATGTTGCCACTATAGTCCCTGGTTGAATGCCATCCCTAAGAGCCAGTTTTTAAGTTTAAAAAGGAATTTCGCTCTTAGGGAGGACTTTTTGAAGGAAGCGGAGGTTCTCAAATCCAGGCTCCTGGAAAAGGGGTATCCATCTCACTCTCTAAATAGAACCATAGTAGAGGTCAAATCTGTAAAGAAAAGCGCACGCAACCTCGGGCAATAAAGCTTTAATAAAGGACAATAACAACAGTACATTGGAATTGCACTCACACTTTTTCTTTAAGGCAATCGCTTTACAGCATTCCAACAGGAGCTACTCACTCCTCCCGTCCCTCCAGATGGTGACTCTGCGGTCTCCTCATCCGCGGCTGCCGCCGCTGTATCCCCGCTCTCCTTCACTTCCTGTGTTGCCTGGTCACCGGATGCCGGTTCTAGTGCGCCTGCGCACTATACCAACGTGATCTACGGCGCCTCAGGAGAGCCTCAGCCAAAGCCGGAGTCACAAGTAGTACAGAGCTGCGAGGTGGGGGATCCAAGACACGGGTGCACTGCCTCTGCTGTTGCTACGGACAACGCATTTCAGAGGCGGAGCCTCCTTCCTCAGGTCCCACCCACATAGTAGAGGTCGATGGTAGAAACAGATGTGAATTGCTGACTTCACGCCCTAAAAATAGTGATGGGACTTCTGCAGATTTTTTTCCACCAAGTATTCCATTTTCACTTGCCATCAGAAACATCATGAGGAAACATTGGGGTGTACTCAGGAACGATAGGGTTTTGGGACCCTTATTACCCGAGAAGCCTCTAGTCACCTTTAGGGGTATTCCCCCAGTCAGGTTGCAAATTGCTCCCAATATCATCAGCCCACCAGAAAAAATAACATTCTTTAACCTCCTTTAAGCGTTTTTATCCTTGCAAAAGGTTTGCAGTTTGTTCTGTCAATTCCCTTTAAAAATAGGAATTGTATCTCCTTTCAATCCATTGTCCCCTCCAAATTGTATGACATTCACCAGCTGTTAACTTGTACCACTAATAATGTTGTTTGTCATTATGTGCCCCTGTGGTCTGCACTATATTGGCCGCACTGTGCGCGCCTTTCAGGTACGAATGAAGGAGCACATTGCGAATATCAGAAAAGGTTTCCCGAAGCACAATCTTTCAAAACACTATGATCAGTGCCATGGGAGTAATCCAATAGGCACTTCCTTCATGGCAGTTGAACAATATTGTCCCCACTGGAGGGGGGACAATATTAGGAGGTGCATCTCCCATTTGGAAACCAGATGGATCTTTGATTTCAAGTCTGGATCTTTGATTTCAAGTCTGGATCTTTGATTTCAAGTCTGGATCTTTGATTTCAAGTCTGGATCTTTGATTTCAAGTCTGGATCTTTGATTTCAAGTCTGGATCTTTGATTTCAAGTCTGGATCTTTGATTTCAAGTCTTACAGGCCTTTCGGCCTGAATGTCGATTGGGACATCAATTCGTTCATTAATAATAGTTGACCCATGTTTTGCTAGTGTATGTGCATGTTTTGGTGGTATGATATATTTCGGATCAATTATCTCTAGCCGACCTCCGTTTTTGGATGCTGACACCATTATTGTATTTAACTATATTCAATTACATTTATTTACTCCCTTGGTACTTTTTTGTACATATTACTCATTTGTTGGGTAACACTATAAATTGCCATTGAGTGTAGTGAGCATATTTATTTGCATCACTCACTTTATTGGCCCCTTTTGGTGGAGGTTCATTCTGCACTCAAGGGATATTTCTTCCTCTTTTTCCATTTTGTATTTTTTAGTGACTGGCCCCTTGGTGACATCTCTTGCTTATAGCAGGATATAGGCTTAATACTCCTTGTGGGGTCCCGGATGTTTCGGCAGCATTATCTATCTGTTTTGTGCTGTGGAACACCTACTGCGTCCATCTGCGGCCTTTCCCGGAATGCTGTGCCATCACTTCCGCTGTGGGGCCCTGTGAATAACGTCTTCCAATTTCCGGCAGTATGTCATTTCCAGTCCGGGTCCCGGACGGAGCGGTTGTTGTTTACACCGCTCTTGTGCGTGCACCACCTCGTTTTTAATGTTTAATTATGGGGATCATCTATCTTCATATTATATTAATAACGAATGGCCTTAATTAATATCCATTAATTTATTTCTGACCTTTGACCCTTCATTTCCAATCCAGATCCCGGAGAGAGCGGTTATTGTTTACACCACTCCTGTCCGAGCGCCACCTCCTTTTTAATGTTTAATTATGGGGATCATCTGCCTTTACATTATACTATTAACGGGTGGCCTACATTATAGATATCTATTCATTGTTTCTGACCTTTGACCTCCGCCCACTTCCAGTTTACTACCTATTTATACAGTGGGATTTGTTGTGTGGCCACGCCCCTGATGTCAGCTATGACGAAACATGTCCGGAGGAGCCTAACCACATGACTGATGTTACATGCCATTGTAGGTCGGCCATATTATTGGCTTGAAACAAATCCACACCACATCTTTGGAGTTTTATTTGCTTGTTGTATTGGAGAAAGTGTGAGTATCCTGTGTGCAGATTTTATTGGTTTAATAAATACTTTTAAAGATGTCTGCGCAATGATTGCTCTGTTATTTCTCCACGTATATGCCTTGGAAACTGTACCTATGAGGATTGTGTGATCGGATCCAAAGGTTCAAGCGATTGACATATGCCTTTTCCTGATCGGATTTAAATGTCCATGTGATTGATGCATGTTATATCTGACTGCTGTTAATCCAGTGTTATCTAGTAAGAGGCTGCATGCTTTAGTTTCCTTGGTGGTGGATATATTGGTCTCTTTTCACAATGTTTATTCAGATCACACTGAAGGACTTTTTTGAACATATATTCTAAGGCTAAGCGCTGCTATTTTTGACAGTGGGAGATTTGTCCATCCATGCTGTATAGTATAGAAAGAGAAATCTGTTAGAGTGCATGACCAGTTTTCGTTAGGAATCAATTTGTTTCACATTTTTCAGACTTTTTATGCAGTGGCCCCTATAAGAGGATAAATTGGGAGCTCAAAAAACTGACCTCCAAAAACGTACTGGTTGCGGTAAGGCAGGCTTTTCTGACATTTGTCTATTGTATAGTATAGATTACAACTTGTAACACAGACCTTCCACAATAATATTCTGATGGAAAAAAGACTACAGGAAAATAAGAACTTGGCTCTGAAGTTAGTTAAATGGTTTTCTAGCCTTTGTTATGTTTCTATGGTTTTCCATAGAACTTATTTGGATGAAATGGTGACCGTGAGGGGAAGAAAAAGAAGGAAACCTTGCTGAAACCTTGCTAGGAGGTCCTTAATGAATTGCAACAGCAATAGACATCCCAGTATGAAGTAATGGCAATCACCCTGGAGTGTTTCATTATGTGTGTGTACACACCACAAGAAACTATATTAACATAAAATAACACTGCACTACTTGTGGCTCATGGTCTAGTGCTGGTCCCTTTTTTGGATTTAATGACCCCCAGCATCATTCATCCCACTTCCTGTGAGCTCAGGGTGTCACAGATGCATCCCAAGTGAGATGTGCAATGACGTTGCCCTGTGCTCAGGTGAACGTTTCTCTGCGGCACTCAGGACCATCCACTGCCACTGCTGGAGGAAGTGGAAATTAAGGACCCCGGGACACGGTACATGGCAAGCTAGAAGACGGATGGGAGAAAAGAGGTTGGGCTCTAAACAGAAGTCTTTAACTGCTTTGTGGGGCCCTTCTCTGGATTTAGATTGAATTGCCCTTCTCTAGATTTGGATTGTTATTAGTTGGTGGGTCTCATCCACAGGTCTCCATCCTTTTCACATAACATCTTAAAGTGACTATGTGCTGTGATATGAGCAATAGTGTAATGTAGAAGATGTGTAGCATAAGGTGTCTGCTCCAACCTTTACAGTTTTATTTATTTTAACAAAAGTGAAAAGGCTATACACTTATGTTCAACAGCTGTATACATCCAGAGGTTGCTTCTAATTGTTAAAAGGTTAGTTCACATTTACAGAAATACTGTAAAGTTGAATGAAAACCAAACACCCTCCCCCTCCCCATTCTACTTTTCACCAGGGTTGCTGAGCTGTGAGCACCCCCTGAGCCGGTTCAGCCATCTGGGGGTTTAAAATTTCCTTTCTTCTTCGTCAGTGCTTCCAGGACAGACGAGATCAATTCTGATTGGTTACCATACACAGAGCTTTGGCCTCTCTACAGTGTGATACAAAAGTCCTAATAACCACAGTGAAGGAAGTGGGAATAATTATCTTAGCATTGCAAATGTGTTGTTCCATTCTAAAGGGATAGGCTTTAGCTAAATCTGGCAATTATACATCCTGGATGAAAATGACCATGACTATTAATGGTGGTCTACCAATATGAGCAATGAATAAGAAGCTAAAAACGAAGTTAGTCTAGATGTTGGGAAGCTCAATGTGAGCCCAAGAAGGAGCAGCAGCTACATACTAGAAACATTGTTACTGTGTGACTTCCCAACCACAGCATGAGCAGCTCTCCACTGCAGACTAATCAGCTTGCTTTTCTTGCTGTTGATGCTGAGATTAGGGTGCCTGCTGTCAGATTGTAAAGTGTGGCTGATTTATTGGAAACAAGCTCCCTAGAAACCAGTCTGTGATCAGCCACTTTCACCATAACCAGCAGAATAAGCTTATGTTGCCTAAGAAACTAAAAGAGAGGAAGTCTAATATTAGTGCTGGGCATAGGCCATGTTCAAGGTAACACAGGCAAAATAAGATTTGTGTGTAAAAAAAAAAAAAAAAAAAAAGAGATAAAAAAAACCTTTTTTACAGGTACCCCCTTTTTTTTTGAACAAGTTATAGTAACAGTCAAATGTTTATGCACCTAACTTGAAATGCAGGCACATAAGTACCTAGGCTTTACACTCTGTTGTAAGAACTGATTTGACGGAAGAAATATCCCTTCCTTCCCTAATCTTCTTATTTAAACTACAGATCAGACCAGCTCATGCCTTTCTTTTCAGCTTAGCTATACTCAGCCTTTTGTTGCATGAAGGTGCGGTTCATTGGTGGGATAGCAGTGATTGACGAACACGTAAAATTTTCATAATTAACATGGCCTATCATGCAAGGGCACCTTTTTGTCACCAATGCCTTTAATTTTGCTTTTTCTTTTTTTTTTTTTTTTTAAATGTTTTTGTAATACACTGAAAGTGGTTCTGTTCTGCATACGGAAAGCAAGGTGTGCCATCTTACTACGTCCAGAGATTATATTCTCCTCTAACTCGGTGCTGAACAGTCGCTTATGAACTGATTTATTTGCAAAGTATAATTTATATACAACAAAAAAAGTAGTATGTAAATGTTAGAGAAGTTTGAATCTCTTTGGTAGGTTTTGCTGTGCTTTTTAAGTTGGCCATGCACTAAACTACCTAAAACACTAAAACCCCTTTGATCACCCCCACCCCTTCCCTGCCAGTGTCATTTATACAGTAATAGTGTATATTATTTAGCACTGATTACTGTATTAATGTCACTGGTCCCCAAAAAGTGTCAAAAATGTCAGGGGTCCGATCTGTCCGCCGCAATATCGCAGTCCTGCTAAAAATCGCTGATCGCCGCCATTACTAATTTAAAAAAAAGTGTCCAAAAATCTATCCCGTAGTTTGTAAACACTATCATTTTTTGTGCAAACCAATTAAAATACACTTTTTGGGATTTTTTTTTAACCAAAAATATGTAGCAGAATTCAAATTGGCCTAAACTGATAAAATTAGATTTAATTTTTTTTTTATTGGGAATGTTTTATAGCAGAAAGTAAAAAATATTGTTTTTTTTCAAAATTGTCACTCTTTCTTTGTTTATAACGCAAAATTTAAAACCGCAGAGGTGATCAAATACCACCAGAATAAAGCTCTGTTTGTGGGGAAAAAAGGACATCAATTGTATTTAGGTACAGCGTCACATGACCGCTCAATTTTTCGTTAAAGTAACTCTGTGCCGAATCACAAAAAATGGCCTGGTCATTAAGGGGGTAAAACCTTCCGGAGCTGAAGTGGTTAATAGCCACGTGAGCCATTGCTCCTATCAATTAAATCCTGTGATGAGGGACCAAAGGTGCAGATCCGCACTGTGTGTGTGTGTGTGGTGGCGGCGGCGGCATGCCAGGAGCGCCAGTGGGGCCTCCTAAAATAGGAGGATTGGGACTGCTCCATGCAAAACCATTGCACAGAACAGGTAAAAAAAACATGTTTTTTTTTTTTTTTTGTAAAAAGAAATACTCTTTAACCACCTCCCACCCGGGCCATAGTACATATACGGCCGGGTGGGAGTCTCGTCCTTCTGAATGGACGTTCCGGAACGTCCTTCAGAAGGAGAGAGATCGCGCCACCGCGGGCACGCGCAGCGGCGCGATCTCGATGTGCCTGTGTCCCTAGGACACAGGGCAACAAGACTCGGCAGGAGGGCCCTGTGATTGGCCCTCCTGATCACATGACGGCTGTGACCAATCACAGCCGTCATGTAATGTCAATACAGCCGTTGTAACGGCTTCGATCTCTTCTCCTCCTGACAGATCCTGTCAGTGTGAGGAGAAGGAGAGGATCGATTCTGCAGCCGGGGTGATCAGTGAGTATTTCTAATTACTCACTGATCACAGGGGGGGTCTGTGCTGGTAATCAGATGATTGATTACCAGTGCAGCCCTGGGGGGAGGGGATGCCACTAGAGCCACCAGGGATGCCCACCATGGCCACCAGGGATGGCAAACAGGGCTCAGAGAGCCTGCCAGTGGTGCCCCCTATAAGTGCTGCCCACCAATGCCATCTATCAGTGCTGCCCACCAGTGCCCGTTATTGCCATCTATCAGTGCCGCCCACCAGTGCCCATTATTGCCCACCAGTGCTGCCTATCAGTGCCCCCCATCAGTGCCGATCAGTGCCGCCCATCAGTGCCACCCATCAGTGCCCATCAGTGCTGCCTATCAGTGCCCATCAGTGCTGCCTATCAGTGCCCATCAGCGCTGCATATCAGTGCCCACCAATGCTGCATATCAGTGCTATCTATCAGTGCCCATCAGTGCTGCATATCAGTGCTACCTATCAGTGCCCATCAGTGCTGCATATCAGTGCCACCCCATCAGTGTCTCCTCATCAGTGCCTGTCAGTGCGGCGTCATCAGTGCTCATCAGTGCAGGAAAAAACATATCTATTTACAAAATTTTATAACCTAAACAAAAAAACTTTTTTTTTTTTTTTTTCAAACTTTTCGGTCTTTTTTTATTTGTGCACCAAAAAAGAAAAAACCTGGCGGTGATCAAATACCACCAAAAGAAAGCTCTATTTGTGGGGAAAAAATGACACAAATTTGGTTTAGGTACAGTGTTGCATGACCGCGCAATTGTCATTCAAAATGCAACAGCGCTAAAAGCTGAAAATTGGTCTGCGAAGGAATGGGGTTTAAGTGCCCAGTATTGAGGTGGTTAAGATCACTTTAAGAGCCGGTTCACACTGCCACGACTTGTCAGGCGACTTGGTCGCCTGGCAAGTAGCGCTCCATTCTGTGCAATGGAACCGTTCTAATCAGAGCGACTCAAGTCGCTCTGACTTAGAAAAAGGTTCCTGCACTACTTTGGGGCGAAGTCGGAGCGACTTGCATTGACTTCTATTAGAGAAGTCGTTTGCAAGCTGCGATTAAAATCGTGCTGCACGGGCGGCTTCAAAAGTGTGCACCGGGTCTAAAGCTTGCATCTCAAAAAGTGTGTAAACATCTTTTGAGCTTTAGACCCCATTCACACTGCCGCAACCAGAAAGTCGCCTCATAAGGGGCGACTTGTTAGCGTGACTTTCAGCGCGACTTTGCGCGAATTCAGCGCGACTTGTATGATAGACGACTTTGTATTTGGCCAATCAGAATATGATGGTTATGGGTCATGCTGAATCACACAAAAAAAAGTTCTTAAAAATTGTCGTTTTTGATAGAGAGCCAATTATTGAAAAAATTATTGAAAAAAAAAAAAGATTTCTTTGGATTTAGTGTCTGGGGGGGGGGGGGGGGTCTAAAAAGTGTACCTGTGAAGTTTCAGCTCTGTAGCATGTCCAGAACCAGAAAAAAAGGTAATTTTTCTTAGAATTTTTAGTAGCGCAGGGATGGGGCTCTGCTCCACTCGGGCGTTTTTATTGCAGGCGTTTATCAGGCATTTTTTGGGCGTCTTTGGAGGCAGGCATGACTTTTTTTGTATTTAGTGTCTGGGGGGTCTAAAAAGTGTACTCAATTCGCTCTGACTTAGAAAAAGGTTCCTGCAGTACTTTGGGGCGAAGTCGGAGCGACTTGCATTGACTTCTATTAGAGAAGTCGTTTGCAAGCTGCGATTAAAGTCGTGCTGCACAACTACAGGTACACTTTTTAGACCCCCCCAAACACTAAATCCAAAAAAAGTCATGCCTGCCTCCAAAGACGCCCAAAAAATGCCCGATAAATGCCTGCAACAAAAACGCCCAGGAGGAGCGGAGCCCCATCCCTGTGCTACTAAAAATTCTAAGAAAAATGATCTTTTTTTCTGGTTCTGGACATGCTACAGAGCTGAAACTTCACAGGTACACTTTTTAGACCTCCCAGACACTAAATCCAAAAAAAGTCATGCCTGCCTCCAAAGACGCCCAAAAAATGGCCGATAAACGCCTGCAACAAAAACGCCCAGGAGGAGCGGAGCCCCATCCCTGCGCTACTAAAAATTCTAAGAAAAATGTATCTTTTTTTCTGGTTCAGGACCATTTTAATGGAAAGTCGGATCACAAGTCGCTTCAAATAAGATAAGGAGGCGACTCCCATTGAAGTCTATGGGACAAGTCGGATACAAGTCGCCTCAAAGTAGTACAGGACCCTTTTCTGAAGTTGGAGCGACTTCAGTAGTGCCAATTAAGACGGCACTCATGGATTAACATTGCTTTTGTTATGTCAAGCGACTTGGGGCGACTTGAGGGCACACAAGTCGCCTCACAAGTCGCGGCAGTGTGAATGGACTCTTAAGTGCTTTTGGCCAAAATAGAATTAAATGGAAACGCCTGAAAAATGTGCAAATGTACGTGTGAGATCACACATACTAGGCATTTATTTTCCCTCATAACTAGCCTTCCAAAAAGAGACATTGCGGTGACTTTCTCATTTTGAATAGTAAGGGAGAGGCTCAGAATCTTTGGAGGTAGAGTTGTCCTTTAAAAATATGCAGCAGTATGCAGCATTTTATTGATGTTGTTCAGTGTGATCTACAACTGATCGATTGATGAGTTGGTTACCAGTAGAGCGGAGCCTTTTGATCGGATGCTGATGTTCAGGCTACATGTGGCCACTGGTGCATCAAGGAACATCAATTTGCATTGCTTGATTAATTTCAAAGCACCTGGATAATTAGATCCCGAAGGTGGGAGCGTATTTCTGCCGAGCCGAAAAAAAGAAAAATAAGCGTCTGTTTAACTGTAATTGACAACAGCAGCTGAAACAGAGACCACTGATTGTTGTATGTCCTATTTTCACAATGCAAATGTGTCTCCCGACAAGTTTTCTTCCTGTGCCTGCTGTTACACATTTACAGAATCACGATGATTATTTTTTTTTCCTCCTTTGCAGACATCTGTTGTGGAGCTGGAATACAAAACCTGATAGTGTGCTCGTTACTTAGCAACCAGATCTAAGAATTCCCATTTATAATCTCTCCCAGGCCAGAAATTTATAATGCATCCCTGCCACATGTTCAGCTCTAAAATGTCACAGAAATAGCCCTGCCTCCCTCGCTGTGTTATGAGCCTCTACAGCTGTGTACTGCATGTCATTCTGAGATGGAGAAGAGGGAAGCGGTATAGTGCAAAGGACACGCTCCACATATGTCAAAAATGATTGCTTAAAGTGACACTAAATAATCTCATATAAGGTTCTATATATGATCAATATAAGGTTCTATTTTCATTTAAGATTGCATATTTGAGTTCTTATCTATTTATGCTGTTGAATGATTGGCCAGGATTGTTCACCGCTCTGCTTTGTAACATTCTTTCCTTACTTTTAAAAATAATTGAAACTGAAGAATACATATTTGAAAAGATTGCTTTAAACCAGAGCTAAGTGACCCTTTAAACAATAGGGCTAGGTTCACACGTGTGCGTCCTGTGTTCTACATGTATGCAGCCTTTTATTTCAATGGGCTGCCCTACCTGCAGAAATGCAGGTGCACTGAACCGCATGGTGCTGATGCAGCTTGACTTGTGTGAAAACAAGAGCGCCGATACGTGGGTGTTGCATTAAGTATTAATGGCACCTCCACGTTTCTGTTAAAGAACAGCACATTTGCCTGTGGGTCAGGAATGCGCGTGATTTTGCATGCATTCCCAACACACAATAATGTGAACGGAGCCGTAATAATTTTTGCTGCTAGTTTTTTTTTTTTTTTTTTTATACTAGTCATGTTTGTAATTAAACACTGTAACAATTTAACCACTTGCTATCCCGCCCACAGTCATTTTATTGCAGGCAAGCGGCATAACCAGGCACAATCACGTACATATACATCGCTGGCTGATGGGGCGCCCCTCCCACCATGCAATCCAATTACATGGTCACATCATAAACACAACTGTTATAAATAGGTTTCATTCATAAAAGCCTTACTTAGGATTGTGATGCTGTGATTGGCCCACAGCTATCACGTGGTACCTGGGCCAATCACAACACTCCATACCTTGTGATAGCTGTGGGCCAATGACGGCACACAATAGTAATCACAGCTTTTATGAACGTAACACATTCACGACAGTTCAAAACACCATTATCCCTGTAACCGCAATCAAAGTGTAAAAAAAAAAAAACCTTAATCACCCCTTCCCTCCCCAGAGTAGTGTCACTATGGTGACGCTGAACTACTCTGACGAAACTGTTATTTAAAAAAAAAAAAAAAAAAAACACAGTAAAAAGAAAATTGAAAAAAAATATTATTTTAACATGCTGTCACCAGTCAGTATCCCTGGTTACTGCCACATATGATGACACTGTACTGCGCTGGTGACATTATGTAAAAAAAACAATGCAACTAGCTATATACCTCTGACTGTCTACTTCCAAAAAGGGTTTATTTAGGGGGGGGGGTACTTTGTACTGTCCTTTCATTTTAAGGGCCTCAATTAATAAGATGGACCATCCATACATCAGAGATTATACATTTTCAAATATATATTATATATACCATGGTTTGTAGATGCTACAACTATCACACAAACCAATTATTATAAACTTATTGTGATTTTATTTTACGAAAGACATTTAGCAGAATACATTTTGGCCTATAGCAAAAATAAAACAGTGCTTATCAAATACCACTAAAACAAAGCTCTGAGTGAAAAAAAAAAAGAAAGATGATAAAAATTAAATTTGCGTACTGTTGCATGATTGCCCAATTGCCAGTTCAAGTGTGTTTAAAGTCTCTTTTTTTTTTTTTTTTTTTTTTCTGTCTTTTAAAATAACAAACCTGTTATACTTACCTCCTTTGTGCAGTTGGTTTTGCACAGAGCAGCCCCGATCCTCTTCTTCTTGGGTCCCTCGTTACTGTTCCTGGCCCCTCCTTCCTATCAAGTGCCCCACACCAAGCAGGTTGCTATGGGGCCACCCGAGCCGAGCTGCAGCTCCATATGTCTTTTCAGACACAGAGCTGCCATTCAGCCCCGTTCCCTCTCTCTTCTTATTGGCTTACTGACTTTGACAGCTGTGGGAGCCAGTGGCGCAGTGGCTGTATTTCAGCCATTCAGGAGGGAGAGTCCCAGGATGGCCGAGGGACTCGTAGACATGGTTGAGCAAAGATGGGGCTCAGGTAAGTATTAGGGGGGGCTGGGGTGGCTGCTACACACAGAAGGCTTTTTATCTTAATGCATAGAATGCATGAAGATTAAAAAAACCTTCCTGCCTTTAAAACTCCTTTAAGGTAGCGCAGTGCTAAATAGCAAAAAATGGCCTGGTCATAAAGGAGGTAAAACAATTTCTGTGGTCGTGTTGAAAAACTTTGAAATCCAGGGAGGCATCAAAGACACGAATGAATGTATTAATTAAAGTAGAGTTCAAGGCAAACCCTAACTGCTCTTAAAAATGCTCTTTCCCCCTCCCAACACCTATACCTGTGTGAAAGATGGATTACTTGCCTATTTTAAGGCCACTTTA
The DNA here is from genome assembly GCF_965119305.1 of Pelophylax lessonae. NCBI lineage: Eukaryota > Metazoa > Chordata > Amphibia > Anura > Ranidae > Pelophylax > Pelophylax lessonae. The sequence goes on from NC_138776.1 coordinate 108,313,032, forward strand.
GTCTAGTTGGTTGATCTCCCCTGTCAGTCAGCACTGGCTGCGGGGGAGAGGAGAGAGTTCTCCCATAACGGTTAGGAATGCCTGGGAGTGAGGACTTCACCTATAGAATCTTATGGCCCATCGATTGTCTGCTCTTCCTCCTCTCTCTGTAGCCACCACTCGCTCACAGAGGGGAGCCGGAACACTGGATCAGAGTGACCTGAAAATTGGTAAGTATACAGATTTTTCCCACACAGGTTAGTCAGAATCGGTGTTAGAAAGGGGAAGGGAGCATTTTTTAGAGTAGTTAGGTTTTGGCTGGAATTCTGTTTTAATACGTCAATAACCAACTCATGCCAGCTGTACACATACATGCAGCGGCAGTGCTGGTGAGCCCTATGCTCAGTTTGCATTACTGCGATGTGATTTTGCCACAATTTTTATTGCGATTATGTAATGTGACTTTGATGTAACTTGGCTGCATTTTTGCATATTCTGTGGAGCCAAGTCACCATGTAAATCGCACCAAAACACAGGAACCTCTTCCAAAATTGCACCATGCTTAGAAGGTGTTCTGTAGGCCAAATCAGCCTGAGGGTAATGATGCTGCTCTTCCATAAATATAGTAAAATAAAAACGGGTTGTCGCCCAGGGACAGGAAGTGGGTTACTGGCATAAAGTATAAAGGATTCAAACCTGAAAGCACGTTTTGGGATGCCCTTTAAAGTAATTTCACGAAAGATTATAGCCAGTCTATCCCTAACGGAAGTGATAATAAACAGTGGGTTTAAAGTTTGAGAGAAATGGGGGAAAGAACACCTATATTGGTTATATTACCAAGCCTGATTCTAGTTATGATTTTGTGCAGTTTGTATTATGACGGCAAATACAATATTCGTTTTGAGTGTTTTTTTTTTTTTTACTTCTATTTTCTAAACAGACCCTGCTACATACTTTTTGTCTTCACTGAGTGCATACTTATTGGCAGCTAGCCACACAAACTAGGGCATGCGTAGTTGAGATGTCATCATTGAGAAAAGCAGGAATTTCAGCGTATGTTTTAATCTGCATACAAAATAGCAAGGTGGTATTTGTTTCGTTGTCCTTTGTTATATATATATGACAATGTTTGTAGCACAGTTAATCCGATCTCCCCACTGTGCCATTTTTAATACTACTGCAGCAATTCAGTTTCCAGTTTCCTAGCAACCCGAGAGCTCAGGCCTGATGTAGCATACCGCTCTGCTCATAGCTAAAGCTGGTGTCTAGTGGTTGCCAGGCAGACGTGTGACACAGCTGATCAAAGTGTATGAAAACATGGAAGCTTTTATAGAACACATTGAGACTGGAAATGAAAAAAATATATATTTGCATTGAAAAAAAAATTCTGCAAATGTTTACTCTATGCAATAGGTCTCATTTATGAAAACTGAATGATAATTGGAGTATTGGCTGTAGCAGTGGTCTCCAAACTGCAGTCCATGGGCCAGATGAGACTCTTTGCTTGCCTGTATCCGGCCCACAGGGCACTATTCCTTCTATGGACACCAATGTTGAGGCACCATTCCTTTCCCACTGACACCAATAATTTAGACACTAATACCAATATTGGGGCACTATTCCTCCCACTGATGCCAATGATGGGGCACTATTACCCCCACTAATACAAATGATGGGGCACTAGTCCTCCCACTGATACCAATGATGGGGCTCTATTTCTCCCACTAATGCCAATGATGGGGCACTACTCTTCCCACTGATATCAGTGATGGGGCACTATTCTTCCCACTGATACCAATGATGGGGCACTATTCTTCCCACTAATACCAATGATGGGGCACTATTCTTCCCACTGATACTAATGATGGGGCACTATTCTTCCCGCTGATACCAATGATGGGGCACTATTCCTTCCACTGATACCAATGATAGGGCTCTATTCTTCCCACTGATACCAATGATGAGGCACTATTCCTCCCACTGATACCAATGATGAGGCACTATTTCTACTACTTACCACAAACGCCATATCATTGTCTTACTCCCTCTGACCACCAAGCCTGAGACATTGTTTAATCCCACTGAAAACTGGGACATTTTCAACTTCTGCTGGCCACACTCCGGCCCCCCGATTGTCTGAAGGGCAGTAATCTGGCCCTTTGTTAAGAAACTTTGGAGACCCCTGGGCTATAGGAACAAATTAGGTTTTATATTCCAAATATGAATGAGCTTATTGAGCGTGACATAAAATAGAGGGGGGCTATTGCCAATATCCTTCAACTCTTTGCTTGCCTGTATCCAGCCCATGGGGCACTATTCCTTCTATGGACACCAATGTTGAGGCACCATTCCTTTCCCACTGACACCAATAATTTAGACACTAATACTCCCACGAATACCAATAATGGGGCACTATTCCTCCCACTGATACCAATGATGGGGCTCTATTTCTCCCACTAATGCCAATTATGGGGCACTATTCTTCCCACTGATACCAATGATGGGGCACTATTCTTCCCACTGATACCAATGATGGGACAGTATTCTTCCCACTGATACTAATGATGGGGCACTATTCTTCCCACTGATACCAATGATGGGGCACTATTCCTTCCACTGATACCAATGATGGGGCTCTATTTCTCCCACGAATGCCAATGATGGGGCACTATTCTTCCCACTGATACCAATGATGGGGCACTATTCTTCCCACTGATACCAATGATGGGGCGCTATTCTTCCCACTGATACCAATGATGGGGCGCTATTCTTCCCACTGATACCAATGATGGGGCGCTATTCTTCCCACTGATACCAATGATGGGGCGCTATTCTTCCCACTGATACCAATGATGGGGCGCTATTCTTCCCACTGATACCAATGATGGGGCGCTATTCTTCCCACTGATACCAATGATGGGGCACTATTCTTTCCACTGATACCAATGATGGGGCACTATTCTTCCCACTGATACCAATGATGGGGCACTATTCCTTCCACTGATACCAATGATGGGGCTCTATTTCTCCCACTAATGCCAATGATGGGGCACTATTCTTCCCACTGATATCAATGATGGGGCACTATTCTTCCCACTGATACCAATGATGGGGCACTATTCTTCCCACTGATATCAATGATGGGGCACTATTCTTCCCACTGATATCAATGATGGGGCACTATTCTTCCCACTGATATCAATGATGGGGCACTATTCTTCCCACTGATACCAATGATGGGGCACTATTCTTCCCACTGATACCAATGATGGGGCACTATTCTTCCCACTGATATCAATGATGGGGCACTATTCTTCCCACTGATACTAATGATGGGGCACTATTCTTCCCACTGATATCAATGATGGGGCACTATTCTTCCCACTGATACCAATGATGGGGCGACCACAAACGCCATGTCATTGTCTTACTCCCTCTGACCACCAAGCCTGAGACATTGTTTAATCCCACTGAAAACTGGGACATTTTCAACTTCTGCTGGCCACACTCCGGCCCCCCGATTGTCTGAAGGGCAGTAATCTGGCCCTTTGTTAAGAAACTTTGGAGACCCCTGGGCTATAGGAACAAATTAGGTTTTATATTCCAAATATGAATGAGCTTATTGAGCGTGACATAAAATAGGGGGGGGGGGGGGGCTATTGCCAATATCCTTCAACTTTGATTTTTTTTTTGTGTAACTGGAGAAAAGCTCCACATTTATTGTAAAGTTCATGCATTAACTCCATTGCAGTAGATTGGTATTGGTTGGCAACAGCTATTAGCCAACATTATTTTCTTTTTACAAATGAAGGAAATGCCTTTATTTTTTTTGCACACACATAAAACCTCACTCCTCCGAATGCACTAGACCTTCTGATTTGATTCTGATTGTTCTTACTGTCCATGGCAACCAGTTATGTTTGTCTTTTTATTTTCATATTCTGCATTAGAACAAAACACTAAAAATCATGAATTATCAGAAAAAATAAAATAAAGCATAGCAGTATAAAATCTTGTTGGCACATTCTGCAGCTGTCGCTGTGGTTGCCAATTGTTGGGTTTTCTTATCTTTTTTTGACACAGGCACCTTACTACTTTCTGCCAAAATAAATAAAAAGCTAGCTGTTAATTACAAAAGAAAGGGACAAAGTTTTTCCAGGACTCGTGGGCAGGACCCAATACAAAAATAGCTTTAGAGTTCTGTTGGTTTCTACATCTGAGTTGATTTTAACTATCTTTTATTTATTTTTTTAATATGCTGTTAGATTACAGTTCATGCTTTGTACTACACACAGTGCGGAAGTGTATTGGCAATGGGACATTTCCCACACTTTTTGAAACCGTGTTGTAAACTATTCCACAAATCAAGTCAATTATACATTTTTTTTTTTTTTTAAGAGGACCCATTCACTAAAGCTGGTCATACACTGTTAGGCAGCCCACAGGTGATGCGATTTTCTTTCCTTCCACCACGAGTCGAGTTTGAAATCGCTCGATTCCCCCACCAACACAGTCCATGTTGATTGGGGAATACCTTCTGCAGAGCTATTGTATTCTGCCAGCGGGGAGCACAGGAGCCTTCCTGGCCGGCAGAATATAATGATTATTGCTAGCTGCTAAAATGGCTGGCAGTAAGTAAGTGCATGCTGAAAAATCTGACAGGCTGGTTGTACCCAAGTCAATCGATACGTGGAGTTGGGAACAGTCAGCCTGCCCATACATGGATCGAAATTCTGCAGGTCCTTACTGAACCAGCTGAAATTTGATCTGTGTTTTGCCGGCTTCAAAACCCCTGACTTTTTTTTTTTTTTTTTTTATACGCATGTAAGCCTAGATGTTCGTGCATTTCTTTTAGAATAAAGGAGTTTAAAAGAGGTGATGTAATACAGGAGAGAGGCAGAAAAAAACCCACACAGCCAGTGTGTCCAGGAGCAGCAGTTTTGTCATAAAAAAAACGCTTAATTCACCTCAACCTAAATGTAAATACGCTTCAACACTAGATACGTTTAGCACTTGAGCATTATTTCATTTCAGCGGTCAAAATAAATTATTATTCTGCCCAATGATATGTATTACCATCCATGTGCTTGACGCGCCTAAATGTGCTACAAAAGTTTTCGAGCATCAATCGTTTTTTTTCTGCCTAAACTCTGCTGCCAGGAGGAAAGGAGTTTAGGAGAGTTGGCAAAATTTCCTGTCTGCATGAGGCTTAAGGAGTCACTTCTCGTCATGCATAGACTTATTATTGAATGGGCCACTTCCCCATGACTACTGGGCAAAACTCTTCCCTACCAGAAAGCAAAGGCATTTTTGTCTTTTGTACTGGGGAGACAATTTTTTTCCATCAGTTTGTCATGGTTGTCAGCACACATTGTTTCTAACAGGAATTCCTTCTACTGCTGCTGCTTATACTTGGCATGGGACAATGAGAATTATGTCCAGGAAATCAGATAATAAAAACTGCCCGAATATACAGTATGTTCAGGCTTTAGCTTTTTGGACACCAAAACTCTCATTTTTAGATATGTGAGAGCCAGTACATGACTGAGACTTTGATAGCAGAAGGAAGGATCAATCATTTAGACTGAAGAGGGAAAGGAGAGAAATGCGCCAATCGACCAATAATGTAAAACGGTTTGAGTCAACATAAAACCAAAATACAAATGATAAAGGTTGCAGCTTTAGGTAAGTATGATACAATATATGTAAAATTCAGTCCATCAATAATCAAAAAGTCCAAAGGTAGCAAAACCATACGGATAAAAGTAATCTGTGTCCATGTAATTCAGGAGCTCCTGAAGAAGCGCGTGGCGTGAAATTAGCCGCTTTTCTGTTTGTGTTGGTTCCCTGACCCCTGAATAGGCTGCCTGTTTCCATTGGACACCACAGACACTTCACAGTGATTTCTCATTGATTTTCCTATCCAGAGTACGTAAGGGACATGGTTTCATATTTAGATGCATGTTTGTGCATAACTTCTTATTCTACTTTTTATCGTATTTTATTTTTCACTATCCTGGATTTTCCATTTTTTATCATTTTTCTTAACTTCTTACCAGACAAGCTAAGGCAGTGCTGGGAATTACTGTTTGTTCAATCATTTAGACAGCATGGTATTTTAATTTTTTATATAAGTGCCGACCATTTACGCAGTGCCTTACATATGGTGTACATTCACATCAATGCCTGCCCCCAAGGAGCTTACAATCTAAGGTCCCTACCTGACATGCATACATACACATACTATGGTCAGTTTAGACAGGAGCAAGTTTACCTGCCAGTATGTCTTTGTTGTGTGGGAGGAAACTGAAGTACTCAGTGGAAACCAATGCAAGCACAGGGAGCGAATGCCAACATGTAGTGTCATGGTTGGGAGTTCAAAGCGATGACACCTAAGCTGCAAGGCAGAAGCACTAACCACTAAAGCCCCGTACACGCGTACCGATTGTTGGCCGTGAATTTTCGGCCGCCGCCCGATCGGCCGATTATCGGCTTGTTAGTATGATGATTCCGACAACCGACTGACTTTTTGGCCGAACAAAATCTGGCGTGCGTGCTATAAAATTTTTGTTGGCCATCAGCAGGACGGCCGATTGTTCCTCAGTCAGTACAGATTTCGGCCGACAAAAATCAGTTGAGCAAGACTGGGCATGCTCAGAGAAGAAAAAACACACGAAAAGTAGACCAGAACATGACATTACTTCTGCAGTTGGTTGTTGTTGGCCGACAAAATTCGTGTGCAGTCTAGAGCACATTTCAACCAACACAACAACACTGGACAAAAGACAGCCGATCGGTCGGCCAACAATCGGTGCGTGTGTACGGGGCTTAAGTCACATCTTGGTTTTTCTGAAAATGTTTGTTTATATTTTTTCCATCATATAAGAATATGGTTGGTTGCATCCAGAGGGGTTCAGAATTTTACTGTGGTCCTCAGATGATCACATATGACAGTCATTCTGTCAACCCTGGCATACCCAGAATTCTTATAGTTCCAATTGCCTCTACCCAACATTAATTGGTTGGTTATATACATGTTCAGCTGCATGACAAGGGCAATGTTCACATTCTGACATAAGTGGTTGTTAATAGGTTAGTATTTTCATTGATTACATTCTAGTTCTGCAATATAAAGTTAGGTTTATGGGCTAGTTAGAGTAATTGATTTAGCTTAACTGCAAGGTTGATCTCCTGATTTACTTGCTGTAGTAATTGGTTTGTCAGGTTAATACCCCTTTTTATAGTCCTGTTAATTTTTATGGCTTTTTGTTTTTTATTTTTACATTTGCAGTGGCATTTGGGAAAAAGGTGTTGGCAGTACAGTGTACTCATTTTAAAACATTCAAAATGGGGTTCAGGAGGAGCTCACTGTACTTACCATGCTATGTTATTACTGCCATCTTCCTGCTGATCTATTGTGTTCTGACAGGGGGACAGCACCCCCCCCCCCTCCCGCCAGAACACACAGGTCAGCGCTTGCAGTCATTGGCAGATGCTTTTCTGACATGCCTGTATGACAGAAACTGGACATTTGGCCGGCTTCTGTTGGACACGCTGCTGTACATACAGGCCGTATGTCGGCGACTTTCTTTTGAACTGGGCGCTACTTGCTGATATTTGGCCCGTGTGTACCAGGCTTAAAGTTTGTCGCCATTCCACGAGTGTGCGCAATTTTAAAGCATGACATGTTGGGTATCCATTTACTTGGTATAACATCATCTCTCACATTATACAAAAAAATTGGGCTAACTTTACTGTTTTGTTTTTTTAATTCATGAAAGTGTATTTTTCTCTATCGCTCATTGACAGACGTAGTCTTCTTGATTCTCAAGAGCTGGGTTATGTTGTCTCCGCAGGAGTAGGACTAGGCAGAATGACAAAACGTTCTGGCTCCACCTTAGGGGCAGTCCCTGAGGGTATATCCTCCCTCTCTCTGCTACAGGGAATCAGTTTTTTTCTGTCTAGTCAGGAGTAAGGACCTAAGTTCCTTGCTGGGATCTTTTGGTCCTGGCAAGACTTTTTTTCTTTAAGAAAAAGACATTTTTTAGGTAGTTTTCTCCAGTGTTTTTTTCCTGTGAGATCTTCAAGCAAAAATGCCGGACTGGGCGACACTTGTGGTCACCCCAGCCGGCCTACGAGCGCGCGCAGACCATGGCATTGCGCTTGGTCGGCCGCGACATATTCAAGTAAGTATGCGGGGCCGGGCGACGGGCTGGATGTTGAGATCCAGTGGTCACCCCGGTTTCTGCCTACGAGCGCGTGCAGACCAGTGCGCTGGGTCGGCCGCGACGGAGTCCCAGTAAAGGGACTGACTTTGCGAGTTAAAAGTCTCGCTTGGACGCCAGGTACCAGAGAGTCGAGGCGTCCACAAACCCCCACCCCGGTGGAGAGGGTATTGTGAAGAGAGGGTGCCTGTCGGTTCGGTATGGTGAGTAAACGTTCCCTTTTTTCCTCATTATGAGGCAGTATATATTATGGGCCCCTCCATATATGGTCAGTATATATCTGATACTTACAAGTCCCCCTTGTAATACAGCATGTGTTTGTGGGAAGTGGACTTGGTTCAAGAGCTAACACTCTACCCAGCAGACTGTAACATTACAGCAGACATAGGAGGTATAATCCTACCTTATGTGCAGTGTATCTCTGTAGATCCATATGTCACCTCTTAGCAGAGTGCAGGTGGATGTGCTGGGAAGAAGATATCGGCGGTCCGCCGCCATTTTGCCGTAGACCGAATGCATGTATGTCCTCAGGTCACGCCGGCCGCCATGTTTTTGGAGTCTTATGTCTCTTCTATGGGGGCGGCCATGTTTTGTGAGCCCAGCTACCTCGTGGAGGGCTGGGAACGCCGGAAGGCGTACACAGGGGGCGGAGCCACGCCTTCTGCCCGGGAAAAAGCAAACAGCTCCTTCCAGTCTGTGTAAGACAGACGCTGACTGCAGTTTGTTGGAAACTGCACTGCATCGGTTGGTGAGCCTTGGGGGTCCCTCTCTCTCTCTCTGGGATCGAGAAGCAGGTACTCTGAGGGGCGCTATTGCGCTAGGGGGAGACACACAAAAAAAAAAAAAAAAAAAGAAAGTTTTTTTGTTTTGCTGGCAAAGGTGTCCTGTATTAACATGGACACTGCCACTCATGTATCTCCTCCGGATCCCCTCGAGGGGTCTGCGGGATCCTCCAGCACCCCATTGACAATTGAATCTTTGTCAGCTATTATGGAAACTTTTGTGTCCCGGGTGGAAGTGGCTTGTCAGGGACAGGGCGCAAGAAAGCGACCCCCGCCTAACCCCTTATTATCTGAAACCTCGGATTCAGACTCTGAGCCTATTTCTACAGTTGCAGGTACTTCATCTGGTATTGGTGTCTCGGGTCCTGTCTCTTCAGACAGTGAGGAGGATGTTTCGGCATCCTCCATAGCCCGAGAGGAAGCGTTGGTAAACGCACTCATTATATCTGTTCAAGAGACTTTAAGGTTACAGGGTATTCCATCAGAAATAGCTGAAACTGAGATCCCTTTTGGGACTAAAAAGCGCATCAAAGTGGCGAAGGTTTTTCCATTGCCCAAATGTTTTGGCAATCCAATCGAAGAAGAATGGCGTCTGCCAAAACGCACTTTTAATATTTCTAAACGCATTGACAGGCGTTATCCGTTTGAGGAAACCCTTATTAAGAAATGGACAGAACCACCTGTGGTGGATTCACCTATTGCTAGATTGAATAAAGCCACGGTTATTCCTTTAGAAGACGCTCCGTCTTTTAAAGATCCAGTGGATCGCAAGATAGAAGCTATGTCTCGCACCATGTTTTCCTTGATTGGATCAGCTTTCAGACCAATAATTGCTATTGGTCTGGTTTCGCAGGCTGTAACTGAATGGACCAAGTGGTTACGCCGGGACTTAGAAGAAGTCCCTCAGGCGGTATCAGATTTGTTGGAACAAATGATACAGGGGTTACAGTTTGTATGTGATGCGGCGTTAGACGCCACTCCATTAATGGCGCGAGCATCAGTCTCAGCAGTGGTTCTCAGGCGTACACTGTGGCTAAAAGGTTGGTTAGCCGACCAAGGTTCCAAAAAAGCATTGGCTAATATCCCCTTTTCAGGAGAGCGTCTATTTGGAGCCAACTTAGATGAGATCATTAAGGATCTCACCGGTGGAAAAAGCACCTTTTTACCGCAAGTACGCCGACATGGTCAGACTGGTGGCGGACGTCCCGTGGAGACTTCCTCTCAGGGAGGATCTACTGTCTCAGGGACCGATCTTCCATCCTGCTTTACGATCGCTGGCTTTAACGGCCTGGCTATTGAGACCCAGGTGCTGAAGGACAAAGGTTTGTCAGCTTCAGTTATTCCTACTCTAGTTGAAGCAAGGAAAGCGACTTCCAGAAAGATTTATCATCGCACATGGAAGTCCTACATTGCATGGTGTGAACCTTTGGGGTTCCGTCCTCGGTCTTATTCGATTAGTCGAATATTGGCTTTTCTGCAACAAGGGGTTGAGCAGAAACTGGCCTTGAGTACTATCAAGGGTCAGGTCTCAGCATTAGCCATCTTCTTTCAGAAGCCTTTGGCTACTCATTCCTTGGTGCGGAATTTCATCCAGGGGGTGCGACATCTGGCTCCGCCAGTGCACGCGCCGTTACCCCCCTGGGATCTTAATTTAGTGTTGTCGGTTCTTCAGAAACCTCCCTTTGAAGATATTAGGGAGATTCCTCTACCCACGTTGTCCCAGAAGGTGGCCTTCTTGGTGGCTATTACTTCTGCACGCAGGGTGTCAGAACTGGCCGCATTATCTTGTCGTTCACCATATCTGGTGGTTCATAGAGATAAGGTGGTTCTTCGTCCGAATCCATCCTTCCTACCAAAAGTGGTTTCAGAATTTCATCTGAATGAAGAAATTGTATTACCTTCCCTGTGTCCTAAGCCCAGTCATCCTCGGGAGTTTGCTTTACACTCCTTGGATGTGGTCCGGGCGATCAGGGTATACTTGAAAACGACAGACTCGTTTCGCAAGACGGATTCACTTTTTGTGATCCCAGATGGACCCAAAAAGGGGTTGCCTGCATCTGCCGCGACCATTTCCAGATGGATCAGACAGACGGTAGTGCAGGCTTATTCTATTAAGGGTCGGGAGCCCCCGTTCCCTGTTAAGGCGCACTCCACTCGGGCACTTAGTGCGTCTTGGGCCTTTCGCCATCAGGCGTCAGTGGTCCAGGTGTGCAAGGCGGCTACCTGGTCGTCGGTGCATACCTTTTCTAAACATTATAAAGTTGATATAATGGCATCGTCTGATGCCTCATTTGGCCGCAAGGTTTTGCAGGCCGCAATTTGAGGAGACCAGTGGTCTACCTCGAGGGTTTTTTTCCGTTGGAAAATTTTTCTTTAGTCTCATTCTTTGTTTATAATGAGCCTTTAAAACTTCTAGTTTGGCACCGGTTGGGCCTTCTAGATTGGATTTGATTTTGTCAATCCCACCCCTCATTTGTGGCACTGCTTCTGGATGTCCCAGCTCTTGAGAATCAAGAAGACTACGTCTGTCAATGAGCGATAGAGAAAAATGGATTTTTGTAAGAACTTACCGTAAAATCTTTTTCTCTTAAGCTCATTGACAGACGTAGTACCCGCCCCTCTATCATTGAGTTGGGTTGGGTTAAATTCTCTGTACTGCTTTAAACAGAACTGATTCCCTGTAGCAGAGAGAGGGAGGATATACCCTCAGGGACTTCCCCTAAGGTTGAGCCAGAACGTTTTGTCATTCTGCCTAGTCCTACTCCTGCGGAGACAACATAACCCAGCTCTTGAGAATCAAGAAGACTACGTCTGTCAATGAGCTTAAGAGAAAAGGATTTTACGGTAAGTTCTTACAAAAATCCATTTATTCCCAATACCGCGTGACATAAAATATTGCAATATCTTCTATTGTATTCTCTAGAGTCTCTGGTAAAAAAATAATATATATATATATATATATATATATATATATATATATATATATATATATATATATATATATATATATATATATATATAATGTATCACATATAAAATTTGGGGGTTCGAAAGAATTTTTTTTAGCAGAAAATACTGATTTTAACTTGAAAGCAACATATGTCAGAAAAAGGGTAATGCTCCAAAGGGTTAAAGAGACTTTGTTGGCACACCATTTGAACAACAATCTTCCTATAAAAGCCTCCTTGGTGTAATTCTCAAAAAGCTCTGCTGCTGGGCACTATCATCTTGGATGCGATGTCAGCAGCCCCAGTAGATTTACAGCTATTGCTCATGTGACACATTATAGTAGTTCCACTTCAAGATACTACTTCAGAAATTATTAATCTTACCCCTTTTACAAGGTTAAAAAGTTCTGTTATGTGATCATGACATGTTACGTTCTGTCATGTGATCTCTTCTTCTTGATAGTGGGGAATGAGGTTACAGGACACTGCAACAGGAGTGCAAATCTGCATAGAAACCAATCAGCTTCCAGGTTTAATTGTCAAAGCTTAATTGAACAAGCTAAAGTTAGAAGCGGATTGGCTACCATGCACATCTGCACCAGATTTTGCAGTCTCTAGTTTTAGTAAGTTATCCACACAGTTTGCCTGTATTCCATTGTTCAGCCTGTGGCAAGATGCAAGCTGTACTTGGGGGAGCTGTGCAAGAAGCAGGCTGTGATTGGCAAGTGGGCATGGTGGCTGAACCAACTACCCAATGCTGGCATGCTGTGTGTCTGCACGGTGTCCTGTAGCTCTGAAAGCACAGCCAAAGAATGCAATCTGACCATGCAAGCACAGATTAGCTTCTCTGCTTTGTGTGGGCAGTTTAGAACAAGGAAAAAAGGTAAATGACAGGATCAACCAGGTACTTCAGATGGAAGAAGAACATGAAAATGACAGAGCCTATGATTTATAATTTACAAAATAAAAAAATTATATGTTATAGGGTAACAGACGTATTAAGAATGCTTTTGTAATCCCTTTTCTTCTCTAGTAAATGTACTATTATAATTTCTCTACACTCTTAATGCCCTTTTGAAGTAGTGAGTAATACTCCCATCATCTTTTGGGACATGTTGTAACACAGTGTTCCCAGAAAAGGAACTGGTAAGCTTACAAACAAACCACAACATTCACGAGTGTTTGTGCATTGCTCGCTGACGGCAGCAGTTCTTTCTTTTCCCTTTTTTTTTATTGCTTAAACCAACTAAGCTGGTTGAAAAAAGGAAATGTGATAGCTGGTCAGCGATCCAACCAAGTATGTCATGGAGTTTGTGTGAAAGGCGGTTATGACCCTAGAGGAATTCCTAGCTTCTCTAGTAGGAAATCGGTATCGGTTTATTCAGGGCTTATTTACACTCAAAACATGAGTAGTATGGTGCTGAAAATCTTCAGAATGCTAATAGTTAAATACTGTATAGTTCTAATAGGTTTATTAATATTTCTGTGCTGTTACAATTCATCAGCAGCCAGTAACAAGTGAAGAACCTGCTTTAGGTTTTTCAAAGCATGACATTGTTTTATAATTGGGCCTCTGGAAATGACATATAACCGTTTAACCAACAGTTACTATGTTGTAGGAATGGGTCGGGATTTTTCTAATATTGCAGGAGTTGGGAGCATTGCTTGAAAAGATCAGGGCATTCATATTTGCTTTTTCAAGGTGCATACATGCCATTTGAAATATAGGAGTCTTTGCAATGCATAGATTTCTCAAAATAATATCTTCTGTTCAATTTCCTTGTTCTGTGACAGGCGGGATTATCCGCTGTAATATCGGCAGCAAAGAAGAACACATCTGTTTTTATGTGTGTCCTGTTTTGAGTTTCTGTATCTTGGTTTGATCATCTGTGTGTGTTTATTTGTGCATTGTTAGGCTTTTGGTTATATATAGACCAATAATCTAGTGGGTAAGATGGATACAGGAGAGCAAGCTGTGGAACATGTCTTTTGTAGATCAAGTGTCACTTCCAAAATAAACCCCCTACTGTATCTTCAATGGCAGGCACAGTTCTGCTAGTTGATACACTGACAGATGGTGCTAAAATTAGACTTGTGGTAAATAAGTATGCCTTTCATGTAAAAGGTACAGACCTACTTCACCAAGGCTTCTTCTAGGTGGAATAGCATACGTTCCAAGTTATTTTAGAGTCTAGACCTTTATCGGTTACCTTATTACTCTTCTACTGTGAGTAAATATGGATATACCTTGATATAGAAGGGTGTTATTTCTTTGGCTTAATTAATGATGTTTTCAAATAATAATAGTACAGTTTTGATTGAGCAGTTTTGTAAAGTCTGAGCATTTTTATTTAATAGCAAATTTATAGCTTTATCATCCTTTGGTCCCCTTTGGATCACTGCGCTGCCAGTGACCCTCTGTCAGACCCTCTACACACCCACAGTCTGCAATCAGTCATGGCCAATTGAATAATGTATCTATTTCGGGTCCTAATATTATCCAACTGGATTATGAATAATCCGAAGTAGGATTGAGTTGGGAGTAAAAACCAAAATCGTACATAAAGCCCATAGTATTTGTCTGTGTTCATAGGGAAAATGTTCTTAGCCAACTGAAATGTTAATGTTTTTTCTTGGGTATCAGGGCTGGCTGGTATAGGGGTTAGTTTGTGTTTGAGCAAAAGTTATTTAAAACAGCGCAATTAAATAAATGTAAAAAAAATTAAGTGAAAATATGTGAATTGATTGCTACCAGTACTCATCAAGTGTTCTCACCTCACTCACAACAATATAAATATAGAATTCGTACAGCGCTATCATCTCTTTCAAAAAGGTGATCTGTGTGCACATAATTTGCTACACATTATTATTATTATACAGGATTTATATAGCGCCAACAGTTTATGCAGCGCTTTACAATGTGAGGGAAGACAATACAGTTACAATACAATTCAAAACAGGAGGAACTAGAGGGCCCTGCTCACATGTGAAAGCATATAAACATGTATTAACTGTGTCAAAATGTAACTAAATCACAACACACCCCAAGTGAAATCAAAATTAAATATTTATATATACAATGTGTCTATCAAAAAATAGACTGGCATCAAAAAAGACCCCACTGAAGAAGTCTATTGAAGACGATACTTGTCTGCAGGTAGTAGTTGACACCAGAACCTCTCTCACGTCCATTACTATACTGACGACTGCTTCCCGAAGGATTGTATCTTATGCTATTCACAGCTGGCATGGCTCATAGTGCTGCTCAATGTGAGTGAGCTTATTTTATTGTGTGGTATTTTACATTTATTTTTACAGAGAGCACTAGATACTTTGCTTTTGTTCTTATATAGCCAATTATCATGCAAGCACCTGAATAAAGAAAAAGTGGGATCTTGATGGATCCAGGGACATCCATCCATCCACACTGAGCTTGATTATCACCAAAGGGGAACAGTGCTCTTTGACTTCCTGGTAAAACAGAAGTCAAAGGTGCTAGTGAATACCGGTGGTGAATTTATTTGAGCACCTGTTCTTTTGATTATCACACACAGAGGTGGCAAGATTTTTCCTTTGTTTGGGACTGATCGATTGTTATTGGAGAATGTAATTGTTTTTTGGACTTTTTTTTTTTTTTATGCCAGTCTATTTTCTGATACATTGTTTACACATATGCTTTCACAGGTGTAGCAAACTTTGTGCACATATGGCACTTTTCCACTGCAAGTACTGGCTTGGCCCAGCTCGGCTCAGTTTGCTTTTCCACTGCATGGTACGAGTCGGCACCTTTCAGAACTGTATAAGCTCAACTGGGCTCGGTTTGCTTTTCCACTGTTGTAGTACTTAGTACTAAGTGGGTGGGATTACAACGATTCTCTGACCAATCAGTGGCTAGTAGTGACAAACAATCAATGCTGCATGCATAGGATTGTGGGATATGGTATCGGTACGGCCTGCTTGGAACCCCAACCGAGGTGGTACTGTTTAAGTGAGCCGTACCAAGGCCGTACCATGTAGTGGAAAAGCACCGCTGTACCAAACCGCACCGAACCGTTCTAACCCTTACCATGTAGTGGAAAAGCGCCAAACCGAGCCAAACTGATCCGTACCATGTAGTGGAAAAGCGCCTACAGATCACAATTTTGAAAGAGATGATAGCGCTGTACTAATTCTATATTTAGTTTGTGGTTAAGATACAGGGAAAGCTGCTCCTTTTTTTAATACGGGGCTGAAGAGCCTACAAAAATGTATGCTAGTCCATAGATACTATTCCACATACCAGCCTAATGCCAGGATGGCCAAACCTTCTGTCCAGGTCTTAAAGGCTGTCAAGTTTCATAGGCTGTACTAATAGAGGAAGAAGAATATAGAACATCCTATAAGAGAATGTGGAAAATATCACCGACAAAGCAAATGCAGTAAAGGGCAACTGTACTTTTACATAAAATCCTTTAACCTCTCACCTTTTTTTAATTCGCCTGCAATAACCCCCTACCATTACAGTTTTTCTTTTCTCTATAGTAGAGTGGCATCCTGTACACTGTTTAACCTTGGCAGAAATTCTCTTCATCAGCTAAACCTGTATTTTCAGAATTATTTGCAGCGGTTTTGGAGTTGGGTTCTGTTATGGCCTCTTCTAGGTCTGTACAAATATGTTCTGATCACCTTGGTGGAAATCCATTTTTTGCTCTGTTGGCAATGGAAAAGGACAGAAAATGACTTGTACAATGCTTTACGCTACCTTGTATGTATGATTTACTAAACAAATTATATGACCTGTAGGAAGGAGTTAAGCATTTGACAGTCCCTGACAGAATCGTGTGTGATTGAGCACTACCCAAGCTGTGTTTGTTTCCCACACAGTGGTGGAACTGAGGTCATCCCAGCTGACAGTGACAGGTGATTGTCAGAGGAATGCAGTCTCTGCAATCCCAGTGAAAGTAGAGGGAGGAGGATGGCTCTGGTGGGGGTGGCGGTGTTTGTGTCTCTCTTTTTTTTTTTTTTT
This sequence comes from Pelophylax lessonae, assembly GCF_965119305.1. Classification (NCBI taxonomy): domain Eukaryota; kingdom Metazoa; phylum Chordata; class Amphibia; order Anura; family Ranidae; genus Pelophylax; species Pelophylax lessonae. Next base: position 108,329,971 of record NC_138776.1, read on the forward strand.
TTTCTCCCACATCTGTTTTCTGTACGCCCTATGGCATTTATTTTATGCGGTCCTTGTACAATTTGAGTTATTTCTATTGAAGGCTGATTCACACTTTTTTTGAGTTTGATATATGTTCAAAATTTAATTGAACCAAAGATTATGTGCACAGACGTTTGTTGGTATTTTTGTTTTTTTTTTACATTTAAGTTTTTTTTTTATCACTAATACAAAGGTGCTGCAAGGTCCATCGATGCAGGTTTAAAAGGTGTGATAGAATATTCTTCTAACTTCACACACTCAGATTCCAGCAGTGTTAGTGCATCCCCTTCACTACTCCAAGTGGCCAAATACAATGTCCCTTAGGATCCAGGTCTTTTCAAGCACTTAGGCTAGCTTTGTTCATGATGGTGGATTCAAGAAAAAAACAAAAAATGGCCCCTTGCCGACTTATTTATTTTTGATGTTATTGTGTCCACATTCTGTCAATTCAGGCTCTCCAACAAAGTGAGACATGGAACCATAGTGGACACTATAAAAGTCAGTAATTTCCCTGGGTAAAGGAGAATCAGTTAAAAAAGCTTTGCAGAAAATTTTCCGTTTCGTTTTTACCTTTTCTCAAGTGATGATCGTGATCCTGCCCTGTGTATGCCTGAGCTACTTACAGGATCTTTCAACATTAAGTTATTTTTTTGTATTTTGTTTTTCTATTTATGTAGAGAAAAACCCTATTGTTTTAAGATGTCATATTGGAAGCTCCTGTATCTCTTTGTTCATAAAGAAAAGTGTTTTTTTTTTTTTTCTTGAATTGAAGCCATGCTGATGCCTTTCACAGCTGAGGTTTGCCAAGGCTTTCCCTTATATTTAGAGGAGCTATTTTCAGTCTGTGAGCCTAGAGGGACATTTGGCCTGCTTCAGACTCTTGCTAATGCGTTCAGTCTCCTTGCTAGACAAATGATACTGAAGGGAACCCATTGCTAATGCTCAACATCCCTTTTTGGCAATCTGTTGAGGTTGGTATAAATGTTGTGTGATTTCGCAATTCAGACAGCGTTTCTGCTTATTGTTAGTGCTAAACAAGAAAATGTTCTTTGTGCAAGAGGACTAATTGAAATGAACACAGAATGGCTTTGAAAGCAACATGATTGACCACAGTTGTTGCAGAATTTCCCATAAACTGAGATTTGCGGAAGGTCTCTTATAATGAGATCTGAAGGGAAATCATCTGTTTCTTTGTTCCCACAAGGCTAAAGATGGCCATACATTATACAATTTTCTTGTTCAATTTCCTTTTGCTCTTCCTTCAACTATGAAGTTCAAGGGCCTGCCTGATTGCATTCAAATTGAAAGTGTTGTTTAGGTTTGACCTCGTATTATATGGTTTTGGTACAGCTAAAGAAAAATTGTATAATTTATGGTCAGCCTAATGGTTGACCATTGTTTAAAGAGCTGTGTTATCAGTGTAGTTTATAAAAATTAGGAGTCAACCTAGGTTATGCAAATGGTTGAACCTGTGTGATCCTATCTTTAAGGTTGTGTTCACACATGCCGCGGCTCACAACAGGGGGTCCGGTATGTCCCTGTTCACCGATTCAGGTGCGAATCAGGTCTGGTCCAAATTTGTGCCTGAATTTACACCTGATTTGGAGCCAAAGACGCACAGGACCCTTTCCAAATGTGGACTGGGGCTGCCCTGGTGGTTTCATGCGAATTTGATGCGGGGAAACCCGCATCCAATTTGCATGTGTGAGGAACCAGCCTAAGACCTGTTGCACCTCTGAAATGTATTGGAGACTAAGGGCCCCCCTTTAAGGGCAGTGAGATACATGCATGATCCCATCACTTTCAGGAACTAGGACTGGATGGCAGGTCCATGAACAAGAAAGTGCTTCTTGACTCAGTGTTCATGTCCACGCCAATGGAGAGAAGAGGGGGAGTAAATAAATAGTGCTGGCTAAAAGTATGGGTGCTTTTTTATCTCAGCCAGTTCTGAGAGCTGTTATGTCTGTAGGTAGCCTATGAAAGAGTTAATTATCTTAAAGCGTTATTAATTATCATGGATAAATAATGGCCACCATGAGACTGAATTCTTCAGATTTGCTTCAAACGACAAGCATTTAATTGGCATTATTTTGGAGATGCTTTCCTTGTACTCGCAGTGGATTACATATAAAGTAATTTAACTTTACTCATAGGCATGCACGCAGGGTGTGCCAGGGCACCCCTTAAACACCCCATGTAATGCAGATTCCCCCTGCTGCCTGAGCCCCTATGTTATTTACTGGCCCCTTCCCTTTGTGAATGAACACAGTGAGTGATGGTTATCGAATACTCACTGTGTTCATACATAACTGAAGCATAGTAAACTGTGTTAACCACTTTTGAATTTGAAGGTTTTACCTCCTTAACCTGGCCATTTTTTTCAGTACGACACTGCATTATTTTGACAATTGCACTTTGGTGCAATGCTGTACCCGAATGAAATTCATGTCCTTCCAAGCCCCCCCCCCCCCCCCCCCACGGATAGAGCTTTCTTTTGGTGGTATTTGATCAAATCTGCGGTTTTTATCTTTTGTGCTAGAAACAAAAAAAGAGCGACCATTTTGAAAAAAAAAAAAATATATATAAATTTTTTACTTTCTGCTATAAAATCTATCCAATAAAAAATCTAATTTCTTCATCAGTTTAGGCCAATATGTATTCTGCTACATATTTTAGGTAAAAAAAAAAAATCCCAATAAGCGTATAATGGTTTGCGTCTACAAACAATGGGATATTTTTATGGCATTTGTATTGATTTATTTTTTGCTAGTAATGGCGCTGATCAGGGATTTTTAGCAGGAATGCGACATTGCGGTGGACGACTCGGACACCTAACTGACACTTTTGACACTGTGTTAATCCCAGAACGGCGGTCTGCCTTGTTTACATTGGCAGACCGCCGTTTTACCTCTCTGGGGAGCACGCCTCCGCTGGCTATTGCGCAAAACGACATACAGTACGTCGTTACACGCAATAGAGCCGACCTGCCGCAGTGTATATACTGTGGCTGGTCGGCAAGTGGTTAAATATTTGCTGTGTGTGTTGGAGCTTTGGGGTGCACACCCTAATGCAATAGGCTATGCACACCTATGATATTATACTGATAGGGACACTATAGAATTGCATTGTGAAAGTTTGCCTTTCTTAGTACTTTTATGTAATGGCTAAACACAGCCCGAGCTGTATCATGTTTGACCACATCCTTGATTATACATGTATAGTAAAGTGAGACTGAACCAAAGAAGAAACAAGAGGCAGCTATTTAGTTAACGGCTCATTCTCTAGGGTTTTAAAGGATAAGTTCACCTTTAAAAAAAAAAAAAAAAATAATAAATGCACATTTTTTTGCAGGTAGAAAAATGGTTTCCCCCCTTTTTTTTTTTTTTTTTTTAAGGAGCCTGGAAAGCATTGCACCAGCGATCAGCAGATGCCATGAAAGTCTTCTGCAGACTGTCAGTGTAAGCAGTTTTAGGCCCCTTTCACACAGGCTTTGCGATCCAATCCCGCTGTCAGTTTTACAGGCGGAATGGATCAGATGCTCCATGCAGCCCTATGGAGCGATGGATGTCAGCGGAGACATCCCTGCTGACACCCACTGCTATCCGATCCAATCCTGTCCATGAAATCTGGACAGATGGAAACCCTATTTTCCATCAGTCTGGTGGATCGGATTGGATGAGAACGGGCAGGCGGTCCGTTCTCATCCGATCTCCCATAGAGGAGAGCGGGGATCTGACAGCTCCGTCTCTGCACACAGAGCGGAGACAGAGCGGTCATCCGCCTGCTCAGCGGGGATAGGCAGATCGATCCCCACTGAGCAAAACAGACTCCGGGCGCACCGCCTGTGTGAAAGGAGCCTTACACTGACGGGAAAAATCAATGAACTACTCAGGACTCAACAGCGCCGTGGTAGTTGATTTAGAGCTAAAAGCCGACAGCTGCAAAGGCTGTTGGTAATTGTAGTCCATTCATTCACAGAACACTGTGAATGAATAATGTGTCTGGGAGAAGATCCCCCTCTTGCTGCTAAAACGGGGGGTAAGATGGGTGCAAATATGGGTGTAACGTAGCATGTTACAAAAGGTGATCTTATCCTTTTAGATGAGAAGTAGGGCCAAAGCTATTTTGGCCATACTTCTGTAGGTCACAGGAGTGCAGTTGATTCTGAGCCTGCTGTTAATGTCGCTCAGCGGGTCCAGGCTCCGAAAGATCCCGATTTTACAGTTGAGATCCGCCTAGATGGGCAGCGGGCTCAGCCTCTCAATGAGCCGCTGGGAGACCAAACCAGCTGCTCCCACCCCATCCATAGCCCAGGGCTCCAGTGAGCGCTAAAGGGGTAGAGCAGAGAGCCTCTTATTGACAGTCACCGGCTCTCTGCTCACTGAAGGCTGAGAACGGAGTGATCAGATGTCTTTGATCGCTCAGTTCTCAGTCTTAGAGGCTGCAGGGGACAGATGCAGCATTGGATGGATCCTGCATCCACCTAAATTAGTATAGTTTTTTTTTTTTTTTTAAATACCTGCTGCTGTAGGACATCCATGGACATACTCAGGTTGCAGTAGTTATACCAAGATGATGCCTGCACCTATAGGCATCATCCTGGTATAAAAAAAAATTGCAGCCGGCGATTCACTTTGTAGCAGAAGTAATTTCAGTGGCTAAATAGCCACTCCATCACTTCTGCGGTTGACCGAAGGGGCTCACTCTCCCCTCCTGCCACCTCTCCTGGGCTGTACCATCCGATCCCGGAGCCTGAGAGCAATGCGAGCGGCAGCATTGGCTGCACAGGACAGAGAGAGGAACGGACATTGTTCCTCTCTGTCTCTCTGACCCAGGAAACGGAAAGCGATGAGTATGCCGTCACTTCCGGTTCTGCCTTTTAGCTTACCTTGCAGCTAGGAAAGCAGGTGATCAGACCAATCTGTGTCTGATCGCCTGCATTGGAGGCCAGGGGAAAGATTTGGGGTCTAATAAACCCCTGATCTCTCCATAAAGAGGACTTGTCATGGTCCATGCTGTCACAAGGCATATTGCTCATCCTTTGTGAAGTTAATCCAAAAAAAAAAAAAAAAAATTTAAACACCCCTATCCCTTTGTGCTTTTGCGCAAATGCGAACGCAAATATGTTACTCCCTCACGCAAATGTAAACGGTGATTGCACCACATGTGAGGTATAGGCGCGAGCTTAGAGTGTGAGCAATAATCCTAACACGAGACCTCCTTTGTAACTCTAAACTGGTAACCTGGCATTTAAAGCGACACCTATGGAGAATTTTAGGCACCGTAGTTTGCAGCCATTCCACGGGCAGACGCAGTTTTAAAGTGTAACATGTTAGATATCTATTTACTCAGCGTAACCTCATCTTTCACATTATACCAAAAAGTGGGTTAACTATTGTGTTTTTATTTATTTTTTAAATTCATTTAAGTGTATTTTTTCCAAAACAATTGTATGAAAAACCGCGTGGCACAAACAATTGCAAAGATCGCCATTTTATTCTCTAGGGTTTCTGATAAAAAATATATAATGTTTGGGTAATTTTCTAGCAAAAAAGTAGATTTTTACATGTAGTGAAGTGCCAGAACTGGCCCGAATACAAAGTGGGTAAACCCATACTACTCGTTTAAGCTGTTGCTTCACTTTAATCTTTTTATTGTCAAATGTATTTTTTTTACTTTTTTCTTTTCCTCATCACTGACTTTGATGGTTATGCCTTTGTGACATGGGGTAAATAAGCTAAATATAAATATGTATGATAAGTATGGGGTTGATTACCAAATACAGGCTGAGCTTAAACCAGAACTCCAGGCAAATTTCAGACTGGTAAAAAAGGTAGGGTTAGCATTCTAAGCCAATCAGACCTCTATGGCTTTGCAGTCACAGCAAGGAATGGGCCTCAAAAATACTTTTACTGCAGTGTGTATGCAGAGTGCAGAATGTGATAAATGGCCCTGATCAGATTAGTGGTCAAACAGAAGTATACATTCTTTGCCATTTCAAATACATATTTTTAGTTTATTTCTAATGAATGAATAGCTGAATGTTTTCTGTACTTGGTTGGCATTGCAGTTTATCCACGTTTGGCACTGCACTTTGCACTGGTTTATCATGTAAGCCCCCCTAAGTATCGCTACATGTTTATGGCTAAAAAGGTTTTCTTGTATGCTTGCTATTCTTCTGAGCTCTTATGCCTCAGTGAGTTGATGACAAAGCGTCTTGCTCCATTAAACTTCCCCCATGTTGTGTGACTGTAGTGAAAAGGTATATGCATATACTGGGACTTGTGCACATTAAATATTCCTTTGTATGTTTAACATGGACTCTCATTCCTTTTTAGGTCTATGTGGAATTTGATGACCTAGAGTGGGATAAACGAGAATGGGTGAAAGTATATGAAGATTTTACTGCTTTTTTCGTGGAGTTCCAGCTGGTCTGGGCGAAGAGGAAGGACCCCAGCCAGGCTCAGGGATCAAAGGTCAAGCAAGTCCAGTGGCCTGCCTTGGTGAGATAAAATCTTTATTGTTCTTTCTTTTATGCCTACTTAAGTAACAAAGATGCTTACGTTGATTTGTTTTTGTCATTTATTACTTGCTAAACTCTGGAAACACAACTGCTTAAGAATTTTCATAGTTATTCAACACAACACCCTGTTTCTGTTCCTGTTGCCGGGGGAAGGAAGTATAAGGATTTTTTAATTGCCTGCCAAATATGGAAAGTGTGGAAGGGTTAGAACCTCTAGCAAGCTGTCTGTGTCTCCATTAAGGTGATTTTCCCTTACATCTTTAGATCAGTGGTCACTGTGACAGGAAGGAGGGAAAATCTCTCCAACACAGACTCACAGCTATAAAAAAAAAATACTTTTAGGTGTACCAGGTAAGGCTTTGACCCACTGTTGGGGGTTTATTGCTGTCCCTATAGTCCAATGAATGGAGCGTGGGAGGGGTTCTCCTTTCATAGCCTTTCCAAGCCTAAACAATTTTGACTAGAGTTGTTGTACTTTATTTGATATTCATTTAATGGCTTCACAACACATGTGTGTGTTATATTGTTTTAGCATGAGTAAACAGGATTATAGTTATAGGAATTGCTGATCTACGTGTCTCGTACAACAATCTCAGCATGGGTGGGCCAGATGTTATGTATTGTATAAGACATTTTGAAAGCAGCAGACAGTGTGAGATGGTGTTTAGTTAACATTGTCAGTGTTAGGCTCTGATCACCTATGACTTCAACCTCGTGGTTTGATTCTCCTGGGGAAAAAACCCTGTGCCTCTTTTGAACATTTTTACCAGTATGTATTTTATGCTTCGACCATTTATTTGTATGTTAGCATTACATAAGTTAGTGGCAATGGCTAGTCCTATTTAAATGCACCCGCAAACAGATAGGAAACCGCAATTGGCTTTCTTTATATCGGGCAGATAGAGTTACGAACATTAAAGGACTTTTATTGGGTCGGGTCCTTGCTTAATTGAATGTGTCCTGAAAGTGAAACTCTAATTTTAACTTGTTTGCATTAAGATAGAAAGCCATTTGTGTGTAGCAGCTGCCCCAGCATCCCCTAATACTTACCTGAGCCCCATCTTTGTCCAGGGATGTACACGAGTCCCTCGGCTTTCTGGGACTCTCCCTCCTGATTGACTGAGACACAGCCACGGCGCCATTGGCTCCCACGGCTATCAATCAAAGTCAGTTAGCCACAAGGGAGGGGACGGGGCTGAACTGCAGCTCTGTGTCTGAATGGACACATGGAGCTGCAGCTTGGCTTGGGTTCCCCCATAGCAATCTGCTTGCTGTGGGGAAACTCAACGGGAGGGAGGGGCTAGGAGCAGCAAAAAGGGACCAGAAAAGAGGAGGATCCAGCCTGCCCTGTGCAAAACCACTGCACAGAGGAGGTAAAAATAACATATTTGCTATTTAAAAAAAAAAAAAAGACTTTTCTACCACTTTAGGCTGGTGATACACAGAGCAAACTTTGACCGGTTCCTTGTAAACTGGATCAATTTTGAGTTCTCGGTGGCTCTGCTGGCATCACTCTGCACGACATCCTTCGATTAAAATATCAAAGAAGTTGGATGAAAACTGTTGGCTGAACAGTGCCTGAATCTAGTCAGATGCAGGCAATGTTAGGTATTCTGACAGCCAGTGGCTCCTGCTGTCAGAATACAATAACAGCAATGGGAGGTTCATCCATCCTCGTTGTTTAGTGTGAATAAAGAGATCTGGTAGATTTCTTTTTGTCCAGCTCGCAGGCTGAACAAAAATGTATGGCTGCATGGCCAGGTATATAGCAGGCGCAGCACTATGAAGTGCCTTATGCGCTGTGGCATTAGAAGAACTTGATTACACTGACTTCAGTCTAACCCAGGGCTCGACAAACCCCGGGCGCCAGGTCGCATTTGCGACTAGAATTAGCGACCTGGCGCCTGGGGTGCTCTGCAGGAGGTGTCCTGTCCCTTTTGCGCCCCCACCTCCTCCCCGAGTACACGGACTTCCGCGCCGTCCGAAAATTGAGGCCCCGGCTTTTCGGCCTTCTTCTGTGAGATGAGAGAGGCTGGGGAACTGGCGCCCTCTTGTGGTGGCCGGGAGTAATGACTGTTTCCACTGCCTGTTAATGCATTCCCATCTCCTTCCTAAGAGGAGATGAGAGGGAAGTTTTTGCAGGCTTCATCTCCCTGTCAAGTTACCTTTTGCTTAAAGGTAAGTGGATAGGGAGTGTGGTTATTATTTATTTTTTTAATTATGAAAAAAAAAATTATTTTTCTTTTTTTTTTTTTCAATTATTATTATTTAAAAAAAATCTTTTTTTTTTTTTTTTTTTTTTCCTCATCGCCATGCCACAGCCGAAGGCCCCTTTCACACGGCTGTCTGATCAGGTCCGCCTGTCAGTTTTTCAGGCAGACCTGATCGGACCCTTCATTCTCCTCTATGGAGAGGTAATCTGCCGCCATCTGATCCTGTCCGCCAAAAACAGACGGATGGTGTTTCTATTTTCTATCCACCCCGTGGATCAGATCAGATGGCATCGGATGGAAAGAGACAGTCTGTTTCCATCCAATTGCACTATAGAGGAGAGTGGGGTTCTAGTCATATTTATGTGTAAATTTAGTATCCGTTTTAATAAATAAAGCTTGGTTGTTAGTTTAAAAAAAAAAAAATGGCTCCTAACTTTTTTAGCTGGCTCCTAGGTTTCAGGCAAATTTGTCAAGCCCTGGTCTAACCAGACTGTCTGTTACTTTATAAATTCCTTTAATACCGTTCTGTGGAAAGTAGTAGGTTTAAAGAGCACACCAAACGCTTAAAATATCTTCTTTATTAACTTCAACTTTTCTTCATATATATATATATATATATATATATATATATATATATATATATATATTATGTATTATAGCACTGACACTTTTGCAGCAGACAGTCCATGTACAAACATGTGTTGAATAAAGTATAACAAAATGGCGGTTCAACTGTTCAACCTTGTCATTCTACATAAAATGATGGATATATTTCTCTCTTCAGTATCTGTACTTTCACTTTAAATACTTTAGACACTTTATGATCTCTCTGAGAGGTATATATGATGCCTAATCTATATTCCTTCTAATCTATTGCTGTTTGCTATAACATTTAGGCTCCGTTCACATGTAGGCGTTTTTGGGCGTTTTTGGAGCGTTTTTCTGCTCACTGATCAGCTCTCAAAACGCCCAACAAGACAAATCCCATTCATTGCAATGACCCCTGTTCACATCTGAGCGTTTTGACGCACTAAGGAAAACGCCCAACGCTCAAAAAAGTACTTGAGCTTCTTTTTGGGCAGATCACAGGCGTTTTGTCCCATAGACCTCAATGTAAAGTGATATTTGGCGTTTCACAGGCGTTTTACAAGCATTTAGTTGCTCCTGATCAGCTCAAACAGCACAACTCTCCACCCAGCTCTCCACCCAGGTCTCCACCCCCTTGGCATGCCTCTGCTGTGAGCACATTTTCCTGAAACATGGAGAACAGCAGTTAGGCAGTTTAGGTGACCAGACCCTGCCATACCAAGGTGACCGTAGCCTGCTGCCATACCACCAGGGTGACCGTAATGTAGTTTAGGTGAACTGACTCTGCTATGCCAGGGTGACCGAACTCAAGGTGACTGTGAACTGACTCTACTATGCCAGGGTGACCAAACTCTTCCATGCCAAGGTGACCGTAATGTAGTTTAGGTGAACTGACTCTGCTATGCCAGGGTGACCAAACTCTTCCATGCCAAGGTGACCGTAACGAAGTTTAGGTGAACTGACTCTGCTATGCCAGGGTGACCAAACTCTTCCATGCCAAGGTGACCGTAACGAAGTTTAGGTGAACTGACTCTACTATGCCAGGGTGACCAAACTCTTCCATGCCAAGGTGACCGTAATGTAGTTTAGGGTAAATTGACTCTGCTATGCCAAGGTGACTGTAATGTAGATATATATATGGAATCAAAAAACACCATTTTGAAGCCCTAAAACCCAAAGATGCCCCTAAAAAGTGCCTAGGGTTCTGGATCATGCCCCAGGGACTATGAATCAGGCAAAAAAAGTTCTTAAAAATTGTCGTTATTGATAGAGAGCCAATTATTGAAAAAATTAAAAAAAAAATAAAATTAAAGATTTCTTTGGATTTAGTTTTAATTTTAGTGTCTGGGGGGTCTAAAAAGTGTACCTGTGAAGTTTCAGCTCTGTAGCATGTCCAGAAAAAAGATCATGCAGAAGAGGAGGTCCCTGGGAGGTCCAATGCAGAGGAGGTCGTCCCTGGGAGGTTCCTTTGCAAATGTTGTAAAAAAAACACTCTGCTTTTCCATTGGTCACCAAAAACACCTGTTAAAAACGCCCAAAAAAACGCCTGTAAAACGCCTGAAAAACGATAAACAAACGCCTGAAAAATGCCAACGCCTACATGTGAACGGAGCCTGAGAAGTTTGAAGTTTGTTTGGTTTGGTGGAACTACAAGTGAACACAACTAGTTCAGTATACAGTTCTAATCACATTACTAACAATAGGAACATATATAACTGTATTAATTGCCTATTTTTGGCCACTTGCTTCCATAATACTGACTCTGACTGGAAATAGGTCTGTTCAGCTTCCTTTCTCTGGTGTAAAAGAATGCCGGCAGTGTGCTGGGAGATTTCTCAGACGAAAATGAGTGTAAGGCTGGCTGTGATTGGCCAAGACTCTTGCTGAGTGTGAGATTGGCTGTGATTGGCCACAAACTGCTGATGGGTAATAAAAGTTAACTCTGTGCTTTCTGGTTTCAATTCTGCTGTATCTGATCTTACCTTACAGGCATATAAATGAATCTTACAGGCATATGTTTTCCTTTTGCTTCTGTGAACACAACATACAACAGTTATATGACATCCGAACATAAAATCACAGTAAATAACACTGCTCTTGTCTTTCACATATAAACCTATGCAGTGTATTAAGGTTATTAGCAGGTCTAACTGTATATACATGCGAGTCATATTACCAATCTAGGACCGGTTTTAGCTAGCCAGCTACAAGGACTATACTTACCCAAAACAATTATATAGAATAGGAGTTTTGACCTTTCTCCAACTTTCATTATCCATATACTGTAGTTGTTCTGGGTCTCAAACTCTAATATATTGGAACCAGTTGGTCAGGTTAACAGCCAAGCAACTAGCATTTTCAGAAAGTAATCAAAAGTGGCAGCCTCCATATTTGTTTATTGACCGGTTTACTTCAAGCCACTAGGCATGGTCATTGTAGTAGCTAATCTCCCCTGCCTCTGGTGGCTAACCTCAAATTCCTCAGGTTAATACCAGAACAAATACAAGGGAGAGCAAGCTTGTAAACTTGTAAAAGTCACATGAAAAAGGTAAACATTAGATTACAAACTGAAAATGCAATATACTTTCCCTTTAACAAAAAGTAATATTTGAAACTTCAGTAAAGGCACAAATCTGTTTTGTTAAAATTCGTCTTCATCGGGCTTGTCTTCAATAGTGACACATCACGACTTTTCCTGGCAACAAACATTTCAGATTTCTGTCTGTTCAGCAGAGAAGTGTAATAGCTGGCATGTAGCTTGACAAAGACCCATGGAGGGGCATCCGTGTTCAGCTGACTGTATCAAGTCACCCAGTGTATGAAAGGCATCTGTTCACAATATAAGCTTGTCATGGAACTGCGGCTGTATGTTGAGAGAGCCTCTTAGATATACGAGTCAGTTAAAGCATCTCCTACTTGAATTACAAACATAATATGTACAGTACATGTCTTCAAAGCAGCACACGTGTAAGAATGTTTCTTTTTAATAGTGACAGCTGTATGGTCATTGTCTATGTGTGATGAAGAGCCGAGGACTACAACCAGTACTGCCTCCATTAAATGTCATGTTTACTATATTTGTGTAGGTCATTCTGATCTGGAATATCTCTTATAGCAGTAAAGACAAACTCCAGTGACCATCCAAGGCCTGAAATAAATTATGTCCTTGAGCATAGCATATCTATCAAAATAAGTGAGACACTGAATGAACAGGCTACAGTCAATAAAATTTTGATTGTAATTCTTGCTGCATTTTAGGACTGGAGTCCAGGGTTGCCCTTGCATAAAACAACTGTTCATGGTCAAAGCTGCACTTCCATGTATTTAAAGAGCACTTGCCGCTCAGTAATAAAATAAAGTGATATTAAAGGCTAATTTTTGTTGTGTTTTTTTTTTTTTTTAACCAATAAACCTGTCATACTTACCTGTTCTGTGCAGTGTTTTTGCGCAGAGCAGACCCGATCCTCCTCGGGTCCCTCGCTGGTTCTCCTGGCTGCTCCTTCCTGCTGAGTGCCTCCAAAGCAAGCAGCTTGCTCTGGGGGCACCCGAGTAGGCTTGCTCCCAAGCCCCTGCTCTGTTTGTCTATTTAGATACAGAGCTACGGCTCGGCCCCGCCCCCTCTCTCTCTCCTTTATTTGCTCACTTGCTGACAACAGTGGGAACCAATGGCGCCCTCTGCCATCTCCGCTAATAAAGAGAGAGAGTCCCTGGAGAGCTGAGGCTCCTGTGTACCTCACTGATTTGAGATGGGGCTCAGGTAAGTATTCGACTGGGCTGGGGGAGCTGCTGCACACAGAAGGATTTTTTATCATAATGCATTGATGTAAAAAACCTTCTGCCTTTAGAACCACTTTAAAGCTGAACTCCAGGCAGATTAAAGAAAGCACCAGCTCAACATGCATGAACTCAGTAAAAATGTGTTTTTTGCAAATGTGAATTTGATTGAATTTAGCTTCTTTCAGTCCCCCTGTACAGCAGACTCAACTAGGAGAGGGAGCAGTACAAGGTACCTATTCGGTGTGGTGCAGTGCTCATATGCGGACGAAAAACATGCTAATAAGTGAAGAGAGTAATGGAATTATGAGCTTAAAGGAGAAGTATAGCCAAAGCTTTTTTGGCTATACTGCTTCTGTGCAGAACTAACTACAGTCCTGTGACTGTTGTCAGCTGAAGTCACAGAGCCAGTCCAGGCTCTTGTAAGATTTCAACCACATGGTCAGGATCCACCCAGAAGCCTGGATCAGCATCTGGTTTTGCATTTCAATGAACTCGGAGAGCTTGAGCCACCCCCTTCCGCCCTTTCCACAGCCCAGCACTCCAGTGAGCTCTGGAGGGGCAGAGCAGAGAGCCAGAGAATTACAGTTTGGGCTCTCTGTTTAGAGTTTGTACAGTGCTACATGACCACCCAATTGTCATTGAAAGTGCGACAGTGCTGAAAATTGGCCTGGGCAGGAAGAGGGTGAAAGTGCCCAGTCGGCCATTGGTAATATTGTGCTTTTTTTTTTTTTTTTTTTCCTCTGTCACAGTCCAGTCACAGGCTTGGGGAGTGACAAGATCTAGTTGTATTACTTACACAGTAGAGAAAAAGTCAAGTCCCCAGGGTGACTGCTTCTTGGAAGAGCTGTGTGAATTTCAGGAATGAATGGACAAGTACAAATCCTTTGGCAGGCAAAACCGCTCTCCTGAATGTATTTCATCTGTGTATAGCTGTTTTCCCGGAGTCCAGATTTAATCCTATGATATTGGTGTAAATTTAAAGTAGACCCTGTACCTAATGCCTCTTTAAAATATCAAAGGTTTTAGTGTATTCTGGATATGTCATGTCCAAGGTCTTCTCTGGTTCCATATGCCTCCATATCGTTATGCTTACCATGGCAGTGCTTCTGTGTTCAGTTTATCCAGGCTGCCCTTATCAAGTCTATCTACTTTTTATTTAGAGCCCTTTCACACTGAGACGCTTTTCGAATGCTTTGGCGCTAAAAAAAATCTTCCAAAAAGCTCATGAAAACCTATTCCCCTTAAAATAAAGGAATGCTTTCACACTGGGGTGGTGCGCAGGCAAGCAGTGAAAAAGAATCCTGCAAGCAGCATCTTTGAAGTATGTTTGGAGTGCTAAAAAAAGCACCTAAAAATGCCCCTCTCCATTGAAATGAACAGGAAGCACCTCAAAATGGTACTTGAAGCAGTTTGAGTCACCTGTTCTTAAAATGCTTTTTTTCTTTTTTTTTTTTTTTTTTTTTTTTATGGGCAGTTTTCAAGTGCCTCAGTGCGAAAGGCCTCTTATTGGGAATGTGGAAGCCACATGTCAACATCCCACAGTGTAGTTTGAGAGATGAGCAACCTATCAGAAGACTCAGGCAGCATCCTTGTGGATAGGGAAGTCACAATCTGCAAAGATAATTCATAATTAGCTGAACAACTTAATACCCATCTCACTGCTCCCATTCACGTCTAAACTTCTGGAACGCTTAGTCTACAACCGTCTCCGCTCCTACCTCAGTGAAAATAACCTTCTTGATCCCTTACAGTTTGGCTTTTGCTCACAGCACTCAACAGAAACTGCCTTACTAAAACTCACCAATAATCTACTAACTGCCAAAACCAATGGCCACTACTCCATACTCTTACTACTTGACCTCTCTGCGGCCTTTGACACTGTTGACCACCCACTCCTTAATAAACTCTGTTCCCTTGGTCTCCAAGATTCTGCTCTATCTTGGTTCTCCTCCTACCTATCGCAGCGCTTCTTCAGTGTTACCCACAACTCTACCTCCTCCACATTGCCCCTTTCTGTGGGGGTTTCCCAAGGCTCTGTTCTTGGACCCCTCCTCTTCTCTATCTACATCGCCTCCCTCGGTTACTTGATAACTGCAGACGGTTTCCAATACCATCTCTACGCCAATGACACTCAAATCTATCTGTCTACTCCTCACCTCACTCCTTCAGTCTCCTCTCGCATTGCTAACTTACTTACTGACATATCAACATGGATGTTGCACCACTTCCTCAAACTAAATCTCTCTAAAAGTGAGCTGGTAATTCCCCCCCCCCCGCCGTGCCCCCCTCCATGACTTTTCCATCAAAACTAGTTATGCAATCATCAATCCCTCCCCTCATGCCAGGGTACTAGGTGTAATCCTAGACTCTGACCTGTCCTTTCAGCCCCAAATCCAATCATTGTCAAAAACATGTAGACTTCACCTCCGCAACATCTCAAAAATTCGCCCCTTTTTAACAACTGAAACCACCAAGCTACTCATTCACTCCCTTGTTATTTCTCGCCTCGACTACTGCAACTCCCTTCTCTTAGGCCTACCACTTCATAGGCTATCCCCTCTTCAGTCCATCATGAATGCTGCTGCCAGGCTTATCCACCTTACCAACCGCTCAGTGTCTGCATTCCCTCTCTGCCAATCCCTACACTGGCTCCAGATTGCCCAGCGAATTAAATTCAAAATACTAACCATAACATACAAAGCCATTCACAACTCTGCCCCGAGCTACATCACCAATCTTGTCTCCAAATATCACCCAAACCGTCCTCTCCGATCCTCTCAAAACCTCCTACTCTCAAGCTCCCTTGTCTCCTCCTCTCATGCTTGTCTCCAGGATTTCTCCAGGGCCTCTCCCATCCTCTGGAACGCTCTACCTCAACCTGTACGGCTATCTCCTATTCTAGCTGCTTTCAGGCGATACCTGAAAACTCATCTCTTCAGGGAAGCCTATCACACCTCCAAATAATCTTCCATCAGCTCATTCCCTACTGTTACAACCTCTTGTACCACCTGCCCCACCCTATTAGATTGTAAGCTTTTCTGAGCAGGGCCCTCTTAATCCTCTTGTATTTTATTTTATTGTATTGTAACTGTATTGTCTCCCTCTAACATTGTAAAGTGCTGCGTAAACTGCTGTCGCTATAGAAATCCCGAATAATAATAATAATAAGGGTGATGGGTAGCCCTGTATGGGAATATCACTGCAAAAATAACATGACCTGTCAGCTGCAGCACTTGGCCTAATACCCTTTGTGTTTCACGTAGGTTCACTGTGATGTTTGTAATTATAGAAAAAAATTGCCCAAAAACCCCAAATCTCTGCACTTAGTATAAAAAGCACAGACAAAAAAAAATTACTCTTGCTCAAGAATATTTGCAGTGAAAATGTAATTGTCTTTGCAAAGGAGATAAAAGTAGAATACCATGTATTGCATCTCTGGCCAATCAACAGCTTAGATTAGATGCTTGCTTTTCATGGTCATTAATCATTGTATTACAAAGTTTCAATGCCACATTTGTGCTGTACAGGCTGCAGTAATATGTACTGGTAGGCAACATTATCTTCTACTTCCAGACCGCATAAAACGGAACTCCAGGCATAGAGCTTTTATTCTTCTCTGTTGGGGGAAAAGTTAGAGCTGCTAGTGTTTGTGCCACTTCTCTGTATTGTAAAATTCATACATTTAATTCATACCTAATGATATAGTCTCACTGTACTTCCAACCTTCTGGGGCTCTCATACAGGAAGCGCATGAGTCCTTTAGTGTCGCCCCCCCCCTGTCCATTCCAAGAATGCCTTGTGAACCATCTATTTGCTTACTTCTGCCAAGACATACTAGCCAGAACCCCTCCGTCGTCTTCCACTGCCAATAAAGCAATGCAGTTAAGTAACCTACCTTGCCGGCCATTGGATAGTGAAGGAACCTCTGCATAATAGGCAAGCACTTGCCCAGCAAGTCATTTGTAAGTGAAGGAACCTTGGCATAATGGCTAAGTACCTACCCATCCTGTCATTGGATAGTGAAGGAACTTCAGCATAATGATACATTTGCTGTCCCCTGTTATCAATAAACTCTTTGAGTAAATAATGCCCCAGATTCTGATTTGCTGACAGTGTTGCCCCTTCCTTTCTTTTTTTTGGAGTCATCATGTCTAGAGTAATTACATGAGGCTGATATTAGGGCAATTTAGGATACTATTTAAAAATACACATTGATTTTTTTTTTTTAATGACTACATAAAGAAGCACTATTGGCAGATATTAAAAACCACATTCAATCAAGTAAAAGTTTTTAAGATAAGTGACTACTGGATATACAACGTATTCAAGGTACTTGCAAATGAATGGTGACATTTTTCATAGAGAATGTTTCTATACATACATTTCCCCCATTTTATATGGATATATATTGCAAGCCTGCTGCCACTTCATGCAGCCTATTAGGGGCTCAGCTGAGTGTGTCTCCCTTCTTCAAACTCTTGCATTGATTAAAGACCTATTCAGTATTCTCCAGCAAGTGCGGCATAAAAAAATTCCCTCAGATGGGAGGTGGGTTAATAGCTCTATTATAATATACTATCAACAAGCTATAAATTTCCATCCCCCATATGACTCCCGATAATGGAAAAATAAGATTCAGTGTGATTTGACAAGGAAGGTGAAGATGGAAAGGAAACGAGCGACGGGGACAAAATACTAATTGCAGTTTCTTATTGAGCCCAGTGGTACATTTGTTCATTAGGAGCATGCCAGTTGGCAGTTCAATTACTGAGCTCCCTAGTTGGAATACGGAGATATTGGCTGTGCTATGCACGCAGCAGGTGTGAGGCGTATAAGCATTCTTTATACCACACTTTCCCTATTGTCGAGTCTCTCCAGCAGGGTATCTTCTGAAACTCTTCCAAGAAATGGTGATTAAATATGTCTTCTAATCTAGTGCTATGACAAAATAGGGGCCTTTATTCATGCTGTTTTACTGCATTTGGTTAAATTATAAAAGCGGTGGATTCTGGTTTAATAACATGCTCAGTCTGTGTCCTTGTAGGCTCCTGCAATCACCAAAGAATCCGTTTTCAGACAAAGCTTGGAGAAGGCAAACAAGCATTAGACCCAAGGCCCTAGTGGGCCTTCAAATCATGCTCCTGATAATTCAGCTCAGCCATTCCTTTGGTGTTGCCATAGGGCATGTGCTTGCCTTGGAATTGTCTCTGATTCTTTTGTTCCTAGCTGTCTTCTATTACTATGCTCTTGTTTTTCTTGTGCAGTTTTGTTAAGAGAAGTTTACTAGAACTGCAGTGTTAAGATGGGCCTATGGAAAGCTGGCAGTGGCTGTCAAGAACATGCCGTTGCAGCTCAATCCCCTTGCTTTTAAGCAGCGTAGTCCTTTTCGCAGAAAATGTATTTCCCTGACACTCTGCAGGGTATCGTAGTGTGCAGATAATATAGGTTTATGTTGCTCTCTGATATTAAACAGTATTTTAACGAAAACCTACCGCACATCTTTTTTTCCAGCTAATGGCTAGCGCACATAATCATAAAATTGAAAACACTGATTTTGAATCGATCGAACGATAATTTGTTAGTTTGTATACCGCTTTTGAGTTCCGATCATAATAGTTCATGCAAACTTATGCAAACTTATCCAAAGAGACAAACATGAACATTCTTTTCATACGTTGCTAGAATGTGCAATTTTTCATTTAATCAGTACAGTATTATTTTGAAAAAATTCAAGTGACCAAGACCACGCATGCTCGGAAATAAAAGAATACATTATATTACAAGACAACACATGACCTCTCTTCTGAAGTTGTTGTCGTCTGAGAATTTTCGTAACTTTAGTAACCTCTTCATTTTCAATATGAGAACTAGCATGCAAAAAAAAAAAAAAAAGACTATCATTTGTCCATTTTTCAATGTGTGTTCGAGGCCTAAGTGAGCTTTCATTCCGGAGTCTCCACTATGTTTATATAATCATACACACACTGTACATAATAAGGCCAGCCTGAAGAGAGACATTTTTTTTGCTTTGTAGAGAAATCCAGAGCAGTCTGCACTCCATGCAAATAATAATTTTCAAACCCTGGACCCCAGAAATACAAGTCTAGAGTATTAACACTTTATTGCTGTTTTGGCCATATGCCAGCACATAAAGCATGTTTTGCGCTTGCCCTCTTGTCCATCCTTTTAGTCTTCCACTTCAGGGCTGCCTTAAAACAATAAAAAGAAATCCCCATGTTAAATGCATAATTGGATTGCATTATACTTGCCAATCAGCAACCAAATTTGATGGTTCGTTAGGTCTGTGAAGGATACACTGAAACTTTTACTATATTTTCTCTGATTCTCCATGTACTGTAGAACAGAAAGTACAGCCTCACAACAATAAATTCTAAAAGGCCGTTGCATATTACTAAGCTGGTAGCCATCTACAGATGTAAAGTGAAGAATTTTAAAGTGACCTTACCTTTGCCGATTCAGGACAAAATAAAAGGGTCACTCGATTTCTTCCTCTTCCCCAGCAGTACATACTCGACCTTCCTTGCTATTTCACTATTTCAGCTGCTGGGATCCAAGTATAAAAGCTCTCCATAAGCTTCAAACCAAACTGTCAGAGTGCACATAAGGCTATGGAATCCTTCCCGTGTCCTATGCTGTTACATGGAATAGGAAGATTGAGTTGCATGCTCACCTATACCTGTAAGTGCCGGCTGTTTCACTTTGTTCCCAGTACCCAAAAGGACCGATGGGGGAACAAAGAAAATAAACAAAATAAAGAAATAATAGTTACAAGATGGACGTGATTTTCTCTTTAAAATACTGCCAAAGCTCAAATGCAATGTCAGTGGCGTAGCGTGGGTTGTCAGCGCCCGGGGCAAGGTAAGTAATTTGCGCCCCCTACACAAATCTACTAGACCACTACACTGACACCTACAGAGACCTACCTTATACCTACACTGACCTACCTGTCCATTACAGAGACCTACCTTTTACCTACACTGACACCTACAATGACCCCCCCCCACACTGACACCTTCCCTGGCAACTACACTGACCCCCCCATACACTGACACCTACACTGACCCATCTACACTGACCCCCCTTACACTGACAATTTCACTGACCACCCCTACATTCCCACATACACTGAGGCCTACACTGACAACTACACTGACACCTACACTGACCCCCCCCTAACACTGACTCCCCTACACTGACCCCCCTACACCAAGACCTACACTGACACCCCCTACACTGACCCCCGCATACACTGACACCCCCCCATACACTGACACCTACACTGACCCCCCCATACACTGACACCTACACTGACCCCCCATACACTGACACCCCCTACACTGACCCACACACTGAACTCCCCATACACTGACCCCCCCATACACTGACACCCCCTACACTGACCCCCCCATACACTGACACCCCCTACGCTGACACCTACACTGACACCCCCTACACTGACCCACACACTGAACCCCCCATACACTGACACCCCCACTGACCCCTCATACACTGACACCCCCTACACTGACACCCCCATACACTGACCCCTACATACACTGACCCCCCATACACTGACCCCCATACACTGACCCCCCTTACACTGACAACTTCACTGACAACTATACTGACCCCCCTTACACTGACAACTTCACTAACCCCCCTACACTGACCCCCCTTACACCGACAACTACACTGACAACTACACTAACCCCCCTTCACTGACCACCCCTACATTCCCACATACACTGAGACCTACACTGACAACTACACTGACCCCCCCTTTCACTGACGCCACACACCGACTCCCCTACACTGACCCCCCTACACTAAGACCTACACTGACCCCCCTTACACTGACACCACACCCCGACTCCCCTACACTGACCCCCCTACACTAAGACCTACACTGACCCCCCTTACACTGACACCACACACCGACTCCCCTACACTGACCCCCCTACACTAAGACCTACACTGACCCCCCTTACACTGACACCACACACCGACTCCCCTACACTGACCCCCCTACACTAAGACCTACACTGACCCCCCTTACACTGACACCACACACCGACTCCCCTACACTGACCCCCCTACACTAAGACCTACACTGACCCCCCTTACACTGACACCACACACCGACTCCCCTACACTGACCCCCCTACACTAAGACCTACACTGACCCCCCTTACACTGACACCACACACCGACTCCCCTACACTGACCCCCCTTACACTGACACCACACACCGACTCCCCTACACTGACCCCCCTACACTAGACCTACACTGACCCCCCTTAAACTGACAACTACACTGACCCCCCTTCACTGACCCCCACCCATACACTGACACCTACACTGACCCCTACACTGACCCCCCCTATACACTGACACCCCCATACACTGACCCTTGCACTAACCCCCCCATACACTGACACCCCCATACACTGATACCTACATGGACCCCTACACTGACCCCCCCTATACACTGACAGCTACAATTACCCCCCCCCCCATACACTGACACCTACACTGACCCCCCCATACACTGACACCCCCTACACACTGGCCCCTCCCCATACACTGACACCCCCTACACACTGCCCCCCCCCCATACACTGACACCTACACTGACCCCCCCCATACACTGACACCCCCCTACACTGACACCTACACTGACCCCCCCCATACACTGACACCCCCCTACACTGACCTATCTCCCCCCTCCCATGTCCACTTCCCTGGGCTCCCGGAGCAGCACATCACTCACCTCTTTCTGTGTCCACACACTTGGGACTTGAGGAGGCGATCTGGAGCAGAGGAGAGACACAGCGTGTCAGCAGCAGCAGCCGGCGTGGAGGCAGCTGGTCCAGACAGCAGGGAGAGACTCCAAGAGCGGCACTGCAAATGCACAGAGCCACCGGTGTTGGCTGCCATCTTCACCCACGACCAGCCCCGCCCCCTGGCCGCACATGACACCTTCAGCGTCCGCCGCTCGTCCTGCACAAACAGGCAGTAAAGGAGCCAAGTGCAGGAAAGAGCGGGCGGGCGCCGGACGAGCACTGTCACAATAAAGGGATGGGGACATCTTGCGGATGACGGGCGTGGAATGCGCCCCCCTAAATGTTGCGCCCGGTGCGAGTGGCCCCCTCTGCACCCCCCACGCTACGCCACTGTGCAATGTATAACTGAACCAGAACTTTAGCCATATTCACAAAAGATCGGACAAAAGTACAAATAAACACAGATAACTTTAAATGCTTGAACTGATGGGACTGAATACCCATTGGGTTGAGGATAAGGAAATGTTGTTGCCATACAGAAAGGATTGAAATTTGACCATGTACATTAGATGATTCACATACCTTACAGTGGTCCGCTTGATACTAATGGCTAAACTGGCGAGACAGAAGTAACTGAGGTTGTTTATCAAAGAAAATTTCGGAAAAGAAAAGCCTGTGAGGGTTTTTTTTTTTTGCCGCTTACTAAACATATGGTACTAAATCCAAATATACCTGGTGATATACCAGTCTGTTTTGTTTTCACAGGAATCTATATAAAAGCAGCAATTTCTGCAATAATAATTTTGTTCATCGTGTACACTTTCTCCCGAATGCCTTCATATTGTCATTGTTGTCATATTTGCCACTCATTTTGGAAGGATCACAGGTTAAGCGGTCAAGTAGGTATTACAGGAAATTGGACTAAGTGCCATTTTAAATCATTTGGCTCATTCCTTCTTTGACACTTGGATGAGTCATGTGACTTCCCGATCCCATGAGAGATCAGAATGGAAGGCTTAGTTGTTGCTAGGATATTGGAATGCTCAGCATTCATTCTTCGGTTGGAATGGGATAGCTTGTATGTTGTCAGATTGCTCTGTGGTTAGATGTCTTTTCTGCTCCTTAGTGACCATCTTATTCTCACTAAAGAGACTGCTCTGCTGGGCATTTGTTCTAGTTTTAAACAGAATTTTAAGGCATTGCTCCACAAAGTGTGACATTTACACAGCGTTGGTGGTTTCATTAACCGCTCAGATGAAACTGCAGTGCAAATACTGTAAGCAGAATAAATTAGCAGAGATAAAGGAAAATGCACAGGAAATGTACTGATCTGTCAGATTATTTACCATGCTAATACTCCTCCCCTGAGTTTTGCTGATGTGGTTGTTCTTGCGCTATATACGGTGAGATTATCAGAAAATATGCGATTAAAATAAAAATACTTGTACAACAAATTGGTCCAGATTATGGCCAATTTGTCCATATGTGCTCAGGTATGGAAGCTTAATCAATGCATAGGTATCTGCCAGACAGGTTTAAAATGCAGTCATTTCTAAAAAAAATAGAACGTATAGCATCATTTAGGATGGATCTCTATGAACGCATACATAAGGTTCAAAACATGGAGCAACTAACCGCTAGGTTGAATGTTGGATAAATTCAGTAAAGTCTGGCTTCCATTGACTGTGACTATATGCTAGACCCCACTTAAGCTGGCCATAAAAAAATAGAATTTCATGCAAAAAGTCTTGGGGAAAATGTGTGAAAATTCGAATTCATTCAAATGTTGCACAAAAGATTGTTTGCTTTTTAACATTTGATTTTTGGAATGAATGGACTTTACGGAATGAAAACATACACTTAGAAATTACATTTTTCCATATTCTCTTTCAGATTTTCTTGTCACTGCGGTCGAAAATGAATGTCAGTTTGACCCCACTAATGATCAGAGAAACAAACTTTCTTATAACATTTTTTCCTAAGGCAGCCCATAGCTAACTCGATTTTCATTCCTTCCACCGTGGGTTGAAGGAAAGAAAATCTTTTAATTCCCCCATCAACACTAACTGTGCACTGTTGTATTCTGTGCAGGGAGTGTACCCAGCCAGCAGAATACACTGCTTACTGCTAGCGATGTTCTTAAAGCCATCTTGTATGCACCTCAGCGCTTAGTTTACTTAGCCCTTCCTCCACTCTGCACTGATGTAGGCAGCAAATCCTGCTCATACATGGACCAAAGTAAACGGAAGGTAGAAATCCGAGTGATGGCTGCCTACACTTGAGATAGTTCATCACATTATCCTGGCATAGGGTCCAGGATGCTGGGAATGAGGTGTCTGCTGTCATGCCACCATAAACAATAACATTGAAATCTCAGCAAGAAGAATATTCTAAGCTTTTAAATGGCAAAATGGCCAAAAACCAAATTTGCTTCCCCTTTAAAGTGCTTGTAAACCCTATTCATGAAATTTGAGCCAAGCACATATATCTGTAGTATTTACTTCTCTCTCTCCAAAGCTCTAAAGCTGGGTACACACGGGCCGAATGTCGAAAGTCATTTGACAGTTTAAAAAAAAAAAGGCCAACATTCGGCCTGTGTGTGTATGTCGGTCTGTCCAGCCGGCTTCTGTTGGATGGACATGCTGAAGAAACCAGCAACTGACCGACTCCGGAACAGCGCTATCTGCCGATGGCAGAAAGCACTGATTGGAGTGTTCTGGCAGGAGGCCGTCCCCTGTCCAAACACAATAGCTCAGTGGGGGAGACCGATAAACTAACTTTGCATAGTTACTACAGCGACTTTGCCTGGAGAGGACTTTTTTTTTTCTTTTTTTTTTTCATTCAGCCTGCTGGGTTGAGTGGGGAAAACACAAATACTGTTTATAAGGCTTAAGTGTCGTTTCTTTCTGGTGCTTCGTTCCTCTGTTACCAGCATGAGTCACTTCTGACAAGTTCTCCGACACATGAGATAACATGAGCTCAAAATATGTGTTGGATAGGGAGCTTGTCTATTCAGAATACAGCTCTGCATGCTCCTTTGTTCCTCTGCCTATGTTGGGGGGAGGGGGGTTCCCTTCTCCAATCAGCTCTCACACAGTGTAAGTCCAAGTCCAATCTCCTCATCCACCCCTATGTACTGCTGAAAGATGAAGAAAGATCAGGCCTGCAGATGTAGGCACAGCCTAAGCGGAGGGCCCACATGGCTTTGGTTTGACAGTCTAGGCTAAACAGAAAAAGGGTTAATTGTAAGGTGTAACTAAAATAGATAGGCCTTACCTAAATTGTTGAGGATATGGTGGGGCAGGGTGGGGCAATGATGGTCTTTTGGTGGTAGGTGGTACTCAGGGCACCATTTGGCATGGGTGCAGGCAGGGCCTCTCTCTTTTTTCATAGGGGGGGGGCAGCAGGCAGAGGTTGATGGGTTTTGAAGGCAGGGGATGGTTATATTCTTTGGAGAACGAGGGGTTGAGGCCCAACCTCAGTATTGGGTGTACCTGCCCTGTTAAGTGTCAGAAGTGTCATTGTGATTGATTATTTGGCTGTATCGGCTGGTATATTGTTAAACAATTGTCCCCGAGCTGGTGTAGTTTGCGGCTGTGGGGCCGTAGAGATGTGAGTGGGTGCCAGATACAGCTGGTTGGTCAGTCAAGGGGTGCCTTCAAAATCCTAAGACCGAGGGGAAGTGCAGATAGTTACATCAGGCTGTTAGGTTGCTGTTATGTTTTGAAGTAGGTCATTTTATGTAACTAACAGTTTCTATTGTTAAAGATGGTGTTTTTTTTAATAAAAAGGCTGCTATGGCCATTTTAAAACCAATGTAAAGTGTGTGGTGTAGTCATTACATTGGGGTAGAGAGAGAACAAGGAAAGTGGGGTTTTTTTTTGGGGGGGGGGGGGGGGGAGAATTAACGGCAGCCGTAACATGGACAATACCCCATTCAAGATTTTTAACACAATCTGCACATTTCAAAGGGTGTAGAAAGGGTAAGACCGTAGACATACAAGTAAAACCTATGTAGGAGGATTTGTTTAATCTCTGTGTATCATCTGAGGTTATTTCCTTCGCTGGATATAAGTGAGGGTTTACAGCAACTTTAATTATTTTCCCCTTGCATGGTAAAAGGGACCCTGTGTTAGATGTAAACAGTCACTTCTTTTTTATTTTTATAACTTTTGCAATATATATATTTTTTGGAAACTTTAGCAGAATTCTGTATTATGTATTTTATATTAAGTGCTTTTTTGCAAAAATGTGTTTTTGTAGAAAAAAAAAAAGAAGCAGATGACTTGGAGAGCAGCTGATTGAAGGCTGTAATATTTTACCAGTGAAGTGCAGTTTCTTTGCAGGGAGACCCAGTGTGTTTTGTCATTTTACAGAACGTTAACCATTAGCCGAGCTTACTATTGTAGTGCTTACTTTGGTACTATTGACATCACTCCAGCATATATGTGTAATTGACTAAATTAACTATTGTCATTAGTATTTGACTGGTTGTAGATCAAGCCCCTTGCCTCTTTTGTCTTCATGCTCCATTTGTAATGCCCATTTGTCAAATAATAATCTGATGAGGCCATTACCTGAGAATTAATGTTTTCCTGGTGAATAGGAAAGACTGGTTGCTCCTACATACTGTGTTGGAATAATGCAAAACCAGTCCGGCTCCCTGCTGTCATAGTGGAAAATCCTTCGGCACTGTGTAAGGATTAGTCAAATATTTTTTGTTTCACCTAATCTTCAGTTGATACATTTTTGAAAAGGTAAATTGTAGTGTAAAAATGGCAAAAAGTAGATGTGAGAAAGTAAAGCGGAAAAAAACTGTCACACTACAGCAACATAAAAATAAACCACTTTCCTTTTCTCCTCTTTCTTACATAGTTACATAGTAATTGAGGTTGAATAAAGGCGACAGTCCATCCAGTTCAACCTGTACAGGTTGTGTGTGTGTGTGTGTCAGTGACGTGATCATTTCCCATAACCCTGAATGTTGTGATCTGTGAGATGCATGTCCAATAGTCTTTTAAAAGTAGCCATACTCCCCGCACCTACCACCAATTGTGGAAGAGAGTTCCACATGCTCACCGCCCTTACAGTGAAGAACCCCTTACACAGCTTTAGGTTAACCTATGCTGGGATCGCCATTGAGGTATTTGTATTTATTTGTAAATCGCTATCATGTCCCCTCTCAGGCGTCTCCTCTCCAAGGAGAATAATTAAGCGCTTGTAATTAAGGTCCTCCAATCCCCTAATTATTTTATATGCCCTTCTTTGGACTCCCTCCAGTTCCAGCACATCCCTTCTAAATTTGGCGACCAGAACTGGACAGAATACTCCAGGTGTGGCCGGACCAGTGTTTTATAAAGTGGTAGGATTATAGCTTTGTCTCTGGAATATATCCCCTTCCTTATGCATGCTAATATTCTGCCAGCTTTGTCAGCTGCAGCTTGACATTGCATGCTATTACGTTGTCTATCATCTACTAGAACCCCCAGATCTTTCTCCATCCTGGATTCCCCCAGAGGTCCCCCCCGAGCATAATTTGCATTTGTTATTTGCACCCAAGTGCAATGCCTTACATTTCTCTACATTAAATCTCATTTGCCACGTAGTTGCCTACTCTGATATTTTGTTCAGGTCATTCTGTAAGATCTCTATATCTTAAAGAGAAGTTATTGCCCTGCATATTTTTGTGTCATCCATGAAAACTGAGATTGAGCTACTGATTATTGATGAATACATTGAACAAAATCGGTCCCAGGACTGAACCTTGGGAGACCTCACTTACCACTCCAGACCAGTCTGAATACGCGTTATTTATCACCACCCTTTGGACATGTCCATGTAACCAGTTTTCTATCCAAGAAGAACAAACCGTGAGGTCGATGCCTGCAGACCTTAGTTTGTAGATTAAACGTTTTTCGGGAACTGTGTGTTTGTGAATCTAAGTACCTTATTCTTGCAGAGCTGTTGTGTGGTCACATAATCTTTCCCTGTTCTTTGGCATCTGCAGGGAAAGTTCTTTGGGGGGAGCTTGTATAACTCTGCCTATGTATGCCCTCTACAGTGTGAGTCGGTGTCTGGCCAGCCTTGATTGGTGCTGTGCCAGTCAGAAGCCTTAAAAAAAAAATAAAGAAAGAAAAAAAATAATAAAAGTTTCAGAAGAGCAATTCAAAATGGATTATAAAAATCAAATCACTCCCAATAAATCTTTGTGTACTTTGAGTCAGAGATGACTTGACACTAGCATTCATTTTGTTCAGACAGCATCTGCATCCAAGGGTCTTTTTTTAACTTTACAGGAATTGGCAATAGCATTTGATATTTTTAATACTGATTTTTATTAAAATTAAGCGTTTTTCTGAATTTCTTAATGAATGCAATCAATCAGCATATTTTTATCCTGCCCCTATTGTGTTTAGCAGTAGGAGACTCGAGGAGGAGGGAGGGGAGTGTCATTTACCACTGTGTATAAGCCCACATGTGTGACACTATAGTCATGTGGGCTGCACAGATAAGAAAAAAAGAGGAAATGAACAGCTTAAAAGGGAACTGAGCTTTGAACTTGCTCCATAGAGGACACCAGCTGGTCTACAAAATCAGAACCTGCAGTGGGGACACAGAAAAGATGGTAGGGACAGCTAAAGGCAGAATCAACCAGGTATATTTCATGCTACACAAAATGAATGCTTTACTGGCTTTGTGAATATGAACACTCTGGGTTTAATGACACTTTAAGTCATTAGTGACTTTTTTATTCACATGTCACTTCACAGCTGTACCGATCAGAGATTAGCAGGGAGACCTATAAAAAGAGGTGGTACAAAAAGTCCAGCAGGACCACCAGTTACAACATGTCTCTGAGCAAGTAAAGTGCATAAGAATAGGCACAAAGAAATCAACCGTAATAAATGTGGAGCATGAGAAACAGAAAATGAGCCAGGACATATATAAAGGTCAATGGTTCAACCCGGTACACATATAGAGTGGAGAATAAAAAAGGTATTCGGTCTCCTTCCAAAAAGAGTGCCAGAGACTCTTCCAGGGGTCTAAAACTACATTTTTCATGTGATATGTGTCTTCAGAGAATTTGTATTTTCAGCACTTTCTCCTTGGCTGCATACAGAAGGGTCAAGCATGTACCCATCAGTAGTAAATGTATAACGGGGGTGGGGGAGAGAGGACACAATGATAGGGTTGCTTCACCAAGTCATGTTCTACTGACAAAAAGCCAGAGGGTAGAAGGAAAAAAGGGGGGAAGAGAGAAAGAAGAAGAAAAAAAGGGGGATGGAAGAGTGTGCACCCATGGCTCCCCCCTGCTCCTCAGCCCACATCTTAGTCTCCCAGACATGTATGGTAGAGTAGGGAAGCTGAACCAGGGCCGTAGGGCAGGCCCTACAAATAATCTTTGTGCATGTTCCCTGTTCCATCTTGAGAAAATCGAAAGATGGTACATAAAATGCATGCACTTTTTCGGTACCCAGCAGCCCTAATTTTGATATTTAGCTCTTTAGCATATATACAGTATTTTACAAACAAGTTGTGTTTTTTTTTTCAGTAGATAAGAGTATGAATACAGAACAACCAAAAGACAGGGGCGTAACTACAGGGGTTGCAGGGGTTGCAATCGCAACCGGGCCCCATGCTCCAGGGGGCCCATGCAGCTCCCCTGTACACCTGGATAGGAGGCGGTGGGGGCAGCATGTAGAGAAATCACTGTCCTCCTTTTTCCTCCTGTAGCTGCAGGAGGAAAATGGAGGATATTGGTTCCTCTGTATGCTGCCCCCGCCACTCCTCCTATCCAGTTCACTTGTGTTCTGCTGTCTTTGGGCCCCTGTGTGCTTCCCTGGTCCCCCGCCCCTACTGTGCTGCCCCCCCCCCCCACTGTGCTCCCTCCCCTCTCCTGCTGGCTGCTGAAGGGGATGGTTCACAATAGATAACCAGGAAGGGGTCGGTAAATATGTAATTTACCAGCTCCTTCCTTTTCTGAATGGACCTAGTCATAGTCAGTGACATTGTAAAAAAATAAAATAAAATGATAAAAAATAATACAATTAAAATACCAAAAAATAAAAACTGTGGTCCGTGGGTGAACTTCCAGGATCGCAAAGGTCAAATCTGCGACCGGGCCCTGGCATTCCACCACCATTGGGAGGCCCCAAGATGGCAGGAAGGGGGCCCACTGCAGAACTTGTGAAAGGGCCCCGAAATGAGAGTAAAGGGCCCCAGGATCAGTGGGAAGAGCCCCAGGCTTGAAGGGAAGGTCCCCCGGCCAGGGGTCCGGGGGGCCCTTCATGGTTTCTTGCACCAGGGCCCTGAAGGTTCTAGTTACGCCTCTGCCAAAAGATCTTTCACATGTTTGCTGAGGATATTCTTATCCTTGTGAGCAGGCTCTGGAAGGAATTACTAAAAAATGCCTATGCTTGGGTGTCCTGAATATTCATTATATTCATTAAAGTACAAAGCGCATCCACAATATTGTATATAACTTTGTAAATTTTGTTTTTAAAATCTGTAGGACCATGCAATATTGTCACTTACCCCCTGTACCTTTTTATAGATGCTGCTTCTTTTTTGATGCTGCTTCTTTTTTGAGATCTGCAGCTGTCCATAAAGTTATATTCTCATGTCTTGATAGGGAAGTCCGAAATGAATTGTTTTTGTCTACACTCTTATCTTTCTTGACATGTCTTTTCATGGGAAAGCCTGAGTGTTGGTGGAGCTCCATAACACAGATGTGACTGAAGGAAATGTTTAGGAAGTCTTGTGTCTCTTGGAAAGGGGAAAGCATTGCATCAGAGTAGGAAATGAGGTCATAGCAACATGTTTGTACCTAAAGTCAACTACTTTGAGAGATTATTTGTGGTTTATAAAGAGTCTGACTATATAGCCAACAGTTTCCAACTGTCCCACTCTTTTAAAAGACAGTCTGTCTTTTGCAGGCACCTGAAACGCAATGCAGTGAGCCACACTGCGTAGAATTAATATTTTGTGGGCCACATTGTCTGCATCTGCTGCCAATAAAAAAATAAAATAAAAACAAAATGTCTTTTTATAAGAAATTCTTCTAGTCAGTCATGTGATGGTACAGTTTCTTCCTCTACTTCATCAGCAGAGGTGTACAGTCCTTATTCCTGAACAGAGTGGTGTTTATATAATACCATGTGAGTGGTGTGGTCAGCATGTTGGCCTGTGCTCACAGGAAGTTACCATTATTCAACCTGCTGGGGACTGTTGCTGGATAGTAGAGTGGTGAGTCTGCATCAGAGAGGTTGTAAAGATGGAGTTGATTTTAACATTATAAATAATAATTACTACATTTTAGAGAAGGGGGGGGGGCTTAACCTTTTACTGAAGTATTCAGCTACAAAGTTAAATTAACAAGTAAAGTTTTCATCAACTGAACAACCACTGAAGCCTTGTTCAGTTTCACTTCCCAAACCCCTGTGGGCCACAAAAGTCCGCACATGGCCCAAAACCCCCCCCCCACTAGTTTCACATATCTGCTGTACTGCAACCAAATCTAGCACCAGTTATTGAGGGGCTTGGAGAATTTTAAAGAACCTGAGTATTGTTAGGCATGGCTACTGTACCGAAGCTGGAGGTATCTGTAAATGAATGAATGTGGAACATTTGGGGAGATTTACTAAAGCCGGCATACACAGAACCTAGTGCATCTGTTCATGGTAGCAAATCCACTTCTAATTTCAGCTTGTACAATTAGTGATTGTAATGTAAAGTCACTTTTTATATATATATATATATATATATATATATATATATATATATATATATATATATATATATATATATATATATATCTATCTCAAACATGTTATACTTGCCTCCTCTGTGCAGTTGATTTTGCACAGAGCAGCCCAGATCCTCCTCCTCTTCTCAGGTCCTTCATTGCTACTCCTTGCCCCTCACTCCTATCGAGTGCCTCCACAGCAAGCCGCTTACTATGGGGGCCCCCGAGCCGAGTTGCAGCTCTGTGTGTCCATTCAGACATGGAGCTGCCGTTTCGGCTCCACCCCCCCCCCTCTCTCTCTCCTGATTGGCTAACTGACTTTGACAGCCGCGGTTGCCAATGGCGCCGTGGCTGTGCCCCAACCAATCAGGAGGGAGAGACAGACAGACAGCTCAGGATCCTGTGGAGAGAGATGGGGCTCAGGTAAGTATTAGGGGGTGCTGGAGAGGCTGCTAAACACAGAAGGTTTTTAATTCGTAATGCAAAGAATGCATTCAATTGAAAAACCTTCTGACTTTACAACTCCTTTATGCTTTGACAAATATACCTTGAAGCTGATTGGTTTCCATGCAGAGCTGCACCAGATTTTGCACTTTTCAGTTTTAGTAACTCAACCTTTGTGTCTGTTTTGTCGGGTATGCACTCTTGATGTACTAAATCTAAATTTGCCTAATTGTTCAAAATGGCTTCTCTGCACAAACATGTCTCTTTGCAGTTTGCATGAGCCTACCCTAAGAAATACTTTACCAATACATTTGAAGCAAACGTGTGAGGAGCTGTTTCTCTTGTAGTGTCCTTACTTGGTTAATTATTAACTGGACCATCTGTTGCACACATAGTGTTCTGATCCGAGCTGTCATATCATTGATTTAAAGAAACGTGTTTTTGTAGAAATGAAATGCAGGTCAGAATAGGCAAATATTTTATGTGTGATAACACCTGCACCAAACCTGGCTCTAAGTTCAAAGAAAATAGATCACCGCTTTAACGTCTGTCCTTTTTGTTTTCCTTGTTTTTATCAGATTTATGGTTTGCCTTCAATTGCTTGCAGTTCACGCTTGTGTGTTTGTTTTTTTTAGTTGTCATAAAGTGTCGGTTTTTAATGAAACTGGAAGATTTTTTACATTTTGTTTTTTTGTTGCAGCTGTAAAAAGTATCAGAAATATCAAAATCTGACTGTAAATTGAATAAAGATTTGCTGATGATTAATGGTTGCTGGTTTCAGGATGAAGTGTATGTATTTTTGTTAAATCTGTCCTAAAACTTACGTTTTTCCCACTAATGACTTGTGTGAGTTTTAATAAATCATTTCTGGTATGTTTTGCTTCTGTCATGGTGGTTGTAGAAGCTTACTTATGGTGATGACCCACCTGTGGCCTCCTGCTAGGCATAATAGCCACTCTGACACTGAGTCGCTGATTTATTTCTATTACATTCTCATTATCTAATATAGATGCAGAGGACACATCTATAATCAGTCTGAATCTGCCTATGAGGACAAATAAATAATACATGAATTCAAACACTTCTTTTCCAAGCACTTGCTTAATTATTAAAGGGCACCTTTTTTTCTACACTGTTCCTAACACACTTGCCATGCAAGTCCTACATACTTAGCAGTTCACGTGATGTCACTCCTGGAGATTCAACCGCAAGCACTAGCACCATATTGACATACCCCAAACCCATGGGGCTAAGTGCAAGCTGGATCTCTCTACACACTGGGCTGCTGATTTTCTTGTGCAGGTATACTGTAACAGCCCAACATCAAACACCCTCGCCAGTAATCTGGATGAAACCATTAGCCCTAGTTGTAAATTGCCTAAATCCCCAATGTTTTAATTTGACTTTTGCACCTGGCTCCTAAATGTACACATCTGTTCAGTGTCAACATTTGGGAAGTTAACAATACCCGAAGCTTCTAAAACAAACATGCAGGGGTATCTCTTATTATTCTATGCTATATTGCAATTGTGTCATTCTGATATATGGCAATAAAGACTATCCTAATAGGCTACAGAGACTGCACTGGGGTCTGAGTTCTGGGGGACCAATCAGAATAATACTTCCTTTTATTCAACCTGCAGCGTTCTTTCGTTATGTTGCTCTTTCCTTCATCCCTTTTTTTCCATTCTCATATCTGCTTATGGAGCTTTCAGAAAATTTGAAAATGTTGACGTTTTACCCATAAAAAAAAGCCCTTTGGCTTCTAGCTGTGCCTATGGTCATTGGGTAATTTAAATGGTCTAAACCTGCATCTCTGACAGGTTCTGTAAGTGGCAGTTTATATCAGTGACCTCAGCAGATAACCCCAGGGTGCTATGCAGACAAATGCCATGTCAGACGACAGGTTTGAATTAAGGGCTTCTGGGTACAGAAGCTATTGGTTGCTATGGATTATTGCACATCTCTATTTTTGCATTTTTTGTTTAAACTATTAAAAGCTATTTCATACAATTTCAAATGTAGTATAAAACGCGATTGTCCCTAACATTTTGCAAAATGCTGCAAAGAACTTGGGTAAGCCTCACCAAAAGAAGTGGAAGTTTGAATTCTCTTTTACTGGTAAATAAGATTAACTGGCATACACATTATTTAAAGGGATAGTTCACCAAAACTAAATAAGGGGCATCTGTAGATAAAAACAAACTGCAGCTCTGACTCAAGTTGAATAATGTCTTTGCTATAGGTGTAGGCCATTTACCTACCTAATGAAACCTGACTGGAATACTCCCAGGACATTGCTTAGTGAGGCCTAGTCTTCACTGCTCACCTCCACCATCACAGAAGTGAGCTCTCAAATGCTGAGCTCAGAGCTACAGCATCAGGGGGGGAGAGAATGTGAGGGGCTTTGAATCAGAGAAAGAGCTCACTCCTGTGATGGAGGTGAGCAGTGATGACTAGGCATCACTTAGCAATGTCCTGGGAGTATATTCTAGTCAGGCTTCATAAGGTATGTAAATGGCCTACACCTATAGCAATAGTATAATTCATCTTTAGTCAGAGCTGCACAGTTTATTTAAATCTACAAACATCCCTTACCTGCATAGGCAGGTTTTTTGTAAAGGTGAACTATCCTTTTAAATACAACTTGCACTGAGAGAAAGATGTAGGTTGATTAAATAATATATACACAAAACACTCGCTACAAAGTGAGGAAACTATGCCAGCTCCAAAATTTCTCTATGGAGGTATAGGATAAAGGGAGAGTTCTTACGGTACAGTTCATAAATACAAAAGTAATCTGTAAAAAAAAAAATTTGAAAAATTACAAGGACAAGACTGTACATTATTAAGAGCGCATATTTCATTATAATTCTTTAGTGCAAAATGTAGGTTGCTATTGTTGATTTCCTTTTGAAATAGTTGCCTGGCTATTTCTGGCTTCAGTACTGTCTGTGTAGCTGGCAAAGTAGAAAACAAGGTACAAAAAAATATGTAAGGCTTGGTTCACATATATACATGGCGGGAAACACAGCGAATCCTGTGCGTTTCCCCTACCGCATTGAAATCGAACCACAGGGGCTGTCAATGTTAAGCTAATGATTAAGCTAATGATACCCCAAAATGGTTTGCAAAATGCTGTGCAGTTGACTGAATCGGATAGCAAAGGTGTGAACACCCATGCAATTCGATTCCAATGCAGGCGTAAAAAAAGATCCTGCACCTTTTTTAGTGCAGATTGGTGCGATTTGAGCCATACAAATGAATGGCTTAATTTGCACCACTTAGACATCGCATTTGATTTGAACAGAAATGCAGTGCATTTTCCTATCCAAATTACATGTGATGTGTTGCACCACATATATGTGAATCCTGCTTGAGAGTCAAAATAAACATATGACTACTGTCATACCTGCTAAAATATTTTACATTTATTCCTCCACTGTAGTAATTTACAACACAGCTAGGTCAGTGACCTCGGTTTTCTTTACTGCAGTTGAGCACTACAGCTTGGTCCCCCGCCCTCCCCAGCATGCTGATTGGACAGTGAGGTGCATTTTGGCATAGGAAATAGTAATGTCCTCTGCCCCAACCCCCCACCTCCCCACACACACACAGTAGTGTCCTCTGTCCCCTACAAGTAGTGTTCTTTGCCCTCTTTACATCATTGTCCTGACACAGCATAGTGTAGGTAGCATTGTCCTACCTTAAAACGGCTGCAGAGAGTGAGAGACAGCACAGTACTCTGCGGAGGGTGGGAGCTGGAGTTAACTTTCATATTAATAAGCTCATGATTAGTTGCTACTACTGCCCCACGTCTTAGCAACCAATCACTTGCTGGTTAAGTTGAAAGGTAACCGTAGCAGTTCCTGCCCTCTGTCCAGTACTGTGCTGCCTTCCGCTCTGCTGTTAAGATGAAAGTGGCAGAGGCTGGAGTGAAGGTTTAGAAAAGCTGTTTTTGCAATCTGCTCTTCGGCTGCCTGCGGTCGATGGGTAGATTGTGATTGGGTTGCCAACCATGGCCCTAGACCATCTTTGGAGCCAACATGAGAGGGTGGCTATGTTTCGTCATACAGTAGGACATTGTAGAACAAATGTCTAAGATCACTGCAGCAAAAAAAAAAAAAAAAATTAGAGGAGAGCAATAGAAGTTAAGTTTTTAGAGTCATTTTAAGCAGAAGTATTAGGCCAAAATGTAAGCTTCTGCTGGACATAAGGTTTTTTGATGTTCTGCCTTTGCTCCTCTGGTCTACAATATAGCACAGTCCTCATTGGGTTTATAGAAGGCCATAAAACCATTCCTCCATGACTCACCAGAACCTGAATGGTCACAGAGATACTCGAGTGAGAAAACGGAAATTTTGAAGTAGTCGGAGAGCTTCTGCAAGTTGTTAGTTGAAACGTCTCATCAACAGGCCACAACTTGCCTTGACTGTATAACATTGTACTGGTTAGCCATATTCCACTATGTTTTGTTTTATTTTGAGCTTTATTTTCTGCTGCTGTCCAAGTTTCCAGCATTAAAAGACATTCTAGATATTGTATTTATGCAATGAACAATGTGTCACCCTAGGTCTTGGCAACCTTCTGCAGGATATCCTACTATTCACAGCATGTCCAGACCCCTGATAGCCACTGGCTGGCAAAGTATGCCAAAACTTGGAAGTTTCTTTTTTTGTTGGTATGTTGTTGGCCTGTTGAGGATCTAATGTTCGTTTTCTCTTTTAAAGGTTTATATTCCACATGCTGCAAAGTAATCAACAACCTTGTTCTGAAGCAACAAATCAGTCTGACACATTTTGGATGATGTGGCTTGAGTGTAGCTCTGAGGTCATTATCCAAACTGAGAAATTCTGCCCAGACAGCTCTGCCCTTGTGTGAATCATGCTTGTATCCACAGCCAAGATTTGTTGAATCTGAACTCTGGGAGGCCAAGGCTCTCCAGTTTCCACAGCTCAGTAAATGTGAGCTTTTATGTGTTTATATGTGCAAGCGGCCTGTTCCTTTCTTTAAAAACAGATTGCAGGCACTTTATGAACCCTGTACTTTTTTTTTTTTCCTAAAGAAACGTGAACAGTGTCAAAAAGGGTACTTGAAATGCCATGCTGTATTTTCTTTAAAAAGGAACTTCACATCTTCTATTCCCTTTTGTGTATTTTTTTTTTCTTTTCTTACCTTGTTTCCAGGGTTATCCTCACAATACATACACACACATCCAGTGAATCCAGCGTTGTCCTGCCACATGCCTGGTCCTGCTCTGCCATATTTAAAAATGCCACCGTGTGGCTGGCTGGCTCTTGCAGGTTCCTGGAATTGGCAGCAAGAACCAGGAGGAGACCTCCAACCCTATGGTGGCATGAAGCAGTGAATGTGCTGTAGAGTACCCATAGGCTTACTGCGATGCATGTTGTCAGTATCCCAGGAGGCTGTGGAATGTCATACTTCCCTGATAAACATTATTAGAAGAATAGTGTCTAGTTGTGGAGGGGGGTGAACATAGGTGGGAGGGTAGGTTGAAGGTCTGCTTTAAAGTGACCCTAAACAATATCCTTCTTACTAAAACGTCTATACATATCCACTTAATAGCTCTGTAATCTTTTTTCAATAAATTGTTTCTTGCTGTGTTTTTCTTTCTCCTTGTAATGTCCTCTGTGAGCTCCCGAGCCTTTCCTTTTCCTTCCTTACTTTAATTTGTTTGGAAAGAGCAGCGCACATTAGTTGTGGTAATGTGCACTGCTTTATGCACACTACAGATTCCATAGTCTGTCTTTGTAATGAACAAGAGGAGGATGGCTATGTTCCTAAATATAGTGGGGTTGATTTAGTAAAACCGGAGAGTGGAAAATCTAGTGCAGCTGTGCATGGTAGCCAATCAGCTTCCAACTTCAGCTTGTTCAATTAGGCTCCTTTCACACACTATGTCCGTCAAACGGACTCCGCTTTTCTCAGCGGGGGATCGAGCCGCCGAGCAGAAGGATGACAGCTGTGTCTCTGTGCTGTGTGCGGAGACACAGCTGTCAGTTCCCCATACATCTCAGGGAAATCGGATGGGAACGGACTGTCGGTCCGTTCTCATCCGATCCCATCCGATCCGCTGGACGGATGGTAAATAGGATTTCCATCCGTACAGATTTGACGGATCGGGTCGGATGTCAGCAGACATGTCTCCGCTGCCATCTGATGCCCCATAGGAATGCATGGGGGGACCGTTCAGATCCGCTAAAAAAAACGAACAGGCGGATCTGAATGGTCCGCCTGTGTGAAAGGGGCCTTAAGCTTTGACAAACGAAAATCCTGGAAGCTGATTGCTTTCTGTGCAGAGCTGCATCGGATTTTGCATTCTCCAGTTTTAGTAACTCAACCCCAGTGGGTCCATGGAGAACAAATGTAGCCCCCCTCTAGCAGGAAGTCGGGTCACAGCAGGAAAAAAAAAACCCAGGATTTTGGAGGAGCCAGAGAGCCATAGATACTTTTTTTATTTAGGAATACATACTTGAAAATATTTTTTTTGTTTAAACCAGCTGCTTTTAGGCCCTGTTCACACCCGAGTGTTTTTTAGCTCATAAAACGATTAGTCCTGGTTCACATTTGTGCGATGCGGGAATGCTGCCAATATACAGCGTGATCCTGCATCGCATCTGCACCCCTGGCAGTTCACACTGCCATATGCGATACGCAGGGGGTGTCAAAAGTTAACGACACCCCCAGTTGCGATCGCAAATCGCAGTGCGATCTGCAAGTTCGCACAGAATCGGATTGCACTAGTGTGAACCACTATGCAATCCGATTCTGCTGCGGATAAAAAAAAGGGTCAGGTGCGAGTTTAGTGCGGATCCGGTGTGAATTCAGCCATACAAAGTGTATGGCTGAAATTTGCACCGCACATGAGATCGCATGTAATTTAGGAGCAGTGCGCTCCGAATTACATGCGATCTCCGCAATCGCACTAATGTGAACCGTGGCTTACTGCATCTCTGAAGTCTCAAAACGCCCAACAAGCAAAATCCCATTCATTTCAATGGCCCCTGTTCACATACGAGCATTTTGTCACCTGAAGCTCAGAAAAGTACATGAGCTTCTTTTTTGGCAGATTACAAGCATATTTGTTAGATGTCAATGCCTGCCGTAAAACACCAGAAAAAAACGCCCTGAAAAAAAAATGCCTGAAAATGATACGCTCAGGTGTGAATGGAGCCCTAAAAATAAATCTGACACAAAGCTGTTACATTGAAACAGGGTGTGTGGTGAAAAAGTATAGGCAGGCGTTACCTTTGGTGAAAAGCACATGTCAAAGCAATCAGGAGGTCCAGAGTTATAGGCAGCTGAGTTTCTATGCAAATTTTAACTTTTTATGTGAATAACAAGCTTGGCTCTATTTGCAGTCTTTGTTTTCTTTTCTACAAATAGACCTTGAGAGAAACATTGCTGACTGTAGTTTTGCTACGGTTGCTGGTTGCCTGGCTGTCACACTGACCCCTTTACTCCAAGGCTTCCTTTCACTGACCCAGAACTATCATGCTGAGCAAGAATTCCAACTTCCCTGATCGAAATATTTGTCTGCGGTCAGTAACTCAAAAAGTATTACTGTATATCCAGTGAGTCAGCATAAAAATGTAATATATTACAGCTTACCAGCCTTTGATGTGGTGGCTGCATTAGTTTACTTTTT
Organism: Pelophylax lessonae; assembly: GCF_965119305.1. Lineage (NCBI taxonomy): Eukaryota > Metazoa > Chordata > Amphibia > Anura > Ranidae > Pelophylax > Pelophylax lessonae. The sequence goes on from NC_138776.1 coordinate 108,369,755, forward strand.
TCAGGCTAAGTGTAGAAATGACCAGCTGATTTCAATGCTGAGCTCTTGTCAATTTCTGTGAACTGATTTGGAAGAAAAAACGATGTTACCTTTCCTCTGTAAGATACAAATCTTCCCACTCAACATATAAGAAAAGGATAATATGTATAAAGACCAGCCCTGGTGACACACACACACATATACACACACATATACACACACACACATATACACACACACACATATACACACACACACATATACACACACACATATACACACACATATACACACACATATACACACACATATACACACACATATACACACACACACATATACACACACACACACATATACACACACACACATATACACACACACACACATATACACACACACACACATATACACACACACACACATATACACACACACATATATACATACATACACACATATATACATACATACACACATACATACACACATACATACATACATACACACTCACATACACACATACACACACACACATACACACACATACACACACATACACACACACACACACACACACACACATACATACATACACACACATATACATATACATACACACACACACACACATGTATACACACATATACACATATACACACACACACACATATATACACACACATATATATACACACACACACACACTGGAAGAGTAGGCATAGGCACCTAGGGACAGGAAGTTTGTTGTTCACAGGATTAACAGGTGAAAATAAAGGCAAAGGGCCTGAACAACAAAAAAATGCCGCCACCATATCTAAGCACTGGGAAGTTGCAATATATAAAAGTGCTTATAAAAGCTTAAAGTGGTTGTAAACGATCACCTTGTAAAACAACCCATTCAGTTTGAAATAGAAATGAAAGGCAAAACATTTGAGTATAGATTAAAAAAATGATAAATGCCTTTTTTCCCTTTTTTAGAAGTGATCACATTCCCCGTGTTCTCAGCTGCCTAAGATCTGGGGTGGGAGAAACAGCAGAACACTGAGCTTCCCAATTAAAGTTTGAGGGTGGGGGGCGTGATTTCCATGTCAGGACATGTCTGATCAATGGAGGAGAATACAAAACGTTCCCAGCATAACTAGAGATCTGACCAGCATAGCATCTCACCATGATGTGTTCTCCTGCTTAGTGTGGTCAGTCTTTAATAGGAAAGCAGAGGAACTGGCAGGAACACCAGGGATTTCACACAAAGGGAACAGGATACTTCTTCATACAAGTTCATGGTACAGAAGACACAAATCAGGAATATGAAATGTTGGGGTAACAAACATTTCAAGGATTCACTGCAATAAGGTATCCCTTCTGTACTGCATGATTACCCCCCCCCCCCATACTTACCTGAGCTCAAGCTCGATCTAGTGCTGTGCATAAGAACAGTGGCTCTCTCCCTCCTCATAGGGAAGATTGATAGCAGTGGGAGCCATTGGTTCCCGTAGGAATCAGCTTACTATGGGGGCACCCAGCTAAGAGGTGGAACCAGAAGCGATGGTGAGAATTGGGGCTGCACGTTGCACAGAGCAGGTAAGTATAACATGTTTATTATTTAAAAAATAAATAAAAGGTTTACAATCACTTTGTTTTGTTTGTGGGTTTAGATTTTCTTACAGTATTCCAAGGACAGGTTTACTTTAGACATAAGAAACCCCCCCTTAGAGTTTATAATAAGAGAGCTTCCTCTTCTAATGGGAACCATACACTGGGAAAACAATTATTTATCAAATGATGTGCCCTTCCAAAATACATTTCCAGTACTCCGTGCCTATGGGGGATCTGATTGTAAGTCGGTAATAGGGAGGGCTGGCTTATCTCTGTTCTTCTCAGGAGAGACAAAGAGATTGCTAGAGATGCTCTCTATGCTTTGGTAAATAGGTGATGTGACCTGTTCCTGAAAATTGCAAATGCTAAAAGCCTGGCAGTCTCTGGGTTCAATACTTTGAGTCATTGTCCCAGAAAAAGTAATCAGCAAGCTCCTATTTTCTTGTTCAAAGATATTGTCTTAAAGCGGAATTTCACACACTCAATCAACACTGACTATTTTCATATTATATGCTGCTAGGATTAGTAAATACTAGTAAAGTATGCAGGCGCATCTGATAAAATTAGAATATCGTCAAAAAGACAACAAAAATAATGATAAAAAAAAAAAAAAAAATGCATTTCAGAAATTCAATTCAAAAAGTGAAACTCGTACATTTTATATAGATGCATTACACACAGTGATATCTATTGTAAGCATTTCTTTCTTTTAATTTTAATGATTATGGCTTACAGCTAGTGAAAACACAGAATTCAGTATCTCGGAAAACTAGAATATTACATAAGACCAAAAAAAAAGGGTTTTCAATACAGAAATGTTGGCTTACTGTAAATCATGTCCATGTACAGTATGGTAGGCACTCAATACTGGTCGGGGCTCCTTTTACATGAATTACTGCATCAATGCAGCGTGGCATGGAGGCGATCAGCCAGTGGCACTGTTGAGGTGATATGGAAGACCTGATTGCTATGATAGTGGCCTCCAGCTCGCCTGCATTGTTGGGTCTGGTATCTCTCATCTTCCTCTTGACAATACCCCACAGATTCTCTATGGGGTTTAGGTCAGGCCAGTATACTGGTCAATCAAGAAAATTGATACCATGATCATTAAACCAGGTATTGGTATTTTGGCAGTGTGGGCAGGTGCCAAGTCCTGTTGGAAAATTACAATCATCATCTCCATAAAGCTGGCCAGCAGAGGGACGCATGAAGTGCTCTAGAATTTCCTAATAGAGAGCTGCGTTGACTTTGGAGTTGATAAAACACAGTGGACCAACACCAGCAAATGACATGGCTCCCCAAATCATTACTGACTGTGGAATGAGCTGAAAGATGCTATCAAAGCAACCTGGGCTTCCATAACACCTCAGCAGTGCCACAGGCTGAACGCCTCAATGCCACACCTCATTGAGCCCTGACCAAGTATTGAGTCTATACTATACTATACTGTACGTGGACATAATTCTCAGTATGCCAACATTTCTGTGTTAAAAATCCTTTTTTTTTAATTGGTCTCATTATTATTTATTTATTTCAGGTACTTGTATAGCGCAGTCAATTTACGCAGCGCTTTACATATACATTGTACATTGTACATTCACATCAGTCCCTGCCCTCAAGGAGCTTACAATCTAAGGTTCCTAATTCACATTCATACATACACATAGTAGGGCCAATTTAGACCGGATCCAATTTATCCACCAGCATGTCTTTGAATTGTGGGAGGAAACCGGAGTACCCTAGAAAACTAACGTAGGCACAGGGAGAACATGCAAACTCCAGGCAGGTAGTGTCGTGGTTGGGTTTCGAACCAGTGACCCTTTTGCTGCTAGGCAAAAATGCTAACCACTACACCACTGTGCTGTGCCTAATTTGTTTGAGATACTGAATTTTGGGTTTTCACTAGCTATAAGGCATATTCATCAAAATTTAAAAAATGCTTAAAATATATCACTCTGTGTGTAACCCAGTTAAAATAAATTTAGGCATTTCACTTTTTAAATAGAATTACTGAAATAAATTAACTTTTTGATGAGATTCTAATTTTGAGATGCAACTGTATTATATTTACTTGTTTTAAACAGTTGTTTAAAACTTGTTTTTTTCTTTACAGTTATTAGGCTGCATTCTCACATGGGCATTTTAAATTGTGGGCAGAATAGCGGCGATTCTGCCCACAATTTCACATCACCCAGGTGTGAATGACAAATCACACAATGCACACTTCTTATGCCATTCAATTAAATGGCACCTAAAAATGCGGTGCGGTTCTGCCGCAATAAATCGCGGAAAACCGCATCGCGTGAAGCTTGTCGCCCCAAAAAAGTTCAGGTGGGTAAAAAATCTTCTGCCTTTAGAACCACTTTAAATGGCGTTTTTGGTTTGTAGTTCTCAGATGCAGTGTAGTTCTGCTTTAAAAGTACTGAAGCTTCTGGATCAGTATGAAGGGCTAGCATTTTCAGCAGAAGAAGCTTTTGGTTTCAGTCCTACATATTTCTATCAGCACGTTTTCTTTAGAAAATGGGCGTGATATGGAATTGTTTAAGTTGGTGCACATCTGCCAAGCCCATTCGTCAAATACTGAGTAGTATATGAGTATACTCTAATTCAGGGGTCTCCAAACTATGGCCCTCCAGTTGTTCAGGAACTACAATTTCCATCATGCCTAGGCATGTCTGTGTATGTCAGAGTTTTGCAATGTCTCATGGGATGTGTAGTTCCGCAACAGCTGGAGGGCCGTAGTTTGAGGATCCCTGTTCTAATTGGACATCCATCTTTTGCACTTGAACTGACTCAGTAGACACTGGTTACTTAAAGCGGAGTTCCAGCCATTTACTCACCTGTCCAACGGTCCAGCGATGCGGCCGCCGGAAGCCTCGATCCTCTCCCTCGGCGCCGGCATCACTGCTGTGGGCACCCGGCTGTTAGTTTGCGGCTTCACAGCCGGGTACCCACTGCGCATGCGCGAGTCGGGCTGCGCGCTGTGAGTCGGGCTGCGCGCCGTGATTGGCCGGCAATCTACTGGGACCTCTGACGTGTCCCAGAAGATTGCAGGAAGGGAGGGGGAGAGGAGAACTTCCGCTCAGGGCACCGCGGCGCTCCGAGCGGAAGTGGGAGCGGGTACCTGTCAAAACTAGGTACCCGCTCCCCCCCCCCCCCCAAAAAATGACATGCCAAATGTGGCATGTCGGGGGGTCAGGACTCCCTAAAGCGGAAGTTCCACTTTTGGGTGGAACTCCGCTTTAATGAATGGTATCAGGAAATTATCCTTATTATTATAACTATCCTTATTTTCTGAAAGGTCCTCTATCAGATAGACTTATAGTGTGTGATAGGTTGGTTGCACTGCACAGAACTGCATGACACAATGCTACAATCAGACTGGATGGTCCATGAGAAGCCTTCTAAATCTGACTTTATTGGATTTTTATAACCAAATTAAATGGACTTCCTGAAAAGCAGTGTTTTTTGAGTAGCATTCGTGGCACACTGACATTACTAGTTGTCTAGAATTGCTCAAGAATAATTATTACATATACATAATGAAGAATCTGTAACAGTGGGACTCCTGACAAACACATTTACCTATTTCTGTATACTGAATATTTTTTTTTTTTTTTTACAAAGTAATCGGGTATAATCATAAACGTATAAATAGTGTAAGCATATTGGATTGTTTTCATTTGTAATACATTTAGAAGCACCGTGGGGGCTCCATTACTCTAAAGGTTAATTAGGACTTTGCCTCTACCGAAGGACAGAGAACAGGGTCATGTATTGACCGTCTCTGCCGCATTTCCCACTGCACAGTAAGAATACCAATCACAATGGATTGATGGAACCAGCTCTCTGAAAGCAATTTCCATTTCAAATGGTCACAGGCTAATATTGTACAGACTGTGTGGGAGATTGATGCAAGGACTCTGACTGGGCAGATAAGAGGCTGACTTCTGCATACTTTAAAAGCATTGTCTGACTGCTGGCAGAATTAATGTTAAGTCAGGTGAGACCTTAGCAAACTTTGCCTTTTTAATGCTAATTTCCACTGTGTTCCATATTTAAGGGCCACCATGAACAGCCCAATATATGGCAGCATTAAAAAAAAAAAAAAAAAAACCTGATGTTTCAAGTAATAGGGCAGTATATGGGCAAACTGTGCAATAATTGGAATACAACAGAAAATATGATCATTAAATGAACAATATGTTGGAATGAGAGCTGTGCCTTGACTAAATTCAGCTTGAGATAACTGGGGGGATCTGTTGGTGGTTTGCTCCTCAAAGAACGTCTAACTGTAAATCTCACCACACCTTAAAGTAGAACTATAGGCAAAACCTTTCTTTTTCTCATTTTTGATAGAGCAAGGGAGGGTTATACCCCTGTCAGATTCTTTTTTTTTTTTCACCCTCTGTGTCCCATTTTGTAGATTTCCCTTCACTTCCTGTCCCATATAGCCAAACAGGAAGTGAGAGGAAATCCCTGAAATCTGAATTTCCCTTCAGATTTTCTTATCGTGTGTACGGGCCTTAGGAGTCCCGGACGACGGAGGGATTTGCGGACATCCCTAGACAGAGATGGACATCAGGTAGAGTATTAGGGGGTGCTCGGGAGGCAAAGAATGCATTAAGATAAAAAACCTTTGGACTTTACAACTCCTTTAACTGGAGTTTAAAGAGGAAGTAAACCCTCCTCTGCAACTTTTGCCTATGGGTAAGCCTATGATGAGGCTTACCTATAAGTACTGTAAATTAGGGCTGCACGATATTGGAAAAAAAGTACATTGTGATATTTTTTTTCCCAACGATATATATTGGGATATTGAGAGAGCCAACAATCCAGGCTAAATACAGGGTTAATGTTACTGTAGGGATTCAGTGCAGCAGCCTTCTTCTGATTGTACTACAGGGCAAGCCAGGGTTAATGTTACTGTAGTAGGATTTGGGAAGTAGTGCAGCAACAGGCTTCTTCTAAATGTCATTGCAGTTGCACCATACAGGGCTGGCCTGGGTTAATGGTAATGTAGGGAACTGCAGGTTAATAAGATGATGATGACAGTGTGACTGTGCTGTGGAACTTAGGCATAAGCAGAGAAATCTGGACTCAGTGGTGGTAGAAGGTAGAAGAATTCAGCCCGACAATGCCGATATCCGTCCCGCATGTTAAGTCCGTCCTGCAGCTCTCCTGACCGAGCGGTGAGTAGCGGCACAGCGAACCAATCAGGTGTGCAGGCACGTGTGATTGGTTCCCTGTGCCGCTACTCACCGCTCCGTCAGGAGAGCTGCAGGACGGACTTAACATGCGGGATGGTCGGGCTGTATTCTTCTACCTTCCTTCACTGTGAGTCCCCAATATCGGCTGATCCGGCGATGTGACTATCGCCCACTCCTGCAGCACGATATTCGATGTTACATTGAATATCGTTCAGCCCTACTGTAAATATCTCCTAAACATGTACCGTTTAGGAGATATTTACCTTAAATGCAGCCAGTGACATCACTGGCGCAGGCGCTCCTTCAGAGCCCCGTGCCGTGACCGCCGGCTCCCGCACGCATGCGCGGGAGTGACGTAATTGCGGATCCGGACAATTTTGATTTTCCCAGTCTTGCCAAGAAAGGATCATCCAGCGCTCTAAAATCTGCTATGCTTTCCAGCAGTGTTAAAAAAATGACACATTACAAAAATTTGTGACTGACAGGTCATGTAGTTCTCTCGTGCACAAGCATGAGATAAGGGGGGCGTGTTGTACAGCATTTCCTTACATATTTCCCTCCCTACCTCCTCTGGCTCACCCAGGATTGGCTGCTCTTTGACCCGGTATTATTGGACAAGAAGAAGTCAAATGGTTTCTCCCTAGATCTCCGATTGGTCAGGGTTTGTAGGGAGCAGTGGCCAGCTGCCGGTGGGGGTTTGTGCCGTCCTGCCCCGCTATCAGCCTGGAGATTGCCGGAGGGGGGGTTTGCAGTGTAGAGATGGGAGGAGAGTCCAGTGAGGTCACAACTCCACCTCCTGAGCTCCAGAATGCAGACATGCCCACTGATCGGCAATTTTCTGAGGGCTGAGACATGCTCAGGGAATCAAAAAGTCCTGCGATTTGCTTTTAAACTGTGGAAACATTAATATAGTGTGTCTTTTATGTTGTTTGCACTTGAGGATTACAACATTAAGCTCATGGTTGTAGTTAAAATGTCAAGTCTGTATATCACCTACCCAAAACATTGTCTGTCTGTGAGCTGCTTATGCAACCTTTTAGATTTTCTACCTTTTTATCAGCGTTTATATCATTAAGGACATATTTTATTTACATTATCAAGCCTTTGCTGATACATTTGAATATAAAGCTGTTAACATACCTGTATGCAGTATATTACATGGCTGGCAGGTGATTGTGACAATTTTTGTTGGATTGTGTTTAGGCACCTTCAGCCCTCAACAGACTCCACAGCCTTTAGATATTGGGAAAATGTCTGTTAGTCTGTTTGACTTTTTTTTGGATCACTAATATTCTGCCTTAAGAGTTTTTTTGCTTCAAGAGTGCTGATACAGACATGACTTTACTCTTGCAATATGGGGGTGTTTTCCTATGTGTCCACAAAAATGGTGTGGTCTAAAAATGAAGAAACTGATATTTAGTCAACGTAGTCGGCTTTAATTTTTCTGTTCTTACATGTGAAAATTCTTCCCACTCACCCTGTGATTCTGACCTTTCCCAATATAATCCCTCTATGTTCTAGGTCTACTCTGAGACTTTTAAAATCAAAACTTATCTGAAAAAGTCCAAATAAAAGCATCCTATTGGCAATGAGTATAATGGACACAAAAAATAAGCTCAATATAGTTAAAAAAAAAAAAGTTTGCTTTCAATTTCAGAGCTGACATACATTACAACATCATTGTTGATGGATGCATACTCAGACTACCCTTTCTGGTATTGCATCAAGCCACAAGCAGATGTTCTGGTTTGGAGGTAGTTTTATGCTGTCAAGTGGTTGTGGTTGTAGTTGTACCATTTGATGCATTTTCCAAGAACTAGTGGATGCAGGACTTTGAAGCATTATGGTTTAAATATTCTTGGTTAAGCAAAATTCGGTTTAAATATTCTTGGTTAAACAAAATTCTGATCAATGTTACATATGTTGCCTTTAAGTCATTTTTCAAGGTATTGAAATATGATGCCATCAGAAATGTTCATTCCAATCCTCCCCCTGGTTTGCAATTGAATCATTTCCTTTAGTGCAGTTGGTTAGCCATTCTGTCTCCAGGAACTGAATTAGACTGGTTTTATCCAGGGAATGTCATGCCCAGCTTGATGAGCTCTCTTGGCATGAAATGCTTCTTCTGGATGTGTTGTTTCATCTACTGGTGAAGAATGTATCAGAATCCGAACTCTGCATGCTAACACATGTAGGGAACAAAGTTTGGGGAGAGAAAAAAAACATTGTAATACTTGCTGACTTATTGGCATAGATATGAGAACTCAGAATATAGATGGATTTGGCAATCCTTCAATTGTGTGAATCCCAAGTGAGCTTTGAGAATGTGCAACTCGGCTATAGCGGGTATCTTCCAGCAACAGTAAACCTTATACTTGTCATTTTAGTGCTTGAAGAAGACTTCAGGAACATAATTTGATTCTTGTATGTTGATGATTGTGGGCATTATTATATCCCTTGGCAGACATAGAATATAGATGGCTGTGTGCAAAAAGAGAAAGTTATTGGCCATTTAGATGGTCCAATATTGAAAATGCATGCTCTGTTACCATACCCTTATTTGGCTAAAGTACGTCTACAAGAACTCTGCAGGTATTGTAGTATTTTGTGCAGAAAGTACAGCAGCCTTTTTTTTCTGTTTTCTGCCTTCATTTACTTACTGCCTCATCTTCCCCCAACTCCCTCACTTCAGGTCACTAGTAGCATACCAACTTATACAGGATTGGAGCACAGCAAAACAGTTGCCAATACATGGTGTCTGGCTGCTCTCCCAGTGATCTTAAGGCAAAGAAAGGACCTCCTGACCAGTATGATCTCTACCCCTATTCGGTTTGGTTTCCTCTCTACCCACTCAACAGGCCTTCTTTTTATCCCTCTATGCAACTTGTGCTTGTTTTAACTCCTTGCATGGCTCAGAGTTGGATGTGAATGCGTGTCCCAGTAGGTGCAGTTTATGTAAACCTTGTCTGCATGCTTTTGCTTAATTCTTTCCTTTAGCACGATCTTGCTTCTGGTCACTCTAAGCCACCTTTTTCTATATTCATAAAAAACACTCCCATTTCAGGGTGTGAAGTAATGATTTCAGTGTTTGTGTAATAATCAGATTAGGATCATAGTGGAGAACATGGAGCCATTGGATGAACACAAAAAGGGTAGAGTTTAGCAGCAGAGGCTGAGGTCCAACTGAAACTGAATATTAATTGCCAAGTTCTTCTTAAATGGGTTCAAGGCTTGAGCAACTTTGTCCTTTTACAGTGTGAGACAACTCAATTGGGATTAAAATATTGAAGTAGGCATTCTACAGCCGCTTGACTTTGGCCCAGTTTTTCATCCATTCAGTAGTGCTTTATGGTTGTGAGGCAGCCACCATATTAGTGTAGGTACAAGTTATCACCAGATAGCTCTTCTGTTCCTTGAGCCAGCTCACCTCCTAATGACACCATCAGTGTTATCCAGTAACCATGAGCAGAAGGGAGCAGAATATGCCTCTAATAATGAAACTTAGATGACAGTATAGCCATACAAGTGATGGAGAGACTAAAGCAATCAAAATGCCCCCTTATTCTAATCACCTTGTAGCACCGTAAATTCTTTAGAAAACAGGGTATTCACAAGTCTCATTCCATCATAACAAAAAACAAAAACAAAAATTGCTTAATTTAGGACAGTGGGTGGAGCTCATTGTTTTATACAACATTGGCAGATGCATGCAAAAAGACTTTGCAATACACCTGTGAGGATAGAACAAAAGGTTCCAAGATACATGTTGTTAATGACTGCTATGTCGCATTGAACTTTATGCATATATCTTCTTAGGCAGTGCTTAGACAGTTCTTAGTGGGCAGTGCTTCATTTTAGTCGGCTGTGTATCTTCATCTCCACTTCACTGTGTTGGTAAAATGAACCCGTGCTCCACAGGGAAAGAGGATTTTTTTGTAAGCAAAAGCAATTTGCAACCTAACAATTTACTAGGAGTCAATGACCCATATGTCACTAGGTCCTATAAAATTGGCAGGTCGTGTTTTTGTGAATATTAGTTTATTCCATAAAATGTGCACTTCAGTTGTACGCAGCCAAAGGTAACTCTTTTGACGAAGGAAGCGGAGCGCCACTAATTGCAGTATTGTTTATTCCAAGGAAGCACACAACAATCATAACTCACATAGGGTAAGTAATCATAGGCCCAGGATCGGTCCAGTGGTCTGCGGAGGAGGCTGAAGAATCCAGTGTCTGGAGATGTAAGGGTGGTTGCAGCCAGGAGATCTCCTGGCTGCAACCACCCTTACATTCCAGACGCTGGATCCTACAGCCTTCCCCGCAGACCACTGGGACCAATCCTGAGCCTATGACTACTTACCCTATGTGAGTTACGATTGTTTTGTGCTTCCTTGAAATAAACAATACTGCAATTAGAGGCGCTCCGCTTCTTTCTTCATATGCTTTCTCCCACAGAGCTGACTTCCCTGTGCTGTGGAGCTAGCCCTTACTGCAGTCCAATATATGGCCTCTTCCCCGGGACTTTCTTATACTATCATAGACTTGAATATCTCCCATGTTCCCCCATGTATATGATTGTTTTTTTTATATTTATATTCAGACCATTTTTAATTCATGATCTATTTACTGTCTGATCACTGTTAATATATTGGCTGCATCCGGCCTCCTACAGAGGAGTCCCAGAGCGCATGCTTTTTTTCCACTAAAGGTAACTTTTGTCTAACACATTTTTTTCAGTTGTTTTGTTCAAAATTAGTCAATTTGCTTTACATTTTCCTTTGAATGTACAGGATTTCACTTAGGCATGGAAGATAGAATTTGACATTGGCATGTAAAACTCAAAACCTGCCCCCGCCCCCCAGCTGCCATTTTTATTGAGTTCTTTTGGTATCTTGTATTGGGAATCAGGCTTTGGCACAGTTTTGAAAACACATTATTGGACATATTGGGGTTGATTCTCTGAAGGCAAATATACTGTGCCCTGCAAGTGCATTTGCTCTAGAACTTCGTAAATGAGGTTGGTTTTTTGTTTTTTTTGGCACTTATCACAGTGATTGCTGCTGGACAGTTTGTGTGAACACATACAAGGGCCAATTTAAACATAAGCTAGTTTAAGAGTGGATTTTCATATTCTTGGAGTTGGGCTTTAAAGCAATTGTGTAATTTAATAGCCTTTTCTGTGTTACCATATGCTTGTCTGATATTAAAAATACAATTTCAGACAGCTATTATTGTACTGTAGTACTTTAAGAGCAGATAAAATAAAATGAAGGTGCTTTTTGGTAGGTGATGTGATTACATTTTATGTTTGGTGTTAGTTCTCCCCTCCAATAGTAAAATATTCCATTATTTCATAATGATCTTTGCAGTCAAGGCAAGGGAGAGTAAATGTTTTCAGAATAACCAAGTGGAAGCACACAGCAGTAAAAACACAGGACAAATGGAACAGTCAAGTCTTCAGTGAGCCGCTCAATTCATTGTGTCTGGCACGCTGGAGATTTTTCTTCTCTGTATCCAGGTGACCATGAAATGAAGCAGTGACACTGAAAATTGTGTTATGTCTGTATTGAAGGATTATGGTGACTCACCCTGCGTGATGAGCCTTGCCGGGCGAACATTTTATAAAGGAGCAAAGGATAACCCTTTTTATGAATCATACTTCTCATTACCCACAAACTTGTCTTTAACTCTTTGATATTCACTCCACTCGTTACATCCTTTACTTTCCCAGTAAAGAAAAGGAAGCTTGATTTATACAGCTCTTAGATCTGGGAATAACCAGCTCTACCCATCAATGCCATCTTATCAATCAATTCTGGATCTCTTGAATGGAAAATACATTTTAGTTTGGTAGTTATGCTTGGTATTAGATTTGTTTTTAGGCAGCTTTGAGAAAGGCAGGGTCATGGGTGGGCTGGTTGTGTCTAGAGTATTTTTAATTTATTATCACATTTAAAAAAACAAACAAACAAAGAAATAAAAAAAATAAGCGCATTTCAGGGCTTCCAATGAGCCCACTTCATCAAGGCCTGACAAATGCTAAAAAGGTGAAATCTGGATGGTCCATAACTCCATATTAGATTCTCCTGGAAAGGAAATTGTAGAGTGCTGGTAAATAGGCAGTGCTGATCAGAGTGTTCTGGCTGGGGGGGCCATCCCTCTGTCAGAACGCAACAGCTTAGTGGGGAGGTCGCGGAACTAACCTCACATAGTACAGAGGCTCCGACCAAAGTGAACAGTCCTTTTCCGTTCAACCCGAACAGTGTGTACCCGGCATAAGTGTGAAGTGCTTGCCATGATCTCGATTTAGGTTTCACAAATTTGGCTATGTATAAATAAAGTAAAGTCTATTTTTTTTTTTTTTTTTTAGCTCTTTAGGGCTTCTATACACATTGTGTCAGGTGCAGAGCTGCCATGATTCTCAAGGGTCACTAAACGATTGATGTCCTGTTTATGGCCATTTAAAAGTATACATTTAATTTTGAACTCTACCTGCCTATTTATAATTAATCAAAATAAGGGTCCTTTCACACGGAGCGGACCGTTTTTTGATCCGCTCTGGCACTATTTTTTTTTTTACGGACACGGGTGAGACTTGTGTCATCCGGTCCGTATGTCCATTTATCATCCCATCCGTTTGCAGATGATAAACGAAGATAATGCATGTCAATGGGATTGCGGATGTCAGCAGAGGACACCGCTGACATCCCTTTTTGCGTCCGTTCCATTTTTTTAAACGGAAGAAAAATAGGGTTCTCTTCCGTTCAAAAAAACTGAACTGATCGGAAAGGACGCAAATCTGATGTCAGCGGATGGTCATCCGCTGACATCCGCAATCCCATTGACATGCATTATGTCAGTTTTTCAGCCAGAAAAAAATGGGATGAAATACGGACATACGGAGCACCCATGTGAAAGGACCCTAAAGCTATGGGATATGTACAGAGTGCATAGCATACTAGGTGAGCAGTCCAGTATTTAAAGTGATCTTGAACTCAAGAAGTGAAGACTTGCTGTGTTATAGGCAACATTTACAAATGTTCCCTATTGTCTTGCTTTCCCCCCAAAAAATAATACTACTTGACATGTGGAGATGCCTAGAACCATCTGATATGTGGCGATGCCTAGAACCATCTGATATGTGGCGATGCCTAGAACCATCTGATATGTGTGGCGATGCCTAGAACCATCTGATATGTGGCGATGCCTAGAACCATCTGATATGTGGAGATGCCTAGAACCATCTGATATGTGGCGATGCCTAGAACCATCTGTGCCGATTGCTCCGATGTTTTATATCTGCAGTATAAGATCCAAGACATAGCTACTTCTGACTGCTACTTTCATAAAGCCGGCTATAAACGATTCAAACCATGTATCAGTGGGCTGAATGTACCAAAGTTAATCAATCAATCAACTTGGGTACAACCAGCCTGCTGGATTTTACATGCGATTATTGCTAGCGTCTTCTCCAGACCCCCCACCCCACCCCAGGAGGGATTCCCCAAGCAAGCCCCTGCCTCTGCCATTGTGGTCACCTCCACAGAGACACCGTGCACAACAAGGCATGCCAAACAGTAATGTGGGAAAGATCAGCTGCAGGGAGACCGCAGGCAATACTAATCGCCAATCCTTTGCCAACCTCAAACAGGAAACGGAAAATAAAAAATTAATTTAGAGGAGACTGAAAACAGCACAGTACTTTTTGGAGTTAGGAATACATACTCCAATATAGTCAGTTTTTTTTTTTTTTAAGCAGAATTTAGTGTCCTTTTAAACACATTCATGAAAGCACACAGCAATGGCAAAAAATACGCAACAATGCAATAAGAAGCAGCATAAAAATTCAAACCTGATTTTACTAGTTGGGGAAAACCATTGTCATGTGAGTAAGCCCTGGCTGTTTTCACTGAGAATGAGGCAGGTTTAATTTTTGTACTTCAGCTGGAAAATGGACACATTCACCCAGGAAGGAGGACTCTCAAACACAAATTAACATAAAAGATCTTTTCAGTATACGCAACCACAATCATAGCAGTTTCCTAAAACCACAATTAGCTGTTAATGTATTCAATTGATTTAAGAAAACCAAAGATTTGTTGGTGACTTCCATCAGCGGTAAAATATATACGCCATTTACAGTAACTGTACTGAATATCAATGCAGTTTGTTTGTACCTCCTTGTACCAGCCAGTGGATTAAGCTAACCAAACAGAGAAGAAAGCTTTATATTTGCTTGGGCAGAAGTAACATGTTTTTTGCATCTTGTGTCAAGCTAGTAAACAACCAGTTGGTTTCACACTGAGGCACTATCAATCCTTGTCCAAACAAGTCCTGAATTTCTTGACCTCATTTGCATTTGGGAAATGACCTTTATGACTCTGTTATCACATGCTCACTTGCTTTGCTCCAGCCCTCCTCCCTTATCTGGGGCACCAGCTATTATCCCTAGTATCTTATTATCCTTAAAGGCTGCTTTGTTTTTTTAAAGACTTAATTATAGTTGGCCAGGCCTGTCAAATGATGAGCACACGGCTAAAGGTTTTGTTGTCTCATGCTATTATCCACAGCTTTATGTGAGGGACTCTGTTTAACACCAAAATATTGAGGCAATAAACATATCCTTACCTCGCCTAATTAAAATGTCAAAAATAAAGGTACGATAAAAGAAAGAATAAAAAATACCCTAAAGCAAACTGATGCTTAATTGTAAATGGCACTGTTGGCAATTTGAAAACTGCAGTGATGGAGTATATTTTGGTTCTGCAGTCTGAACTTCTATTATACTAGATTTTTGGCCCAGTAACGGTACATGGAGAATTTGCCAACATTTAGGAAAATTGAGGGCTTCCAAATGGCATCTGGACTGAGATTTTAAAGTCGGTGATCTAGAGACCAGAGAGATGAGTAGAAGTTACACAATCCAATAATTGCCCTCTTGCAGTCTTCATTCCTCAGATAACCTTCAGCCAACATAGCATGGATTTGCCACAAAAAGAAAATCACAAAGATCGGAGGAAGATATTTACAGTTTGCCAGAACATCCTACCAGATTCAAGACATAATTATTTTTAGTGCCAACGAAACAGAAAAATCTGAGATCTGAGTGGTTGCAATAGACAGTACGATTATGTCTCTTTTCTTGGTTTTAAAGTCAGCCCTCTCTCGCTTCTCTTAGCACTTTTGGCAGTGAAATGAATGACTATATTATTTTACCACAACAGCCCACTATGATTCAACTTTCATTCCTCAGCTGCCTTTTTTCCAGTGCTGGTTTGAGTCTAGATAGTTGCTTTGAACCATTATAGACTTAACCATCTTGATAAGTAAAGCCCAGTGTTTCAAGTCACTGATAATTCTAGGGTAGTGCTACTATACTGTCATGTTCTTTATTTTAACTTGAGGTTGAACAGGGTCATTATTTCCTATTCTATTTTTTTTTTTTTAACTGCTAGGAAGATAGTTGTTCATTTTGGCTATTTTTCTTCCTGAGGGTGTTTCCTGGCCAATACTTTGTTCTTTAAAATCATTATCTTTGGTAGCATTTAGGAATTTCCTGCCCGTTTCACATATCCGTTAGATATTCTTAATGACAATGGATAATCTGAATATTACTTTCCCTTTGGCGACCTTTTCGCTCATGTTCTGTTCCAGATTATCTCAACAATTGTTCGTTGACATGAACAATAAAGCCTTATGGCAATTCAGTTATTGTGTTAGAGTGAATGCCACTCAATGGGCCTTATTATTTAAATTGAAAGAACTGTATGTTTAATGTTGAAGGCCAGCATTAGACCTTTCTGTGCTATAGCTCCTCTTTTTTCTTGCTTAAATGATGTATACTTTATATGTCATACCTGTTATTGTGTTGGTTTTCTTTGAGTGTTTCCCTTTTTTCAACATCCAGAATTGTAGCAGAAGGGTTAAATGAGGAGGATGTTCGTACGGATGGCAGGTTATGGAGGTTGCCCTTGTCCAGCTCCCAGAAGGTGTGTCCCCTGGAGAGATGCCACAGAATTTAATTATATGTCTGAGCAAATTAAAGGGAAAATTATGCATTTGATCTCTCTAATACAGGCACATTTCTCCTTGTTTCACCCTTTAAAAACTCTGCAGGCACAGAAAAATACCTGTTGGTACTGCCAGAAATAAAGTGAGGTATATCTAATCCATACTCCGTCAAGACCCACCCACACAGATTTTGAGAATTTGACAGGCATATGCTATATTTAAGGCTTTGGCTGAAATGCATTAGCATGCTTTTACTGTATCCGACTGTGTAGCCAATAAAGAATTGTCACAATGGATGTTACCAAGTAGCCGGCTTCATTGTATCAGAGGATTATTGCTACGATTCAAAGGCATTTGGGCCAGAACATCGGTTTCCAGTCTTCTATATAACTTGCAGGAGAGCATGTTTTAGGTACACAGTCTCTGATGTACACCTACCCTTTTTCAAACTCGGCTGTGCAGGTAAGTCAGTAGAGCCGATGTACAGTGCCATTGAAAAAGTATTCATATCCCTTGAAATGTTCCACATTTTGTCATATTACAACAAAAATGTAACAGTATTATAATTGGATTTTATGTGATAGACCAACACAAAGTTGCACATAACTGTGAAGTAAAAGGAAAATGATAAATGGGTTTTCAATATTTTTTACAAATATCTGAAAAGTGTGGCGTGCATTTGTATTCAGCCCCCCTAAGTCAATACTTTGTAGAACCACCTTTTGCTGCAATTACAGCTGTAAGTCTTTTTAGGTATTTCTCTAGCAGCTTTGCACATCTAGAGAGTGAAATTGTTGCCTAGTCTTCTTTGCAAAATAGCTCAAGCTCTATCAGATTGGATGGAAAACATCTGTGAACAGCAATTTTCAAGGTTTTCAACAGATTCTCAATTGGATTTAGGTCTGGACCTTGACTGGGCCATTCTAACACATGAATATGCTTTGATCTAAACCATTCCATTGTAGCTCTGGCTGTATATTTAGGGTCATTGTCCTGCTGGAAGTTGAACCTCTGTCCCAGTCAAGTCTTTTGCAGAACAGTATTTGGCTCCATCCATCTTCCCATCAACTCTGACCAGCTTCCCTTTCCCTACTGAAGAAAAGCATTCCCACAACATGATGCTGCCACCACCATGTTTCTCGATGAAGATGGTGTGTTCAAGGTGATGTTTTCTGTCACACATAGAGTTTTGCTTTTAGGCCTAAAAGTTCAATTTTGGTCTCATCTGACTAGAGCACCTTCATCCAGATGTTTGCTGTGTCCCCCACATGGCTTCTTGCAAACCACAAATGGGATTTCTTATGGCTTTCTTTCAACAATGCCTTTCTTCTTGCCACTCTAGCATAAAGGCCAGATTTGTGGATTGCACGACTAATTGTTGCCCTGTGGCCAGATTGTCCCACCTGTGCTGTGGATCTCTGCAGCTCCTCCAAAGTTACCATGGGTCCCTTGACTGCCTCTTTAATTATTGCTCTTCTTGCCTGGCCTGTCTGTTTAGGTGGATAGCCATGTCTTGGTGGGTTTGCAGTTGTGCCATACTCTTTCCATTTTGATTATAATGAATTGAGCAGTGCTTCATGAGATGTTCAAAGCTTGAGATTTTTTTTTAATAACTTAACCCTGTTTTAATCTTCTCCACAACTTTGTCCCTGACCTGTCTGGTGTGTTCCTTGGCCTTTATGATGCAGTTTGTTTACGAAGGTTCTCTAACAAACCTCTGAGGGCTTCAAAGAACAGCTGTGTTTACACTGAGATTAAATTACTTACAGGTGGACTAATTGGGTGACTTCTGAGGGCAATTTTACTAAATTATAGTTAGGGGTATCAGAGTAAAGGGGGCTAAATACAAATGCGCAATACACTTTTCAGATATTTATTTGTAAAAAAGTTTGAGAAAACTGTTTGTTTATTTTCCTTCTGCTTCACAATTATGTGTCACTTTGTGTTGGTCTAGCACATGAAATCCCAAAAAAATACACTTACATTTTTGGTTGTAACATGTCAAAATATGGAAAATTTAAAGGGGTATGAATACTTTTTCAGGCACTGTATGACGGGACTGGGTGCCTGATTGAATGAGTGCTTAATTGGACACTTAACGGCATTCTTATTCATCCTTATTCTTTAAAAATAATCCATACACATCCACTACATAAAGACCATGTATTCTGTTTTTCATGAAATTGTTTCTTACTGTGTTTTTCTGCATCTTTGAAGGAGGCTGAAAGCAATAGAGGGTACTTTTATAGTTAGGAATACATGTTCACATTGCTGCAAAATACAATGTCACTATACAGTATAAATGAAAAAATATTGATTTTAGATATTGTTTCAGTGCAGAGTCATGTGTAACACCAGAAGGATGCTCATGTTTACTGTTATAGTAGTCCACGGTTCTGACTTCTATTTGTTACTCACATAACAGTCATTGTGGAAATAATTGCAGAAGAAAAATGGGTTTATACCACATCATCCCTGAAATGGAACATACAAGCACATTTTTATGTAATAAGTAGGCTTGAGTAAGCGGCCGCTTAGGAGTGAGCAAACTGGTTTTATTTTTTAAAGCAAAAGGTCTGGGATTTAAGGGGAAGTGGATCTCATTACAGATAATTATATCACTTTTTAGTGAAACAAAATCTAACCACATTAAAATTTATTTGTAAACATACACAACTTTCAGGAAGAAATGCTATGTGCATTGGCATGTAATTAAAGGAAAAAAAAATATTTTGATAATTGATATATTTTCAGAAATCTGTTCCCATAGAAAGAGAACTGTAGGCAAGCAGTGAGATACATATTGGCTTATTAGTAAGGGGCCTCAGTTGTGTATGGTCATCCTTTTAGGCAGGAACATGTAACATGTTCTCAGTGCTGCAGCCATACTAGCTGCCACTATTTGAAAACAGCTCAGTGGTGCGGGGCGCTGCCCACTGGGTTGCGTCATTTAGACACACAGCTCCATGTGCCTGAATGAACTACAAACCAGGATATCAGCTTGTAGTTTTCAATGAACTACTGTGGCGCTGTGGTCATTTGAGTCTTCCTGTCAGGGAATATCCGCTTAACTGTACAGAATGTATGGGTAATCCGATGCACTCACAGTGTGCAAGAGACCTGCATGGCATCAACAATCTGCTGATCCCTGGTGCGGTGGTTTCCAGGCTCCTGCATTATCTGTTGCTCCCCCTACTGTCCACACTCCCACTGTCCCCACTTCCGTCGGACCTCACTGTGGCGAGGTACATCGGCAATTCAGCCTCCCTCCTCCTTCCCCTGCTACCAGGCCAGTAAGAGGGCAGCACGCTTCGCAAATGCGCAGTAGGGAACCGGCTGTGAAGTCACAAGGCTTTACTTCCGGTTCTATTACCGGCAATGGTGGCGGCAGCACCCGACAGCCGATGGAAACATCGACTGGGGTGTTGACATCGCCGGATTCCAGGACAGGTAAGTGTCCTAATAATAAAAGTCAGTAGCTACAGTATGTGTAGCTGCTGACTTTGAATTTTTGGAGGGGGGTGGGGACTCCACTTTAAGTCCGCTTATCCTTTACATTCCACACCTGTGGGTCATGAGCTGCATCCCTAAAGCCTAGCTGAAAAACTTCCATTGCAAGTAATCAGCCCCTTCCTGCCTGAAAGCTAGGATGCAACATACGTTCAGCTCTCAGCCCAGCATCACTAGAGTGAACACTCTTCCTCATATAAAACCTGTGAATGCCCTCCCCCTGTAGAGGCTTCTGTGGAGATTCATGCATCCCTGGCAGACAGTAGGGCTATTTCCCCAGTTTTACTTTTTTTTCCATTTCTTGTAAAGCAGTAAAGTTTGGTCATAGGCCTGCACCTGTAAACTCAGATGCTAATCATTTCTCTGGTCTCTCTTCCTATCAGCAAGTTCTCTCTGATATACACAGCATTAAACAATGCCCTGGAGCTGATTGACTTACTGTTCTTCCTCTCCCTGTCTGAGTTCTGCTATGTAGGGCTTTGTGGGGGCTGATACAAAGACAGAGTGAGTTACTATTTATTACATATACAAGCTTTTTTTAATAAATGCACATCCGCATTAAATGGCTGGCTCAATTTTCCGTTTTTAAATGTACAATAAAATTTAAATATAGAACATCAAAATGAATATCTGCTCTATTTATTAAATGACTAAAATAAAAGATACTAGCAAAGACCTGATAGTTGCTTTTACTGTAGACTGACATTGGTGGCTGAAAGTAATGCAGTGCTTTTTTTTTCTTGGAGAACTAACATTTCATGTAGAAGGGGATTTGTGGTTCAGGGATGTAGGCTGTAGAAGACCAATTGGGATGGAGGAGGAGGAGTAGTATAAAGAATTGCAGCCTGGGGGTGGAGATGAGTAATATGGGTGTCCTTATGAGATCTAAAGTACTAGATGACTAAATCAAGGTAATATCTACATTCAACATTATTAGTTCCTTTATTGTGCCTGAGATTTATTTTAAGGGCATTAAGTGCTTTTTCTCATATAAATATGAATCATTTAATTTGTAGTATTCAATATCAAGCTAAAGCTAGATGAAGTAATTGAACAAAGCATAACTGTTGCATTTCAATTAGTAGTTAACCATATTTCTGCTTTACATAGTACAATGGTCTCCAAGCTGCAGCCCTGTGCCTGCCCTTGGGGCACGATTCTTCCCACTGATACAATGTACAATTCCTCTGACTGATACCAAGGCTGAGGCACTCTTCCTCCCACTGACCCCAGCGGTGGAACATTTTTCCTCCCACTGACACCAACGGTGGAACATTATTCCTCCCACTGACACCAACAGTGGAACATTTTTCCTCCCACTGACACCAACAGTGGAACATTTTTCCTCCCACTGACACCACCAGTGGGACATTTTTCCTCCCACTGACACCACCAGTGGGACAATTTTCCTCCCACTGACACCACCAGTGGGACATTTTTCCTCCCACTGACACCACCAGTGGGACATTATTCCTCCCACTGACACCACCAGTGGGACATTATTCCTCCCACTGACACCACCAGTGGGACATTATTCCTCCCACTGACACCACCAGTGGGACATTATTCCTCCCACTGACACCACCAGTGGGACATTATTCCTCCCACTGTCACCAACAGTGGGACATTATTCCTCCCACTGTCACCACCAGTGGGACATTATTCCTCCCACTGTCACCCACAGTGGGGCTCTGTTCTTCCCACTGTCACCAACAGTGGAACATTATTCCTCCCACTGTCACCCACAGTGGGGCTCTGTTCTTCCCAACAGCCACCCACTGTGGGAAACTATTCCTCCCAACAGCCACCCAGAGTGGGGCGCTATTCCTCCCACAGCCAACAACAGTCCTCCCTCTGACACTTACCGTGGGGCACTATTTCTCCTACTGACACCAGCGATGGGGCACTACAGCAATTTTTTTTCAAATCTCTGTGGAGGAGTACATTTCCTATTGCAGAAATTGTTAGTTTTTGCTAGAGATTGTTGGGTGGTTTCTAGGAGATTACTCTCATATGATTTAATCTTACAGGGTAAACTTGTAGGGGAACAGTTGCTCAAGAATTTTAAAATGAGAGATTGCTGAGCATTTAATCTCCTGCTACCATTCAGGTCTATGGAGAAAATGGGGAGATTACGGTAATCACTAATTGTTTCTATGCAATTAAATTGCAGCATTGCACGATTGTGTTCATTCAGGTCCCACTACATCTGTCTATTTGGTGTGTTGTACTGAGGCAGGTTTTTGAGTAGGCTACCAGTGCATCAGAATGGACAAAAAAAATGCACCCTGACTTTTTTTTTTTTTTTTTCCTCCAACACAGCACTCCAGAAAACATGGCGATGCATTACCATGTATTGCGCTGCAGTGCAGGTACATTTCCTTAGTGCGCTGGCAGTGCAGATACATTTCTTTAGTGCGCTGGCAGTGCAGGTACATTTCCTTAGTGCGCTGCAGTGCAGGTACATTTCCTTAGTGCGCTGGCAGTGCAGGTACATTTCCTTAGTGCGCTGGCAGTGCAGATACATTTCCTTAGTGCGCTGGCTGCGCAGGTACATTTCCTTAGTGCGCTGGCAGTGCAGGTACATTTCCTTAGTGCGCTGGCAGTGCAGGTACATTTCCTTAGTGCGCTGGCAGTGTAGGTACATTTCCTTAGTGCGCTGGCAGTGTAGGTACATTTCCTTAGTGCGCTGGCAGTGCAGATACATTTCCTTAGTGCGCTGGCTGCGCAGGTATATTTCCTTACTGCGCTGGCAGTGCAGGTACATTTCCTTAGTGCGCTGCAGTGCAGGTACATTTCCTTAGTGCGCTGGCAGTGCAGGTACATTTCCTTAGTGCGCTGGCAGTGCAGGTACGTTTCCTTAGTGCGCTGGCTGCGCAGGTACATTTCCTTGGTGCACTGGCAGTGTAGGTACATTTCCTTAGTGCGCTGGCAGTGTAGGTACATTTCCTTAGTGCGCTGGCAGTGCAGATACATTTCCTTAGTGCGCTGGCTGCACAGGTACATTTCCTTAGTGCGCTGGCTGCACAGGTACATTTCCTTAGTGCGCTGGCTGCACAGGTACATTTCCTTAGTGTGCTGGCTGCGCAGATACATTTCCTTAGTGCGCTGGCAGTGTAGGTACATTTCCTTAGTGCGCTGGCAGTGTAGGTACATTTCCTTAGTGCGCTGGCTGCGCAGGTACATTTCCTTAGTGCGCTGGCAGTGTAGGTACATTTCCTTAGTGCGCTGGCAGTGTAGGTACATTTCCTTAGTGCGCTGGCTGCACAGGTACATTTCCTTAGTGCGCTGGCTGCACAGGTACATTTCCTTAGTGCGCTGGCTGCGCAGGTACATTTCCTTAGTGCGCTGGCAGTGCAGGTACATTTCCTTAGTGCGCTGGCAGTGCAGGTACATTTCCTTAGTGCGCCGGCAGTGCAGGTACATTTCCTTAGTGCGCCGGCAGTGCAGGTACATTTCCTTAGTGCGCTGGCAGTGCAGGTACATTTCCTTAGTGCGCTGGCAGTGCAGGTACATTTCCTTAGTGCGCTGGGGTATAATTAAAAATGAATGTCATTGCAATGCAACACATAGGTTGCACCACAGAAAATCTCTGATCAGTCAGAAGCCCTAGCCTATTTCAAACAATTGAGCTTTGCAGGTGTTATTGAAGGATTACGCCACCAAACAGTGATCAATGTCATTAGGCGAGCTTAATGTCTGTTCTCTACATGCACCCTCGCTCTTGGTTGCCCATACCTTCCCCTGTCAGAGAATGGACAGTGAAGATGCCAGGGGAAGGAAGGTACATTCACACACACAGACTTTTCTAAAAATGTACCTGCACAGTCCTGCTTGAAGGTTAGGACATGCATTGTGTAGGAAATTCTAGTACTGATGACCTTATTGCTGCTTTGTATGCAATGCTAGCCAGGCAAGGGATAATGCAGTCTGTCTGCTGTACTGCCCTGCTCTTTAGATTCTGGCAGAGCTATAGTCATGAATCAGATTTAATGGTACAGAGAGAATACTGCATGCTGAGTGGAACTGGAATTGGTGTCTCCTGCATTTGCTAGAATCAGCAGCCAGTGTATTATACTGCAACATGCTACTCTTAGAGCAGTCTGGGAAGGTTACTTAAGGGTGCAATGAGTCAAATCAGTGTTTCCAGCACTCGTTTTTTTTTATTGAGCATGTATAGAGCTAAATGGGAGAAACATCATCTTAAAAAAGTGTTGCTTTGTGTCTGCAGGGTGTTTCCACACATGTATACACTAGATATCACCCTATAGACACAGACACGCGTTTCCGTATTTATTTCCTGAGCTTGTGCCAACATGTGATTCAGGGCTTTATAGAGTTCGTTGTTCCAGTCACTTTGGGCATTATCACATTGGAGCTTACAATTTTAATGTCCATTTCACAGCCCTGTGAACACATTTAAAAAAGGTTCCAGTCAGAAGTCTGTTCAATGGTCATTTTACCTAAAAGTGATACATGTTTGTAGGGCCGAAACAATGAATCGATCGACATCTAAGAAATTATGAAAATAGTTGTCAACTATTTTCATAATCGAATAGTTGGTCAGCTGATTAGTTGGCCTGCATACAGGATGCATTATTTGTTTACATATCAGAAAATACTGTGAAGCACACATACAACTCAGTACACCATCCATACATGTCAGAAGACACAGTGCAGTACACATACAACTCAGTACACCGTCCATACATGTCAGAAGACACAGTGCAGCACACATACAGCTCAGTACACCGTCCATACATGTCAGAAGACACAGTGCAGCACACATACAGCTCAGTACACCGTCCATACATGTCAGAAGACACAGTGCAGCACACATACAGCTCAGTACACCGTCCATACATGTCAGAAGACACAGTGCAGCACACATACAGCTCAGTACACCATCCATACATGTCAAAAGACACAGTGCAGCACACATACAGCTCAGTACACCGTATTGAGTGCATACCATACTGTACATGGACAGACTTTTCAGTAAGCCAACATTTCTGTATTACTAATCTTTTTTTATAATTACATTTTCTGAGATACTGAATTGTGATTTTTCACTATCTGTAAGCCGTAACAAAAAAAAAAAAAATAAAAAATGCTTGAAATATGTCACTGTGTGTGTAATGCATCTATAGAAAATATGAATTTCACTTTTTAAATTTAATTACTGAAATAAATTACCTTTTTGATGAAATACTATTTTTTTTTTAGATGCACCTGTATATTGTACATTTTGGAGAATACAGCAAGAAATATGGGAGCACTATAGAACTCTATTTGCAGGAAACATTTTGAGAGGAATATTTTTGCCTGCTGTTGCAGTTTTTCAACAATCCTGGAGAAGTTTTTTTGATATGCAGTATTTATTCTGTGCCAGCATATTATGTTGCAGTTTTTCCTGTACGCAGATCCATTTATGTTGATCAATGACAGCCAGAGGGGACAAACTAATGTCCTTACCATCCATACTATGGCCAGTTGGGATAAAGTCAATTAACTTACTAGTATGTCTTTGGGTGCAAGGCTTGCTGCCCTGGAGCTTAAGGCCCCTTTCACCGTTCAGATCCGCCTGTCAGTTATTTTGGCGGATCTGAACGGTCCCCCCATGCATTCCTATGGGGCATCGGATGTCAACGGAGACATGCCCGCTGACATCCGATCTGTCAAATCTGGACGGATGGAAACCCTATTTTCCATCCGTCTAGCGGATCGGATGAGAATGGACCGACGGTCCGTTCCCATCCGATTTCCCCCATAGAGATGCATAGGGAACTGACAGCTGTGCCTGCGCACACAGCCCAGAGACACAGCTGTCATCCCCGCTGGGAAAAACTGACTCCATCCGACGGACGGAGTGTGTGAAAGGAGCCTAAAGGATAACACTACCTGTGGTACAGTTTTTCTTTAATGAATTCCCCCATCTCCTGAGTGCAGCCCCCTTGTTCAAACACTTATCTTCTGTCTTGATCCAGCAATCTTCACTTCGAGGCCACGCTGCTTTTTCAGGGAAATTTTCTGGCAGGGTTTTCTTCTTTGTGTGCATACTTGCCACAACCTTGGTCATTCTTATGGGTAAGCCACACTCATGGTGGCCTCCGGCGGTCTAGTGGATCTTGGCTTACCCATAAGAATGAATGGAACCTGGTGTCCTAAGAAGAAGCTGTTTTCCCTGAAAGGACTGCACACTGCCAGGCAGGGCCACACAACAGATATCATTGAATTGTGGAAAAAGTAATTATTTCAGCAGGCAGGTTGCTCTCAGGGTAGTAAGGGAGGAATTAAAGGACAATTGTGCTAAAGGTACAGCCTTCGGAAACATAGCAGTTCCAGCTTCCAAATTACTGGTCTGACAAACTCCCTTGAGTTGAAAGTCAAGCATGTAAAAGCCACACACTACCATTAAGTTGCCTCTTCAAGTGTGGATTTACCCTTGAAAATGGAAATGTCTGGAAAATCCAGGTGTATCTGTATGTATGAATGTGAGTTAGGGACCGAAGATTGTAAGCTCCTTGAGGGTAGGGACTGATGTGAATGTACAATGTATATGTAAAGTGCTGCGTAAATTGACTGCGCTATAGAAGTACCTGAAATAAATATTAAATACATCAGTGCCTTGCCAATAGCAAATCCCTCCCTTTACATACAGTTTGAGGCCCTGACTTCAAACCTTGACAGCTCCCTACTTGCATTGTGTTCATGTATTCTAAATCATTACACAAATAAAAAATATAGGCAGAGTAGGTCAGAGAATATGATACAAATTCAGCAGTAAAAGACATTAACATGTATTTATTGATCGGCACTGTTTGGAGGAGAAGCAGGTATCCAGGCTTTCATTGTACTGACGAAACATTTCTTTGTTCTGCTGACAGCAAGTTAATGACTTGCAGCATCTGATAAGATTTACATTCCTAAAGGTTGTCTACCAAAAGAGTATTTTTCTATGTAGATTAATGGAGCTCCCTTGGGATCCTGTGAGGGCCAAGGTAAGTGACAGTTTCAGCAAGTACTGATAAGCTCCATCTTCCTTGATCAGTTGCTAACTGAATGAGAATAATGAAAGTGAAGGATGATTATCACTGTAGATAGGAACCTAATGACAGTCAACCTATTTATAGGGGCAAAATTACCCCAGCTGACAGTTTTTTTTTTTTTTTTTTTAAATAAATTTGATATTGAATGACCAGGATGGTAGTTTTGGTAAATGAAGATCTCCTAATGTATGTGGCCATCATATGACTGCTTTTCTTGTGACGTCTACAAGTACAGCTTAAACATTGAATATCAGGTCATGCCCATTTCATTAAATTGTATTTTTTAGTATATGATCATGACTGGGTCACAATATTTTATTTTCTGGTGTACTGTCATGAGTGGGTCACAAACATTTTATTTTGTAGAGGACAGTCATGACTGTGTTAACTAACGAGTATGTTTTTGTATTTTGAGACCCCACCCCAACACATCTTATGTTCCCACTGTATCAGATTCTTATGAAAGGAATTAAATTGGGAATTAAAAGCACATCTTAACCCTAAGTCCAAAAATGTATATATTACAACTTCTATTACAACTTACCAGTCCTTAGATGTGATGACAGTATTAGTATTCTTTTCAGGGCATTTTTTCAAATCCACAAAGGGGTGGGTGCTGTGTCCGTCAATAAAATGGATTTTACAGTAACTCAAAAGTCCCATTTTTCTCTTTCGTTCATTGATGGACACAGCTCCTGATATTCTTAACCATTGGGTTATTCTGCCCTGTAGAGGAGTAGGACACTAGGCAGAAAAAGTCTAGTTATGCCCATGGACAGACCCAGGCGGTATACTCCCACACTCTATAGGCACTCAGTTTTTGTTTTTTTTTCTTGCCTAGTCATGAGTAAGGACCTAGTTCCTTGCTGGGATCTTTGGTCCTGGCAATTTTTTTCTTTATAGATAGAAATTTTTTCTCCCGGATTTTTTTCTGTGAGATCTACAATCAACTGCCGCACTGGGCGATGGGCTGAATTATCTAGATCCAGTGGTCACCCCAGTCTGGCCAGCGAGTGCGTGCAGTCCTCAGCTACGCACTAGGTCGGCTGTGACATAGCCCCACTTGGCAGGGGCTGGCCTGCGAGTTAAATGCCACCCGAGGTCGCTTATGACTGGGTCTCGGCCCGAGTCGCAGCGTTCCTCCTGGCTGACAGCCCCCCCATTTGATGGAGAGGGGTTCTGTCTGGAGCAGCTCCCGCCTGGTTTCTGGTATGGTGAGCAGCTGTGCCCCCTCTCCCCCTGGGGGGTTTTCGGATGGATATGGGCCCTTCCTTGGGACGGTCGGACCCCAGGATTCCCCTCCTTCCCATCAGGCACCCCCATTTTCTAGTGTCCCCCATCCCAACCCCCTCCTAGGGTGGGGGCAGGGCACCAGCCGGCGATGGAGGCCAGACAATCGACTGTGCGCGCGCGGGGGGGGGGGTTGTTCTGTCTGGATCTGTCCTTGAGGACTGGGTTCCCTCCTGGGTCCCTGTAAGCCTTGTGGTGCTGCCATTTTGTTGTAGCCTGTGTTGCTATACACGACGGCCATGTTTGTTTAGTCCAATGGCCATTTTGCTGTGGTTCGCCATTGACAATAGCGGCGGCCATGACAGTGAAGCCCCGTGGGTGGCAATTTCCAGCAGTGGAAGCCCCTCCTCTTCCCCTGGTGCTGATTCATGGATCCTTTCACTTCCTGATCTCCGCACATGGAGTGCAGATTATCTTGGTGGCTGCAGGTGCCTATTTCTGCTGGTTGGTGAGTCTGGTGGGGTCCTCTCCCTCTCTGCTGAGGATCGCTTGGTGCTTGTACCTAGTGACCAGGTGGTGCTGCCACCGCAGTGGGGGGTTGTCCCTTTGCAGTGTGTTACACTTTTTGTTGGGTCCCCCTGGTGACTCATGGGGTCTTTGGAGCACATCTCCCCACCTGATCCCCTCCCTGAGGCTGCCGGGCGCTCCAGGTCCCAACCATCCATCAATGCACTGATGGTGGTACTGGAGTCCATTGTGTCTCAGGTGGAGGTGGCTAGCAAAAAGCACCCCGCCTTCCCCTGCCTCATCTATCTCATCAGATACTGAATCTAATTCCGCCACCACGGATTTGGGTCACCCTGCTGGGTCTGCAACCTCGCGCCCGAGATCGTCTGATAGGGAGGATGATTCCTTCATGTCTGCAGCTGCATACAAAAAGGTACTGGTGGAGGCACTAATTGTATCTGTGTCTGAAGATGGAGGATGCAGCTGCGACGGAGGCGTAGGTTCCCTTTTGGCACTCACAAGCCATCCAGAGCGGCAAAGGTGTTTTCTTTCCCGGCCTATTTTGACAGAATTGCTGCTAAAAAGTGGGGACGACCAAAGCATTATCCGTGGGGTCCCTAAGCGCTTTACTTGGCATTACCCCTATGAGGAGTTCCCTTCTAAAGAAGTGGACTGTTCCACCGTTGGTGGACCCTCCAGTTTCCAGATTAAACAAGTCAACCATAATTCCGGTTGAAGTCCCAGCCTTTAAGGATCTGGCTGACAGGAAGGCGGAGGCTGTGACCCACATATGTACACTCTGGTTGGTTCGGCAATGAGGCCAGTATTCACCATTGCCCTGGTGTCGCAAACTCTGACCGAGTGGGCTAAGCTCTTACGCCGTGACCTGGAGGGAGAACAGCCCCGCCCTGCCTTTGCCAAGCTGGCGGACCAGCTGGTTCAGGGGCTGCAGTTTATATGTGATGCCTCTTTGGATGCGGCTCCCCTAGTGGCTCAGCTCTGTGTTTTCGGCAGTGGTCCTTTGGCGTGTCTTTTGGCTCAAATGCTGGTCTGCGGAGCAGACTTCTAAAAAGTCCTTGACTAATCTCCCATTTCAAGGAGATTGCCTATTTGGCGCTACTCTGGATGACATCATTAAAGGTCTGACAGGGGGAGATAGTACTTTTTCTTCTGCAGGCTACTAAGGGCAAGGAACCTCGCCGTAGACTTAGACCTTTCTTCTCGGCTCATAAGTGTTTTCGTCCCACTCCGCTCAAAGCCCTTTCAGAGCCTCCTCTGGAGGGTCCAAACAAACCTGCTCTGGCAAGCCCTGAGCAGGCTTCTCCAGACCAATGGACATGGCTCCTTCAGCATGAAGGTGCATCCTCACCCGTATCTGGGGTGTGGGGATGTCTTCGCTGATATCCGGACTTGTGGACTTCCCTGGTGCAAGACAAGTGGGTCCACGAAGTCATTCGGTCCAGCTACAAGATCAAGTTTTGTTCTTGTCCCCCGGCAATTTTCTTTCCTTGCGTCTGTCCCCGGACCGCTTACAGGGTCTGTTTGAGGCAGTACAAGACCTGTTACTTAACGGGGTGGTGGTCCCGGTTCTAACTTCGGAATGTTTTTAGGGTTTTTACTCAAATCTGTTTGCAGTCCCCAGAAAGGAAGGCAAGGTGCGTCCAATCTTGGACCTTAGGCGTTGAACAGCTTTGTGCCCGTGCAGAAGTTCAGAATGGAATCCATTCGAACGGTTGTGGCATCCCTACATCAAGGGGATTTCCTCGCCTCTGACATCAAGGATGCATACCTTCACATTCCAATATGTTCCAGTCACCAGCATTTTCCCTGCTTTGCTGTGGGAGAGGGAGCATTATCAGTTTGTGACGTTACCCTTTGGTCTCGCCTTTGCTACTGGGCTACTTGGACGATCTCCTTCTGCGATCGGAGTTTCCTACTCTGGTGGAAAACCTGAAGATCACAATGCGAACTCTGTGGGAGTTCGGCTGGATTCTGAATTTTCAGAAGTCTGCTCTGGTTCCGTCCACGAAGCTGGACTATCTGGGCCTGACTCTGGACTCAGCCTTAGCCAGAGTGCTCCTTCCTCTGGACAAACTCCAGAAATTGCAGGGTGCAATTCGTCTCCTGCTGTCTAGCAGATGGTCATCTCTCCGGACTTGCATGCGGGTGCTGGGCCTGATGGTGTCTACCTTCGAGGGGGTTCAGTTTGCTCAGTTCCATATGTGGTCCCTGCAAAGGGAGACTCTGACCTTATGGAACAAGATCCTGCAGTCTCTGGACAATCTGATCAGGCTGAGTCTGGGAACTAGGGAGCCCCTGATATGGTGGCTTCGTTCTCAGGAGCTTTGGCTGGGCAAATTCTTCCTCCCCTTGTATTGGACAGTGGTCACCACGAATGCAAGCCTGTCCGGCTGGGGAGGTGTCCTCGGCAACCATTCTGCTCAGGGGATCGGAACACTGGAAGAGCCCAGACTACCGATCAATGTCTTGGAACTCCGAACTATCAGACTATGTCTTGACCATTTGACAGGTCATCTTCAGGGTTTTCCAGTGGTGCATTCAATCGGACAATGCCACGGCCGTGGCTTATGTCAATCACCAAGGAGGCACAAGAAGTGTCCTAGCGGCTTTGGAGGTAGCTGGAATTCTAATGTGGGCAGAACGGTGCGTTCCAGCCCTCTCCGCCGTACACATTCCCGGGGTGGAAAACTGGCAGGCGTTGGACCAGGGGAGTGGTCCTTTTATCTGGAGGCGATTCATTAATTGTGTCTGCAGTGGGGCACCCCTGAGGGAGGTGGTGTCTCAGTCAAGGGATCTTCTGATGGACGCTACAGACGCGCTGGTGGCCCAGTGGGGTCAGTATCGTCTGATTTACTTCTAGATGGATCGACCATCGTACGTGGAAGAAGTACATTGTGTGGTGTGAGTCTCTTGGTATTCATCCTCGCTCCTTCTCGTTGGCTCAGATCTTAACCTTCCTTCAATAGGGGGGGTTGAACAGATATTGGGCTCAAGTACCATTAAGGGCCAGGTGTCGGCTTTGGTGGTCTTCTTCCGTCGATCTTTGGCCACACCCTCCCTGGGGCGTACCTTTCTTCAACGTGTCCAACATTTGGTTCCTCCAGTGCAGGTTCTGTTGCCGCCTTAGGATCTCAATTTTGTGCTTTTGGTTCTCCAGAAGCCTCCCTTTGAGAATCTTCAGGAGATTCCCCTGCTTACGCTGTCCCAGAAGGTTGGCCTTTTTGGTGGCTATCTCCTCTGCGTGCAGGTTGTCGGCGGCGTTATCTTGTCCAACTTACCTGGCGATTCACAGGGATAAGGGGGTTCTTCGCCCCCTGTCCGTCGTTCCTCCCAAAGGTTAAAGGTTGTCTCTGATTTTCATTTGAATGATGACATTGTGTTTCCTTCCCTGTGTCCCAGGCCAAAGAATCCGAAGGAAATTGCCTTGCATGCCTTGGATGTGGTCCGGGCAATTAGGGTGTACCTGGCAGCTCTCTATTTGTGCTCACGAATGGACCTCGTAAAGGGTTGTCCACTTCTTCTGCGACCATTTCCAGATGGATCAGACAGACGGTGATTCAGGCCTATTCCATCAGGGGTCAGGTTCCTCCTTTCCCTGTCAAGTTGAACTCTACTAGGGCGCTTAGTGCCTCCTGGGCTTTCCGTCGTCAGGCATCAGTGACGCAGGTTTGCAAGGCGGCCACCTGGTCATCGGTGCACGCTTTTACAAGGTTCTATAAAGTGGATGTGCCTATAGCAGAGAGATGTAGTATACCCCCTGGGACTAGCCATGGGCATAGTCAGACTTTTTTCTGCCTGTGTCCTACTACTGTAGGGGGCCGTACAACCCAATGGTTAGGAATATCAGGAGCTGTGTCCGTCAATGTGAACACCAGAGAAATGGATTTTACAGTAAGTCAAGAATCCCATTTTTTGCTAGAAAAAAACAAAAAAACAAACATATATATATATATATATATATATATATATATATATATATATATATATATATATATATAAATTTTTATCAGAGACCCTTGAGAATAAAATGTCGTTGCAATATTTTATGTCACACCGTATTTGCGCAGCAGTCTTTCAAATGCAATGTTTTGGGAAGAAATACACTTTCATGAATTAAAAAAAAACAGAACCGTGAATTTAGCCCAATTTTTTTGTATAATGTGAAAGATGATGTTACACCAAGTAAATAGATACCTAACATGTCATGCTTTAAAATTGCGCACACTCATGGAATGGCGACAAACTTCGATACTTAAAAATCTCCATAGGCAAAGCTTTAAAAATGTTAATGGTTACCTGTTCAGAGTTAAAGGTGGTCTTGTGCTAGAATTATTGCTCTCGCTCTGCGTGAACACAGGGGGACAGGGCGCTTTTACATTTTTTTTTTGTTAATTATTTTATTATTTTTTTTTATTAAAAAATGTGATCACTTTTATTGATGTCTCAAGGAATGTAAACATCCCTTGTGACAGTAATAGGCAGGGACAGGTGCTTTTTATGGAAGGACCTGAGGTCAAAAAGACCCCAAATCCCTCCTCCTGCACTTAAAAGCATTTAAAACGCCAAGTTTGACTGTTTTGAATTCTGCCATTTTTAAAATAAAAATCTAGCGCCTTTTAAAGTGGAGTTCCGGCCATGGGCTGGGGGGGGGGGGGGGAATTTAGCTAAAAATACCCCCCGGGACAGTCAGGGCTAGTACATTCCACAATGGATAGCCTCTGTGCTGTCCCGGGTCGCACTTACCTTTTAGAAGAAATACTTACCTTGAAAATTTCTTCTCCAGCGCTGCCATCTCGAATGTGGGCAGCTGAAGCCAGCGCGTCCTCTTCTGCGTCCTCTTCCGTGTCCTCTTCTCCCAGAATGCGCCTGCACGGGCCCCGCTCGTCACTTCCGGTGTGGGCGCATCATCCCTCCACAGCTTCTGGGCATGCCCAGAAGCTGTTTAGCAGGGAATGTGGCACCGCACCGGAAGTGAGGAGCGGGGCCTGTGCAGGCGCATTGATTTCTGGGAGCGATGATGTTCAGCTCCCAGGAATCAATGCAAAGAGGAAGTCACGGCGCGGGCTGCGGCCGCAGAGGGAGGAAGAGGAAGAAAGGTGAGTATATTTTTCTTCAATAACAAGGTAAGTAAACAAAAAAAAAAATCGTAATTATCCATTTCTTTTTCAGATGACCAAGAGCAAGCGGATGGCCCAAAATCGATTATGTCGATTTTGTGGCCGGAACTCCGATTTAAGGCTCCAGTACCCGGAAGTGATGT
This sequence comes from Pelophylax lessonae, assembly GCF_965119305.1. Classification (NCBI taxonomy): domain Eukaryota; kingdom Metazoa; phylum Chordata; class Amphibia; order Anura; family Ranidae; genus Pelophylax; species Pelophylax lessonae. The sequence goes on from NC_138776.1 coordinate 108,404,128, forward strand.
TTTTACATCTGAGACCCGATCAGAACCAAATTCGGCTTTATTCGGGTCTTTGATCAGCCGGCGGCCCTGCCGGCTGGTCGATCGGGTCTCCTGGTGGGATGGAAAACCCAGGTGAGCCGCAGAAGGCGGCCGTAGGGGGGGAATGTCCCTCCTGCTCCTTGGAATGACAGTGTGTACATAGAAAAAGTCTTAGATCTTAGAGTTCAACTCATGAAAAATGGGGGCAAAAACAAAAGTTTTTCATTTATAATTTTGTTCTGTGTGTGTGTGTGTATATATGTGTGCCGCTGGGCACTGTGATTGCTCTTCGCTGAGTAAACACAAATGACCGTTCTCTCTGAAAAGATCATAGAGACCTGTGATCCTTCTATAAAAGATCACAGGCCTCTATGATCATTTCAGAAGTCCCTCCCTCTCACAGTTAGATAACACTCCCCTAGGCTCACAATTAACCCTTTGATCATCCCTAGGTTACCTGCTGCCCTGCCAGTGTCATTATTTCAGTAACCATGCGATTTTTTTTTTTTTACCAAAAATATGTAGCAGAATACAAATTTGCCTAAAAGGATGAAAAATTTAGATTTTTTAATTTTTGGTAATGTTATATAGCGGAATGTGAAAAATATTATTTTTTTTTTTTTTTCAGAATTGTTGCTCTTTTTTTGTTAAAACCGCACAGGTGATTAAATACCGCCAAAAGAAAGCTCTATTTGTGGGAAACAAAGGACATCAATTTTTGGTACAGTGTCGCACGACCGCACAATTTCCTGTTAAAGGAACACAGTGCCGTATCGCAAAAAATGGCCTGGTCATTAAGGGGGCAAATCCTTCCGGTACAGAACTGGTTAAAATGGTCACTTTTCTCAGTTTACACATTTGATATGTTTTCTGTTTTGAATAAAATATGGGTTTATGAGATTTTCAAATCATTGCATTCTGTTTTCATGTAGATTTTACACAATGTCCCAACTTTTTTGGATTTGGGATTGTATAATCTAATAATCAAGCGACATCGTCAACTGTCAGTTTTATTACTCCAGAAGACATAGTGTTCTCTTCCTCTTTTCGTGTTATGATGTAATACCTGTGAGAGATAATATTTATTTAGGAATTTGTACTGCTATGTGTCACATAGAGCTCGTCCTGTGGTTTTGTTGATTGCTAGTGTGAATGCTGGTTTATCATTGACAGGGAGCGATAAGGTTCCTTGTATTGGTTTTGCAATTGTTTAAACTTTACCAAGCTTGCAATGCTACCATAGATGGCAGAACAGATGTTTTGTAGCTTTAAAGTCAGTGACTGATATGACATAGAAGGGGCTACAGGATGGGCTAAAAACTGCTTAGAATTCATACACAAGACCTTTTGAACTTTTACATACATGCAAGTATACTCTGGGCACTGGCTAGGAAACATTGTTTGAACGCACACTTCCTGCGAGCTGTCATTTGTAATCCATAGGTATGTTTTGTGGATTTATACATGCACAGGCTATACTCCTCCTATAAGAGGGTTTAGACTGGGTAGAAAATCGGAGATGAATGCGTTATTATTGGCTAGCAATAGCCAACATTGCGTTAGCTGACTGTAAAATATGTATACAATTTTAAATAGAATAAGAAAATCTGCTTAACTGTATACCTTGATAGTTTATTTTCAGTAAGTATATATTTTGATCTATTTTTTGCAATGCTTAGCCTTATTTTTTTTGTGTAGAGTTTCTCATTTTTATATACAGTTTTCAATTGCATATTTTTGTTATTTGATATGAAATGTAGAAATTCGTAGATTAGCCACTAGAGGCAGAGTAAACTGGCTACTAAATGACTTTACCAACTATTCAGGTAAGACAGCAGCTACACAGGGAGTGCATTGTTTTCAATGAGACCGTGGACTCATTATGAGAAGATTCATTAAACCATAACTGTTGTGTAGCTCTAAAAAGGATAAAGCAGACCTTAAATATATAATAGGCATATATGGAAGCCCCCATGTATACATAGAATTGCAAACTAAATACAGAAAAAAGTCTTTACATATACAAACAGATATGGCTATACATTCACTTCTAAGCTAGACCTTCAAAGCAAAATATCCTTTAATTCTGAATGAACTTGCCCTAAGGAAATCCTTTATTCTAGAGAAAAGCAAGTTGATTGGCAGATCAAGAGAACTTGGTGCTTCCAGGGAAATCAAGAGTGCAAGATCACCCAGTCCACAGAGGATCTTGAATTTTATGATTGCCAGTTGCTGTAATTAATATATTTTGCAATATATCACAGATCATACAAATTGCTGTGTATGTATGTGTATATATATATATATATATATAGGTAATTTTAATACCATTCAATCACAATATGACTTGTGACGCAGTTGCATACTCTTTATTTTTTCTTTGTTTTTCCCCCCATGAAAGTGGAGTTACCCTTCAGGCTATAAGGCACATTTGAGGCTATAAAGAAAACTGTAACTCTGATTTGCTATAATTCCTTTTCAATCTGCAGCTCTGTAATTTTCTAAAAATGCAATGCAATCTGGCTACCTGGAGATCTTCTGTACACACAATGTGTACAGAAAGCCCGCCAGAAACCCTCATCCCCTGCAATAAAAATGTAATTTTTGGTGAGAGGCTCCCAATACAAAATCAGGTCTAAAGGGATGCAGGCACAGCAGCTTTCCTCATTGGTGCCCTGCAGGTGCTACAGCTGATTGGTAATTATGAAACCACTTAAATTGGACTCGCTGATACAGACAACACACATGGGGATTTCTTCAGCAGAACAAAAAGTAGGAATCTGCAACAAGGTTTGGTAAAAATCCGTGCAATGTACATAGTTCACCCAGGGGGGAATGTTTTTTTTTTCTCAACAAAAGTGGATTTGCGCTTTAAATTATTCACCTTTACTTTAATATTTACAGCCCTTGTTTTGTTCATATGGAACAGTCCAAACATTTCACCCCATAGGCAGCACTGCTAAGGCTTCAGAGGACAATAGAATGTCAGAAGGAAATGTCCAGTTTAATAGATCACTCCAAACAGCAGTCTCCTTCATGCAAACATGGTTAGATTTCAGCATGATATCATGGAAACATTATGCTTAAGGCCCCTTTCACACAGGGAGTCCGTCAGGCGGACTCCGTTTTTCTCAGCGGGGGATCAATCCGCCGATCCCCCACTGAGTAGGCGGATGGCAGCTCTGTCTCTGCGCTGTGTGCGGAGACACAGCTGTCAGGTCCCGCTGTTCTCTATGGGGAAATCAGATGGGAACGGACCGTCTGTCTGTTCTCATCCGATCCGATAAACAGACAGGCGGATCTGAACGGTCCGCCTGTGTGAAAGGGGTCTTAGCCCTATGGAATGCATGCCCTGGCTAGCTTTGAATTGTGTACTTTATTGAATCCCATAATAACATATGCCACTATACCCCAGGATTCAGGGGCATCGGGTTGTAATCCTAGTGACTCAGTCACCTGAAAGCACCTACTACTTTAACTTCAGGCATACTTTGTTAACCAAAAAAAAAAAAAATTGATCCTGTTCCTTTAACCACTTATGAACCGCCCACCGCAGTTTTACTTCGGGACTTTGACGTTAAATACCAGGGTTATGGCAGCAGATAGCTGCCATAACCCTGGTATTTTTTTCAACTGCGGGCAGTCCGCTTTAACATAAGGGTGGTCCCAGTGGTGAATTCACCACAGGATTACCCTTATGGGCGGGCCTCCCCCCTCCCGCAGCTTCCCGGTAGTTTTCCCCGCTTACCTGACCCGCCAGTAGCGGGGAAAACTATCCGGTCTGCTCTCCTCTCAGGCAGGAAGTCGAGTGAGGGCAAGATGGCCCTCACTCGACTCTGTGGCCTTGGAGGACCGGAGCGACGTCATGTGTTGCCTCCTAGCAACGGATTTAAAGAGCCCATTTTCTTTCTTTTTTAGTGTAGCTGTGAGATCTGAAGTCTTTTTGACCCCAGATCTCACATTAGGTCCTGTCATGCTTATTTCTATTACAAGGGATGTTTACATTCCTTGTAATAGGAATAAAAGTGATCAAACATTTTTTCAAAAAATGTAAAAGAAAAAAAAAAACAATACGGCTAACTTTACTGTTTTCATATTTTGTAATTTAAAAAAGTGAAGTTTTTTCAAAAACAAATTACATTAGTAAGACCGATGTGCAAATACAGTGTAATAAAAAATATTGCAACGATCTCCATTTTATTCTCCAGGGTCTCTGCTAAAAAAAATATATAATGTTTGGGGGTTCTAAGTATTTTTCTAGCAAAAAAAAAAACTGATTTTAACTTGTAAACAAGAAGTGTCAGAAAAAGGCCCGGTCCAGAAGTTGTTAAAGCATGTTATACAGCACAGTACCTGTGCTGTGTAATTTGGCCCCCTGTATCATATAAAATACCTGGCCGATTCTGCCTGGTTCTGCCCTCCCCCCTGTAAACTGACCACTGTTTATCATGGCTGCTGACCTCCGACACCGTGGTCAGTTTACAAGCAGCTCACATGACTGCTCGCCTCTCTCCTCCCCTCCTCCTGGCTGATAGCAGGAGTTCTCGGCCCCTCTCGCTTTAGTTGTAAGCCTGGGAATGAAGAGAGTCATAGTAAAGTGAGCGCCAAGAGTCGCTGTGAAATAAAGTAGCAATCAACATTTTTCTTTTTTTATAAAACACATGTCCTTTAACAGAGGCTTTTGTATGATCATAATGTAGTGGCTTTACAACCACTTTAAGTTAGAAAAAGGGCATAAGTAAAAAAATGTTCACTTGATAGCCAACAGTTTGACTGCTTGACCATCATACCTGTGAACCCATTGGACATAACCATGGGCATTAATATGGAATTGTGCAAAACCACATAACCCCCCCCCCCCCCCCACAAACACACATACACACACTTTTTTGTGTCTGTGAAAAATCTCATGCTTCTCGGTAAACTTTCCACAAGATTTTGGAGTGTAATGTGGTAATTTATACCTAATCAGCCAAAGTGATGTTGACAACATCAGGCCAGAAGTCTTGCCTCGCAGTTGGCATTCCAATTCATCCCAGAGGTGATCAGTAAGCTTGAGGTCAGAGCTCAAACTCGTCAAACCATGTCTTTATGGACCTGGCTTTGTGCTCTGAATGCCATTGTTTGGAGGGGTATCCACATGCTTATGGGGATATAGTATACATGTATTGCAGATGTTTGCAATGATTGTAGTTGACTGTCAAGGATTGCAGGGGCCCAAAATACACAAACGCAATCACAAATTCTTTCTAATGAAAATCAGATGGCTTTGTGATAGTCTCAAGAAGACTTAAAGCAGCAGTACTAAAAATAGCACTACAACAATAATCTTGTATAATACTAAACTGGTGGAGACAGTTACTGGATACACATATAAAATGAAACATCAAATATGTGCAGATACAAATGTTACAAAATGTAAGAGTTGTTGACTGGGGGGAAAATTCATCAGTGCTGATACTGTGATGTCTGTTTATAGGCTGATGAGAATCTGAAGATATGTAAAGGAAAGCAAAAGAAACAATAGGCAAAAAGCAATTGAATCCAAGTTAAAGCAATATTGAAATCTATTTTTAAGCCAATTAGGCTTCTGCTGACAGCACTTATATTGTGTTCTGTTTTCTTTCACTCCTCCCATTTCACCTGGCCTTCATTTCATTTAGTAGTGATGGCTCCTTGGCTCCAGGGTTGTATGGAGCCCTATTGTAGGTGTCCTTATGTGTGTGCTCACAGAATGTCTGCTGTTTTCTGCACTGGACCCAGAGGCAGCCTAAAGGAATAGAATGACATGATGGGACATATAGTTTTGAAGATGGCAAATGGGAGAATTTTCAATTCAAAGTGCGCACTTCTCGACCAGAAAATAACAAGCCGCATGGAGGAAGCTGGAGCCCCCACCAGATAAATGAAGAAAATTATTATTTTTTTTTTTTTTGGAAAATACATTTTTATTAAATTTTCAACATATAACAATTAACCGATAAGTAACATGTATTATAAAGTACAACAAGATAATTACGTGAAGTAAGGATAAGTACAACATTAACATAAAATGACCAGGAGAAGGTGAAACATATGGTTACACACATGAGAGCTTGCCTCCGTATGCGTCCACAGCTGGGTGTAAAATGACCGGACCGGCGCACCCCCAGAGATCTCTCAACTACGGTCCCGGAAGGTGCGCCTGACCAGGAGAGGCTATAGGATGCACGGGTGCTCTAGGTCGAAGTCGTTGAAGCAAATGAATATTATCAAAATGTAAAAATGAAGTACAAACGAGGAAATACGGAAATATACAAACATTTCCAAAGGCAATATTTAGCAGCATTTAATATAGTAAAGGTAAGTAACTCTCATAAAATGTGGGTTTTTAGCAGCATTGTGATAAAGCTGTGTTCTCCAAACTGCAGCCAAGGGGCCGGAACAGTCCCTTTGCTTGGCTTTATTCAGCTTTTGGGGTACTATTCCTCCCATGGACCCAAACGATGAGGCACTGTTACTATCCTTGGCTACTATGCGGCCCCCCTTAAGGGTGAAAGACAATGGCCCTTTGTTTAGAAAGTTTGAAGACCCCTGTGGTAACAAATTTATTATTGTGCCATTAAAATTAGTCAAGAGTGTTTATCTGTAATAATTGAAAAAGGAAAAAAAAAAGCATAGGGTTCCTTAATTCATGTAATTAGGTAGTAAATTGAGTTCAGGTCATTGTGCTTTTTGGCTCTCTTGCACCTGAATCTTGGGAATTTTGCTTGGCAACCTCCTCCATGTATGTTGGATTTGCATCCATTCCATGTCAGTCATTAAAAACAAGTCATACATGCAGGTCAAATGGGGTAATGCATGACAAAAGCCTCCACTGGCGTGTACAATCCAAGTGATTATATAACATGCAGTGTCTCCAGGGCTCTTTCTGTCTTTCACCCACACACAGTCTAGCAGAGCGATCCTCCTCCCTCCCCTTCTGTCTAGCTTCACTCTGATTAACTCTGTTTAACCTGCTTTCCCTTTCTAGCTCATGTTGTTTTTGCACAGGCTGCTTTGCATCGTTCTTCTCATTGGATATCGCCTGTCAGGCTGAGATTCTGCAGCTGCTGGAGCAGAAGGGGCTATGATATGTAGCAATGAGGAGCACTGGGCTCTGTGACCAATATGGCTGTCACAATGCATAAATCAAGAGCCTAGTTCCAGTGATCCATGAGCACTTCTTTGCATTCTATATATAGTGGCAGAAAATGTAGTGTAAAACACATTAGGGAAAATCTATGAAGACTGGGGGGTAGAAAAGTGTCTGTTACTTTCAGGAATTCCAGCTGCAAATTTCTGTCTATCAGCAGAAGAAAAAACATCTGCAGCCGGTTGCTGTATTTGCTTTTGTTTTTGCTAGTGTTGAAAGTTTTTTAGCGGTTTTAACTGAACTGTGGACATAGTGTGCTGTTACGTTAGTTGTTTGCACTATTGATCCAAACATGTAGGAAGCATCTTTATTTGTATTTGTGTTAGGCCCCTTTCACTGATAGTTTTTCAGGCCGATCGGACCCTCCATTATCTTCTATGCAGCAGCAGATTTAAACATACGTGTCCGTTTACGCCCTCGGACATGTGTCTGTTTACGCCCTCGGACATGTGTCTGTTTACGCCCTCGGACATGTGTCTGTTTACGCCCTCGGACATGTGTCCGTTTACGCCCTCGGACATGTGTCCGTTTACGCCCTCGGACATGTGTCCGTTTACGCCCTCGGACATGTGTCGTTTACGCCCTCGGACATGTGTCGTTTACGCCCTCGGACATGTGTCCGTTTACGCCCTCGGACATGTGTCCGTTTACGCCCTCGGACATGTGTCCGTTTACGCCCTCGGACATGTGTCCGTTTACGCCCTCGGACATCGGATCCACTAACAGACAGATTGGGATCCCCATCCACCTGTTGGATTGGGTGGCAATTAGGTTTAAACAAAACAGGTAGACTGTTTACATCTGACCACCCTTAGAGGAGAGCTGTCTGTGTATGTGTCCGCTCTGACACAGACCAGCCATCCGCCTGCTCAGCAGGGATCAGCAGAGAGATTTCCCGCTGAGCAGGTGGACTCCAAAGTGAAAGAGGCCTTACTACGTGATTCCAACAACCTACTTAAGTGCTGTCTTGTGTACTGATACACAAAGGCTACAATTACCTTGTGTGATTTCACAATGCAGAAAGCACATACAGTTGTTGGGTGGAAAGGTTAAAACCGTTTTCCAGGTACTACTCATACAAGCTATGTGCACACTTGTCCTGCTGGACTGCCTGAATTTTGATCGGTGTGGCCTTCACTGCTCGACAGAAGCTGATTATTTAAATTCTGTTGAAGGGATGTGCTGGAAAATCAACCAGAAGATGCAGCCACTCATCGGAGTATTCTGACAGCAGACAGTTTTTTTTACCAGTAATAAAGCTAGATCCGGCAGTGGATCGATTTTCTGAGTGGCTAAGCAGCTGCTGTAAGGCTCCGTGCACACTGGCTTAAAAATCGCTGCTTCTACAAGAGTTGTGTTCTGCCTGTAGAAGCAACTCAATGTTACCCTATGCGTCCATACACAAAAGAACAATTAGAGACATATTTTAAGCTTAACGTGTAGGGGCAGGAAAAAACCCTTCTGGTTTGCGTTTCTGATGGGAGCTTTCTGGCAGACAAATTGCAAAACTCTCCTCAACTCGTCTAAACTGTGTACAATTTTTTTTCTGAAAAGAGAACAGACATTTTTAAGCCTAGTGTGCATGGAGCCTAAGGCTTTCAGGAGGTGATCCTCAATGGGACTAATACGCTGCCAAGCCAAGTGTTTGGCAATGAATGCAGCACAGCCCTATTGATTTAAATTGGCGAGTTTGACAGGTGGTGTCGGCTGTCAGCTCGGCATGTCACACTAAACTTGCCATGGCCACAGCATAGCATTAAGTGAGTGGTCAGGGGGGGGGGGGGGGTAAAATTGCATCTCAATTGAAGTTATTCATTCTCAAAGATTCTTTGAGATCAGAACATGTTTTTATGTGTACAGCTGGGTTTGCTTTATTTGCTGGGAGTGTGCACTCACCCGACTCCCCCAGCACTGTCACCAACAGCTCGCAGCCACTGTTAACGATTCACATCTGATAGAACAGGCTCCGGATTACATTATCAGTGTGGAAGCCAATAAGTGATCATATGACTGGATAGCCCATGTTACACCTCCCCCGCTGTAAACTTTCATTGCTTGCTGACGCAGATCAACACCAGCTCAATGCCAGGACAAACGAAAAAACATTGTTTTTTATGTGCCCTGTTAAAGCTGGATACACACTATACAATTTTCTATAGATTTTTTCCTTCAGACTAACCCAAACTATGATATGAGGTGAGACCTAAACCCTTTCAATTTGTATGCAATCAGGCAGTCCCTTGCACTACATAGTTGAAGGTAAATCTGAAGGAAATCTACCAACAAAAGTTGTACAGTGTGTATCCAGCTTAACACCACAACCCAGATTTGAGGTGGGTTGCATAGTATAAAAACATTATAGATACAGAGGTGAATGAGGGTATTTTTTTTAACATTTATTTTTTTACTGCTTGTTCAGAATATGCAAATACTTTAGTGAATCTTCTGGGCACAGGTTCATTTTAGGTATTAACACATTATAGAAGGTGATCTCACTAAGGTTTATTAGAATTAGCCATGGAAAATGGTTCATTAACTTTGCTGATTAGTCATTTTCACAGATGACATTACAAGGCATTACAAATCTTGTAGTGATGTTTCAGCCAAACCTCACAATGTAATGCTATGTCAATTGTGTCATTTTATGGAGTCATCTATCTAATTAGGAAATTACAATGGTGACCTGAAAATAAACAGAGCATTGGAAAGCAAGCTGATTTTTGTTGTTGGGTATAACATTGTATACTTTGTGTATACAGAATAACATCTCACAGTGGAACACAATGAGCACTTCCACTTCCTACCATATCGTAAGGTGTTTTGGCTCCCATATGTGCTGTCTGTCAATGGCTCCACATTACAATCATTGTCAGCTGCATGTCACTGATCTCTACCCTGAATACATCTGATTATTCATTGTGTGTAGATTTAGTTTATTTATAGCAAATGTGCAGTATATTTAAGTTCGCTTGTAGCTGTGTACCTAACTCCAACAGCTGGGGCGCTTCGATTTTAGTCACCAAGCACTTTTCTGTATTTGGGTTACTCTTTTATTAATAGATATGTCGCTAATATACAACAAAACAGCAGAGCAAGTTCAGCCATTTACAATAGTCGCAGCACCCTGGGGGAGCTTGCAATCGAGTGTCCGTTTATCAGTCACCCACCCAACGCTCACCAGATCTAGTTTAGAAATCATCTGGATTGCTGATATGTTTATAGAAAGAAGATGAAGCAGATGGAGGATGGGTCATGCACTTGAACAATTATTAGAAGAAGAAAGGGTGTTTTTATTTTTTTATATCTAGATATATATATATATATATATATATATATATATATATATATATATAGCAATATTTCCAGGCATTGGGCCTGACGTGGGTCTGCCATGGTCACCGATAACACCAATAGCACATTTAAACTGATTTCCCAAGTGTGAGATCTGAGTCAAAGAACAGTCCGGCATCTTATGTTTGTTTTGTTTATTTGATAAAGGGATGGGAGAAGGGAATGAGTGGGATACTCCTCTGGCTCAACTAGGTACAAATTGGGACACTTGAGGAAAAAATGCCTTTCAGCGCTGCCTTGACGCCAGCTGGATGCAGACCAACGCTTGCTGGTGCTTGAAATCACTGACTTCTGACACTATGGTTAGCTCAAAAGTCCTTGACACTGCTCCCTCCAGTCCTTCCTGACTGAGGTAGCCTTTAGTAACGCTGCTGCTGCAACTCTCAACTTCCACTGTACACTGAATACTTCAGAGCCCAACAACTGGCACCCCCTTTACTCTTCAGGGTCAACACTGGCACCCCCTTTTACTCTTCCTGCATCGGCTAGCTAACTCCCGGATCCCTCTGACCTTCTCCGGAGTGGTCCCCTCTCACTAGGCAGACCCCCAGGGGCAGTTTACAGTACTAACGACTGGGAATTCTTTCCTGAAACTCGACCCCTCTCAGCTCTGCTGGTCCTCAGCACACCGGATCCTCTCTGCAGCTCAACTCAGCCCTCTGTCCCCTCAGGTAAGCCGCCTGGGACACCCGATTCCTCTTGACAGGCGGAGAGACATCCGTACTCTCCCTCCTGGGACTCTACTACCCGCCAAAGACACTGCGTCATGTGCTCCCCTCAAACTTATACCCACTCCCAGAATGCTGTGCAGCAGAATCTGCCTTTCTGGGGTAGATACAAGCCTGGGTGTGCCATTGGCCGGGTTTCCTCCACCGCCCAATGAGGGCCCTCATTGAGCACAGTAGGGAGACTCTCCAGTCTCAGCAGCCACACCTGGGAACCATGACAACCTAGCTGAAAATCATGGCCCTGCTGATAAGCAGACAAGGCCTACTACACTTTACCTAGCACCTACCTTGTAGGGTGCTACATCTATATATCATTAAGTTTTTGAGCTTGACTTTCATAAAATATCGCCAGTGCTTCAAAGCCATTTAGCTCAGTCTTAGCCTCACCATATCAAAAGACGTGACCCTGATCAAATCCCTTTCCATGCTTGGTGACCTCAGTCAGCTGGCTATATCCTTTGTATCCACAGCACTAAGAATAGATTGTAAGCCCTTAGAAGGCAGACATATGCTTACAGCATTAAAAACTCATGCTGTTTACACAGGTCATTACAGTAATGCATGTGATGTGCTTCTTCTGTTTTGAACAGTTGTTTGAAAGAAGAGGGAAACCATATCCAAAAACAGCTAATGGTATCTACAGGTGCCTGTATTTAGGCTAACTGTATAACTTGATTAGAATGTTTTAAGATGGACAGGTGCATTACAATCATTTGTTGCAACCAATATTTCTTTGATTGTAAGAGATTTTCACCCAGCTTTGCCAGACTTCAGAAATTGTTACTGCCAGATGTTTTTTTTTTTTTTAAAGAATTTGAAACCTTACGCCCCTCACAAATATTCATATGGCATTACCCAGCTGTCTACTGAGTATGGATGTACAACCTGCATACAGCTCAATAATCCCATTGTTTTACTCTCATACAAATTTTATGATTTAAGTGAATTATTTACAACCCCACACTCCATTGTTTTCTGTTCATTTTATCCTAATCTTAAGTAGTCGGTGCAGTCTGATTGTGATATGTGGCCATCTTTTATATAGAAGCGCCCAGTGTGCTTTGAAAAAAAGGGACCAGCACTTAGATTTGCTTTTGACAGGGTGAATTGTTCTATACATATGCTACTTAATGCTTATGGGTAATGAACTACATACTATTAGTAGTACATTGGGTAAATACAGAGGGCTTATGGTTGTGTGTTCATTCATTGCCAATAATTGCTTAAAAAAGTATTCCAGTTATTGACAAAATACCCTGGCCAAATGTCCTATATACTGTAAGTATAATATCTCCCCTTTGTCTCAACTACTCTGGTTACAGGGCTATTGCCAACACATTTTCAGTCTGTTATTGGGTATGTGGACCATGCACTTCAGTCAACAACAGTCTTATTGACACATTCCTACTTAGGTGAATTTTGGATGGAAACCACTTCTAAGTGTCTCTCACCAGAAAACCAAGTTAAAGCATTCAAAATTCATGCAAATATTGTCCCTATAGGAAATGGAATTGATGACTTTAGCACTACAAGGCAAGGAGTGCTAACCTTTTAGGCGTCATGCTGCTCCATCTGTTAAACACAAAAGCTAGCCATTTAAGGTTAGATTCTTCTTTTTTAGATCTGCTGGATGGAGCAATCTGCACTGCTGGCTATTGTTGGTAATTTTCCACCCGGCTACTTCAATCTTTAAATCGACTTTTGTCAAGACTGGTGGTGCTGACTGGACCACCCATGGACTGAATTTCTTGCTGAAATTTGAACTATACAAGTGCCACAGGTGACCTTGTAGAAATCTATTAAAACATGCATTTTGGGTTAATGCTTCATTACAAAAGGTTTAATAATGCTATCTATGTTGCTGTGTTAATTAACTGATCCTTTTCATTATTATATGGGAGTCTTGCAGAATGCAAATGAACATGTAACAGCGGTAGCTGCTGCATAGATCAGAAGAGAGAGACAAAAAAAATGAAAATGCTAGAGCACTTAGAAAAACAAGTGCAAGGGGGTTACTATGACAACGGATCGCACTCTCACTAACCACTCTGTTCTGTTCTGCTGCTAAGTGCAAACAAGATGGTCTGAAAAAAAAAAAAAAATAGATATCAAGTCTGGTTAAAAAAAATGTTCCATCTGACTACTAAATAATATATTACTTCCTTTCTGAGAAGTGGAAAGATTCTCTAACCTTTTCTAAATCAGAATTGTGGACAGTGTGGCGGTAAGCTAAGAATGAGAATACAAATGACTACAGTTCTATTTCTAGGTTCATACTAGCTGATTTATAAAACAATCTATGCCTAAGCTGAAATAAAATGTTTTCTCGTATTCCATATTGGTTTCTAATAGAAATCTCTCGACCATTCTCTGGAGATTGGGGAAAAATATATCTGCAACAGCAAAAGCACAATTTTCTACATTGGGCCAGCCATCAATGGAACACTACGTTCAACTGATCTGAATATGAATTCTGAGGAGTGTAGAAATGATCTCTCTAACAAGAACATGTCCTAGTGTTGAGGTTATCACACATCAGAACCAGCATCTTAAGCAGGTGTTGGGGGGTACAAAGCTTCCCCAATCTGGATTATATGTCTCATGGGGCTTTTTTTTTTTTTTTTCCATTTTACTGGTCACTGGTACTGGCCACAATAGCCACAGCTGTCCGAAAAATCAAAGCCTTTAGTAATGTTGAGCTACAAAGGCTGCTAGTTATGTGTTCTTCCTCAACAAGAATGGGTAGTTGCCTCAACTATTGCAACTCCCTTCTCATAGGCCTCCCTCCCCCTTCAGTCTGTCATGAATGCTGCTGCCAGACCCATCTACCTTACCACTTGCTTAGTGTGCACTACCTCTCTCTTCCGATCCCACCACTGCCTTCCATACACCCAACAAATTAAATTCTAAATACTAACAACATACAAAGCCATCCACAACTCTGCCCCAAGCATAATCACCCATATTGTCTCAAAATATTACCCAAACTATCCTCTCCACTCCTCCAAAGACTTTCTGCTCTCTGGCCCCCTTGTCTGCTCCTCTCGTGCTTGTCTCCAGGACTGCTTCATGGCCTTTCCTATCCCCAAACTCCCTACCTCAATCTATCTTACTATCTCCGTCCCTGTCCACCTTTAGGTGATCCCTCAAAAAAAAAAAAAAAAAAAAAATCTCCTAAGGAAGCCTCCCGCTTTTACCCAAGAACTTTCAATTCTTCCATCCACTCGTGGTTGTTGCCCTTTTTCTTTTACCACTCCCTATGACAGATTGTAACCTCTCGAGCGGGGCCCTTCCAACCCTCTTGTATTGTAAGTGTATTTTTTCCGTTTTAAAGTGCTGTGCAAATTGTTGCAGTTTATATAAACGTTTTGCTGGCAGGCTTTTCTTACTGCTTTTGCACTCTACAGCATATTTACATGGTAGGAATACCCTATATAAATACAGAATTAGAGCCTATGGAGCAACAAGATGTTTAAGACCCCGTTCAGACTGCGGCGACACGACTTGGTGGGGCGACCTCGGCACGACTTGCACGGACTTCATATAATTGAAGTCAATGCAAGTCGCCTCCAGGTCGCCCCAAAGTAGTACAGGACCCTTTTTCTAAGTCGGAGCGACTTGTGTCGCTCCTATTAGAACGGGTCCTGTGCTAATCAATGGCGGGTGACCCACCGCGACTTGTCAGGCGACCAAGTTGCCTGACAAGTCGCACTAGTGTGAATGGACCCTTAATGTGTGAGAAAAAGATAAGCCTATGATCCCAATTACCTGCACTTATTTTAGAGGATACACACACAGCCAGTGCCCGCTACAGCTCCTGTATGTTTCTTATCAGCCATCTTCATTCCATTTAAAGAGCCATATTAACCTATGGGGAGGATTGCCTTCAGTTGCAGTTACTGATGACTGCTAGTCATAGCTGTTTGGTGGAATCTTTTGAAACAAAGGGACTGATTATCTAGTTTCAGAGTGTTTAGTGTACAGAAACAAGATTTCGATATGTTAGTAAAGAAATGCCAATAATTTATTATAAAAAAAAAAAAAAAAATTGTTCCCTTTTTTTATAACTGTCCTTTTAATTGTAGTTTTCTTTTACACATGTAGATGCCATGAACTGTAATTTCCTGTTGCTACCATTAATATCACTGCACCCAACTTGCATAGCTCAAGAATGAATGTTTGTTTTTTTTACATTAATTCTACCAATGGAGCAGCTTCATGATGGCTGTCATTCTCACGAGTTTGTTATATTGTGGCAAATGTTGGAATGGTAGGACTTAATAATAGTGACAGAACACCCCTACTCTTCTTGTGTTAACACGTCTGGGGTTTGCATGTTTTAAATGTTGATAGCACATCGAGCAAAAAGTTCCCAGCCTGCCAAATCCTTGTGCCAGACAATTCTATCCTATACAAGTCTGCCTTTTGAAACCCCCTTTGCTTCCTTGCTTTCAAAATGCATCAACAATAATAGGCCCATCCAAAATTGATGTTGCTTACCCTGGGTAAATGCTAATGGTTGGATTCACCCTCTATTGATTTTGGAACCAAATTCCTTCCAGAGTACCTAGCCTTGATTGGAATGGACTGACACTTTGTGATTAGACATTAAAAAACACAAGTTGTAAGCCTCTGATCCATACAGCTGAGAAGTAAAGTAGAAATCACAGTTGTAGCCGTGGGTGGGCAAAGTGTTACAAATTGATATGATTCATGCAGCATTTTGCCACTGTCACAGCATGCTATTATTGCATTTTGATATGTTGGTAATGGAAAGAAACCCATCACGTGGAACTGCTAGAGAGAACCATTTGTAGATTGCTTTCATTCAATTTAGTGTTATTTCAGCTAGGAGCCTCTGTATCTGTATCAGCCATGTGATGGGGTCCTGACACACTGTACGGGAAAAGCTGACAACACGTGAGATTCCAATCTTTTAGCGGCCAGTCTTGCTTGTTTTGTGCTGTTGTTTCTTAATAAATGTGTGATCAATTTAAAGGTACTCTACATCCAGAACTAGAAATTTAAATTGTATTAGGAGGCTATGTTCACTTACAGCTCATCTGCTGGGAAGTTCAGGTTTTCTTCCAGATATTTCTGTACTGCACCAATCTATTCTATAATGCCCCATGGTCATAGTCTGGTGATCCTGGAACCGATTTGCTGGTGATGCTGGAACAAACTCCTTTTGGATGTTTGGGCTCCATGCACACTATTATCCTATGTGTCCATGCACACTCTTATAGTCTAGACTCTAGAAGCGTTTTTGAAGCTTTAGCTTCTAAGAGCAGAAAACATCTTTTTTTTTTAGTTTTTGGGAGCAATTTGTCAGCAGAAGAAAAACTGAATGTGCCTAACTGCTACTTAAAGCTGGCACAAAAACGCTATTATGAGCGTTTTTCTGGCATTGTTTTTAGCTTATAGTGTGCATGAAGCCTGAATATGTATGATATAGCAGAGAAAACGGAAGGATACCATTGACCTCCTGCTGACCCTCT